>NC_143057.1:69150666-69460083 GCF_052426305.1 Pelodiscus sinensis
CAAAGACAGCATGTTTCATGATGTTGCTGGGCCTAACCATTAGGAAGCTGAAAGCCTAAGTCCATTGTATACCATTTTTTGAGCTCTCTCCATTAACATTTTTACTTGCTCCAGTAAATAGCAGCTTTCCACAATCCACAGAAGTCCTAACTTTTTTTTACTGTCACTCACAAATTAAAAAACACAAACAGAGGGGGCCCTTTAATTGAAGGAGGGGGACATAATTAGTAACTGGAGATATCAGCAAATCTGCTGCCTTTCCAGTTGTATCTGCCCTGGTGGGAGAGTGATTTTCAGATTGATTGTATTCTTTGCCAGCTGACAAGTTGATTTGATAACAGATAGACGCTCCTGTGCCTATGGGGAGGAGACTGCTTGGCTCTCTCAGTATTAGGGTTGCCGGACAGTCTGGTATTTGAGCTTTCTGTCCAGGAAACAAATTGAGAAAATACCGGACATATAAATGTCTGGTATTTTCTAATTGTTTTTATTATTATGAGTATCAGTACGTAGTTGCATACTGCCTAGCTGGTAGACACACTCACACTGTGTGAGCGTGTCTACCAGCTAGGCAGTACGCAACTACACGGTAGAGAGGAGAGGGGGGCGGGGCTGGGGTGGGATGGAATCCCTGGGGCCGGACTCGCCTGTGTGCCCTGCTGGGACTGTGCATGGGACGTGTAGCACCCTGGGATCTGCGTGAGCCACTACCTGCTGGCCAGTTCCCTAGTCCAGCCCCACTCTCCCCACCCCCTCCCAACCAGCCCTGCTTTCTGCTGGCCGGTTACCCCTCCCCCCTCCAATCTCCCCCAGCCAGCCCCGCTCCTCCTGTCCTCCACTGGGCCAGCCCCGCTCCTCTCCCGGCTCGTCCCGCCCCCCTGAGATCAAGTGTGTCTGGTATTTTTTTTAAACCATCTGGTAACCCTATTCAGTATCTGCCTGGCTGTCTGTCAGTTGGAAGAGACTACATTTGCTCATAGAAACTGACACCCTATTGATGTCATTTCCTTGAGTTCTTGCTTCAGTAGATGATAGTGGGGGGGCGGGGGGGGGGGGGAAGAGGGAAGGAGGGTGTTGAATGAGAGACTGCTGTCAGAATAGAGAGGGTGTAGTTGAGTTGATGAAGAGCTTATTTGTCCAGCGAAGACTCAAGCACATCTAAAAGGTTTTGGTTCAGATATTCAAAGTCCCACACAGTGAGTGACCACCTTCCTTCACCTCTTTTAAATGCCAATACTGTGGAATCCTTTGAGGGAAAGCAGAGAGAAAATTACCCCAGTATTAAGTGTGTGGTGTCAGGGAGCAAAGGACGATTTCTGCTAAGTAAGATCAGTCGGTGCCTACAAGATGCCCCACCAGGGCTTCGATATAGGTGTTTTGTATGTGATTCTGTAATCAGTACTCATAACTAAATTTAGTGCACTCTTTTATTCATTTGTCTGTGAAATCCATCAATTAGTGTAAGCTCCTCAGACTTGGGATCTATTGTTTGTGCGTTCTGTGGTGTGCCTAGCACACAGATGGGTGCAGTAAAAAAAAAAAATGTGTTGAATATACTGATATGTGGCAAACCAACAAATGACATGTCAAATGTACTGAATGATTCTCTAGCATCTTTCTAAAGGAGCAGTTAGTAATGTGTGAAACTTATGTGCTTTTATAGATTTAGGCGTCTTGTTTATTCTGTACAAAAATACACACAGGTACCAAAACTGAACTAGAACAGCCCAAAGAAGACTTCAAGTGAAAAGACAGCCGGGGTTTGTTATTTTTGTATTATATGTAGAGAAATTAGTGTTTGCTACTGTCAATGATCCATATGATATTTAAAAATCAGAGAGACTGCTTACAAAGATATTTAAAAACACATGCAGATATTCTTAATGGTGACTGTTTGCTAATCAGTTTTCCTTTGAGACCTCAAACATGCCATTTTTTATAGACTGCAAAAAGCTCATTGCAGTTACTAAATGTGTACATTTTTAAATGTACACGTATTTAAAGCAATTGTTAAAACTGCGTATTTAAAGTCAGTTAAGTCCCTTCTTAGTGATCACTAGGCATAGTGAGAGCCTGGAAAAATATTAAAAATTGGCTAACTGAACTAAACTGCACATTTTTTTTCTCTCTCCTTTGGAATTGTTAAAAATTAAATAGCCTGGGAGACAGATGCAGTTCTAGCCAATTGGAGGCTTTAAGCAGAGAAACTTCTCAACATAAACTTAAAAAAAAAGCAAATAGGGGGCTGCTTAGGGCCTTAAGCAAATGTTTTATCTGTTTGTCTAGAGTCAGTGTTGCTAGGCAATATCCAAACTTTTAGCTAACTAGGCATTTGGATAAACGGAAGTGTTATTAACTAAGCTAGGACTACATGTGAGGTACTGTGTGTTTTGGATAAATAGTATTTGCAAATAACTGGAATTATATAATACTTTCAGTTCAGATGCATAGTTGAAGGCAAGTTGAATTGTTCCCTTTGAAACAATATTTTTGATTCTCCCTTGTAATGTAATATAATATTAATATAAAACAGTCTGTGCAGTCACATAGGACCACAGCCTGCTTTTAGAGACATGTGTGCAAGACTTGTTTAGGAGTGAGAATTGTGAGCATGTGGAGGGGGAAAAGTGTTCATCTAACTCTATTCAGCCAGATAAAGGAAGGTAACTTAAGAACACCCTTTTTGGGGAGAAAGCATCATTTAATTAACAACAAATGTGTTCTAACTAAATCTTTCATAACTAATTTTGAAATTAAGAACCTCCTTCTGCATTCTGGATGGTGTATGCTTAATATTTAGTAAGAGCTAGGCTAATGTTTTGCAAGGTCCAGACCTCTCAGTGTAGTTCAAATACCTTAACTTTGTAGTGTTTCTGGGATTGGTCTGGCTTCCTTTGATATTTATGGTGCTCTTTTGCAATCTCTTCTTATGAGTCGTTTCTACTAGAGATAACTAGAAGAATACCCCATATTTTTTCAGAAAACTAGAAGTTGCAGTTCTAGCTGTCTTGGGGTTGTGAGTCATCTTGGGCACATCTGTACTTACCATACTAGTGATGCTCTGGAAGTCGATCTTCTAACATTCAAGTTAGTGGGTCTTGTATAAACCCATAAATCAAATGCTGAGTCCAGCCCTCACCGGCATCCAGTACACCCCCTTCTGTGAGGAATAAGGGAAGCTGACAGGAGCATTGGCTCCTGTCGGCCTCTTGCTGTGTGGATGCCGCTACTACTTTGCTTAAGGTAAGCTGACTCCAGATACACATTATGCATAGGTGAAATTGCGTACCTTAAGCTGACCTGCCTGGTCTAGTATAGGCCTTGTATAGGCCCTTGGGAGGTAAGCAAAAGTGTGTGGTCCCTGTGATTTTAATCAAGAAAATCAGCCAATATTTAGTGGACTACAAATCAATGCAGAGCCTACAGGTTCAAACACTTTACCCACCCAACTCTTCTTCTGCCTGCACAATTCTCAGGCATAGGCTGGAGAAGCCACCATTGTTTATGGTACTATGGCACAGTACAAATACTGTAATTTATCACTAGAAAGCTCAATATGTATATTAAGAAAAAATGCCAGCTTATCTAAAAGGAGATCATAGAATATCTATCAGAAAGAAATAAATCTCATTGCTAATAACTACTTATGGGGTGTTAATCTGCAGTTATGCCTAAAGTTTTGATGATCTGAACTTCCAATTTCAGTTTCTAAGAGAATTTTCCTATAAATGAGCATGTCAGTAAAAGAGATGTCTTGTGAACTTGTCCTCTAAACAAAACCACAGTTTTGGTGAATTACATTTTATTCAGATTATTCCCATACATATGTATTCCATTAATTTTTAATGGGAGTGGAATCAGGACCTTCATGCATTTAAAAGTAATTTGATAACTAGTGAGTTTAGGCCGGGTGGGCAATAATTTTTGCCCAGGGGCCACTTCAAAAATTTTTGAAGTAGCCCTGGGCCACCCTGGAAGGGATGGGACCTAAACAGGAAGGGGTGGGGCTCCCCCACTCTCAGGCCAGTCAGGGGCGGGGGAGCACCCTAAGTCTTCTCCCGCCCTGCGAGAAGCACGTGGCACTCTGAAGTGCTGTGGGCTACTTGCAGGGCTGGGACAGGGTGAAGGAAGCTTCATGCAGCTTCCCCCATCCTGAGGCCCGCAGGGCGGAGAAAGCTTTGGGCGCTCCCCTGCCTCCAGGCCCTAACTACACATTCATTAATTACACATTCAAATTAATAAGTACATGTCAAGTTCAAGATATGGCTCTTTCTAGCTAATCTTTTCCAAGTTAATAGAGATAGAAAGTTACAGTAGACTTCTGATAATCCGGAACCTATGGGACCTAGGTGATGCCGGATTATCAAATATGCCGGACTATCAGGAGGTACTATAAGATGGTTATATACTGTATATAAAGTGTTCTTAACGCTTTTTATTGTACATACTGTATACAGTATACTGTAATGTTTTAGTTTTTTAAGCCTTTTTTACCCTTTTTGCTCAGTTCAGCTGCTGCCGCTATTATCTTGTGACTCATTTTTTGCTGAAGCTCACTCACTAGGCTCTTGCCATTTTGATGCCGGACTGTCGGAGTGCTGGACTATTGGAGTTTTACTATGTCTCTTTAGTTTGTATACAGTACCTATGCACAGGGAAATCCTGTTGCAAGCAAATATAGCTGTGCATTTGTTAACACAAATAGGAAGGGGCCACCTTATTAACTGAAAGGGGGTTTCATAGGTATTGAAAGTGAATACTGCTGTTACCCTTTTTCCCCCATGATTCGTATTTCACTTACTTTCACCTAATCACTGAGGGTTTCTATTGTGGCCATCATCGTTCTAGCTGTAGTCACTATTTCCTTTAAAAAGCCCCAGCTCTGAAAGCTGTATTCACATGTAACAAATTTTTTTACCAGGCTTTTAACACTATCTGTACAAATGTTTCTTTTATTCTTTTTCACAGTCTACTCATTTATATCTCTGTTGCAGGAGCCCCCCAAGACTGGGTGCATCAAACCCACCTGGCTCGTAAATCCTATTAAATGTACAGGCTGGAGAAAAGAGTGTCTTTCTACCTCCCCCTAGCTCTTCCTCTCCACCTCTCTCCCCTCCAAAAAAACCACCCTGGCCTTTCCATTTAACAAATGTTTAAGGCATTGAAGGTTTTAATATCTCCCACTTGGCTTCATTATTCTCGGTCCTTCATGCATGCCACATCATCAGATGTACGTGCTTTGATACTATTTCATACAGATATAAGCCCTAAAATAGAATCTAAAAGTTTTTCTCTCAGTTTCAGTTAGATTTAAGATAGAGATAACATTAGAAATTTTTTTACCATGTTTCACTTCCCCTTAAAGATAAGGAAAATTCCATCATTGGAAATATTTTATAACCAGTTTCGTTGTGAGACATTTTCATCTATCTCGAGGCAGTATACAGGGTAGCTGACTGGTCTACATGATGTTGCTATATTTTTGTCCCTTCACCCCAGAGAATATTCTCTCATTTCTTTTTCCCAGTAGGTACTTCTTAATAGCTTGTTCAGTAGTTAGAACAGTAGGATGATTTTCCTGGTAAATATTGATTCTGTTCTAAGGATTAGCCATGCAGTGTCCTTAAACTACATAAAAATAGCATTTTCTTAAGTTAAAAAAGTGCTTGTTGTGCATTAAGAGTATTCTCTGGTGACTTTAATGACAAAAATATGTCTCCTAGAACTTTTTTCTCCTGTTAGAGTTGTAGAACCAATGAGATAAAACATCTTTTGAGAGAAAGCACCATTTAATTGCTAACAAATATGCTTTAATTAAATGTGTGTCTATAACCAATTTTGAAATTAAGAACCCTCTTCTACCTTCCAGATGGTGTATGCATAAGGAGCAGTCTCCAGTCACTCTTTAGGAAGAGTTAGGTTAATGTTTTTGCCTGGTCAGAGTAGTTCTAACACCACTTCCACGTTCTGGCCAATTAAATATCTACTTAACTTTAGACCTTTAGTTAAGTAAGTAATTCCTTGAATAGAGATGGACTTAAACATGTGCTTAAATTCTTTGCTGATTTGGGATTTGTAGCTGGTAATATTTGTATAATTGGACTCTGACAGAATGGACCAAATTCTTTCCCGTCTTCTGCATTACCAAGATAACTATTGAGGCCCAGTCCAAATGTACAGTTACACTAGTTAAATTACAGATGTGATTTTTAAACTGCTGAAGCTAAATTACTGCAGCTGTTGGCGTGGATACTCTTATATTGGTTTAAACCTGGCTGTTGGGCTTGTAGAGCTACAAATGAAACTGATATAAATCAGATTTAAATATTTGAGTGTCCACAGAAAGATACTCTTGATTTGAGTTAATGATGGCTTATTTTGGTTCATCTAAAGCTATTTCTAATTTACTTAAGATAAACCAAAATAAGCAAATATTAAGCCAAAATTAGTGCTTATATTAGGGTCTGCACCAGTATAACCGAGCTTACAATCATAGAAAACTAGATGGCGCTTGGACTTGATGACCTCTCAAGGTCCCTTCTAGATCAGCCCTGATAGAGGTCTATCCAACCTGCTCTTGAATATCTCCAGTGATAAAGATTCCCCCACCTCCCTAGGCAACTTATTCCAGTGTTTAATCACCCTGACGGGAAGTTTTTCCTCATGTCTAACCTAAACCTCCCTAAACCTGCAATTTAAGCCCATTGCTTCTTGTCCTATCCTCAGAGGCCAAGGAGAACAATTTTCCCCCCTCCTGCTTGTAACACCCTTTTAGTCACCATCTTTCTTGAAATGTGGTGCCCAGAACTGGGTACAGTACTCCAACTGAGGCCTAATCAGGGCAGAGTAGAATGGAAGAATCACTTCTCGTGTCTTGCATCTATTATTGCATCCCAAAATATTTTTTTTCAATAGTTTCAGTGTTGACTCATATTTAGCTTGCAGTCCTCTATGACCCTAGATCCCTTTCTGCAATACTTCTTCCTACACAGTTGCTTCGCATTCTGTATGTGTGAAACTGATTGTTCCTTCCTAAGTGGAGTACTTTATTAAACTTCATCCTAATTACGTCAGACCACTTCTCCAGTTTGTCCAGATCTCTTTGAATTATGACCTTATCCTCCAAAGGACTTGCAACACCTCCCAGCTTGGCATCATCTGCAAACTTAAGTGTGCCATCATCTAAAACTTCGATGAAGATCTTGAAGAGAACCAATCCCAAAACAGACCCCTCTGGAACCCCACTTATTATGCCCTTCCAGCATGACTGAGAACCATTAATAACTACTCTCTGAGAACAGTTATCCAGCCAGTTATGCACCCACCTTATAGTAACCTCATCTAGGTTGCATTTTCCTAGTTTGTTAATAAGAAGGTCATGCAAGACAGAATCAAATTCTTCACTAAAATCTAGGTATACCATTTACACCTCCTCCCCCTTATCCATAAGACTTGTTATCCTATCAAAGAAAGATATCAGATTGATCTGACATAATGTGTTCTTTACAAATCCATGCTGGATGTTACCTATTACCTTTATTATCCTTCCATATGTTTGCAAATGAATTTCTTAATTATTTGCTCCATTATCTTCCTTGGTACAGAAGTTAAACTGACTGGTCTGTAGTTTTCTGGATTCTTATTTTCCTTTTTATAGATAGGCACTATATTTGGCTTTTTTCAGTCTTCTGGAATCTCTTAATGAACTTGTTTCATTAAACCACTGCAAGTTTGTAGGTGAGGCTTAAATTGAATTTAAACTGATTTAAGTTAGTGCTGCAACTTGTGTGTAGACAAATACTAAAAGAATTATACATGTGCAAGCACACTGAATACTTATACCAAGTTGGTTCTTACAACTGAAGGACATGGTGATTAGAGGAATTCTTCAAACCTTTCAAAAGTACAGTTCCAATGTGATAATGAATCTCATTTAAAAAAGTCACTGGGGAAATCCACACTATCTCCTGCTAATTTTCATGTCATAAGTGCTTGGTTTACAAGTTTAAAAATGGGTTTTGTCTAACTGCCATCCATGATGACTTGATCAAGTCAGGGAGAACCATGCTGATTCATTCATTGATTTTTTTTATTATTATTATTTTTTAAAACACAAGGGCTACATTGAAATTCTTGTAAATATTTTTTTAGCTTACAGGTTGCTAATAGCATGATATGATGCAGTTCGTTTTGGAATCTGTGCATTAACTCATATGCCAAATAGTTCTCAAAAATGCTACTCAAAACCAGTTACCATGCATATACTCTGTCCAACTTTTAAACCTTGAATCTTTGGTCACTTAGATAAGTAATTGCTTATCACATTTAACTTTTTAATTAAGAGATTTCTAATGGAGTCTTAGCATATCTTTATAGCACCTGAAATGCCAGACTCTGATACTGTGGGATTGAAAATCATAGAGCTAGAAGAGACCTCAGAAGGTCATCAAGTCCAGCCCCCTGTTCTAGGCAGGACCAATCCCAACTAAATCAACCCAGCCAGGGCTTTGTCAAGCCGAGACTTAAACACCTCTAGGGATGGAGACTCCACTACTTCCCTAGTTAACCCATTCCAGTGCTTCACCACCCTCCTAGTGAAATAGTTTTTCCTAATATCCAACCTGGACCTCTCCCGCCACAACTTGAGACCATTGCTCCTTGTTCTGCCATCTGTCACCACTGAACAGCCTTTCTCCATCCTCTTTGGAACCTCCCTTCAGGAAGTTGAAGGCTGCTATCAAATCCCCCCTCACTCTTTGCTTCTGCAGACTAAACAGACCCAAATCCCTCAGCTTCTCCTCATAAGTCATATGCTCCAGCCCCCTAATCATTTTGGTTGCCCTCCGCTGGACCCTCTCCAATGTGTCCACATTCTTTTTGTTGGGGGGGGCGGGGCCCAGAACTGGACATAATACTTCAGATGTGGCCTCACCAAAGCCGAATAAAGGGGAATAATGACATCTCTGGGTCTGCTGGCAATGCTCCTCTTAATGCAGCCTAATATGCCATTAGCCTTCTTGGCTACAAGGGCACACTGTTGACTCATATCCAGCTTCTCATCCACTGTAACCCCCAGGTCCTTTTCTGCAGAACTACTACTTAACTGGTTGGTCCCCAGCTTGTAACTATGCTTGGGATTCTTCCGTCCCAAGTGCAGGACTCTACACTTGTCCTTGTTGAACCTCATCAGATTTCTTGTGGCCCAATCCTCCAATTTGTCTAAGTCACTCTGGACCCTATCTCTGCCCTCCAGCGTATCTACCTCTCCCCCTAGCTTAGTGTCATCCGCAAACTTGCTGAGGGTGCAATCCATCCCCTCATCCAGGTCATTAATAAAGATATTGAACAAAACCTTGGGGCACTCTGCTAGAAACTGATCACCATCCTGACATCGAACTGTTGATCACTACCCTCTGGGCCCAGCCTTCTAGCCATCTTTCTATCCATCTTACCGTCCATTTATCCAATCCACATTCCCTTAACTTGCTGGCAAGAATATTGTGGGAGACCATATCAAAAGCCTTGCTAAAGTCAAGGTATATAACATCCACTGACTTTCCCATGTCCACCTAGCCAGTTACCTCATCACAGAAGCTAATCAGATTGGTCAGTCATGACTTGCCCTTTGTGAATCCATGCTGACTATTCCTAATCACTTTCCTCTCTTCCAAGTGTCTCAAAATGGATTCCTTAAGGATCCCTTCCATGATTTTTCCAGGAACAGAGGTAAGACTGACCGGCCTATAGTTCCCTGGATCGTCCTTCTTCCCTTTTTTGAAGATGGGCACTACATTTGCCTTTTTCAAATCATCCAGGACCTCTCCCGATCGCCACGACTTTTCAAAGATAATAGCCAAAGGCTCCTCAATGACATTTGTCAACTCCCTCAGCACCCTCCGATGCATTAAGTCCGGACCCATGGATTTGTGTACGTTTAGCTTTTCTAAATAGCTCCTAACCTGTTCTTTACCCACCATGGGCTGTCCATCTTCATCCCATCTTGTGTCACTTAGCGCAGAAGTCCAGGAGCTGACCTTGTCCGTGAATACAGAGGCAAAGAAAGCATTGAGTACTTCAGCTTTCCCCACATTTGTCACTAGGTTAACTAATTCATCTAGTAGGGGCTCTACACCTTCTCTGATCACCTTCTTCTTGTTAACATGCCTGTAGAAACCTTTCTTGTTATCCTTCACATTTTTAGCCAGTCGCAATTCCATTTGCGCTTTCGCCTTCCTGATAACCCCCCGGCATTCTCGAGCTATACATTTAAACTCCTCCCTGGTCATTTGTCCAAGTTTCCACTTTTTGTAAGCTTCCTTTTTGTGCTTAAGTTCACCAAGGATTTCCACTGTAAGTCAATCTGGTCTCCTACCATGTTTGCCTCTCTTGCTATGCGTCGGGATGGTTTCTTTCTGTGCCTTCAATAAGGCTTCTTTAAAATACTGCCAGCTGTCCTGGACTCCTTTCCCCTTAATGTTAGAATCCCAGAGGATTCTGCCCATCAGATCTGAGGGAGTCAAAATCTGCTTTTTTGAAGTCCATGGTGTGTATTTTACTACTCTCTTTTCTTCCTTTGGTCAGGATCCTGAAATCTACCATCTCATCATCACTGCTTCCCAGGTTGTCACCCACCTCCGCTTTCCCCTCTGAAACCTCACACTGTTCTATGTTATGTTTTTTAACCCTATTTTTAAAAGATGGCCTAACTGTGGAATGAATGTTGTTTGTGTTTCAAAATAGGAAGAATATTCTTCGATTTTTGGATGCTGAAAGAGATGTCTCAGTCGTTAAAAGCAGCTTCAAGCCAGGAGATGTAATTCACTATGTGCTAGACAGACGTCGCACCCTGAACATTTCTCAGGATTTGCATAGCCTCCTTCCTGAAGTTTCACCAATGAAGAACCGACGGTTTAAAACTTGTGCAGTTGTGGGCAATTCTGGCATCCTCCTGGACAGTGAATGTGGAAAGGAGATTGACAGCCATGACTTTGTAATAAGGTGAGCTTTTATCTGCAACTGGGGATTATATCCTGCTGTCTGTCTGTCTCTTGGGGTGGGAGGGAGGGATGGGAAAGAGACAGAAATGCTTTAATCTGAGATCAGTTTCAGGTCTTATTTGGAATTACTGAGTAATTGATCTGAAATGATAGGCATCACACAATGAAAATAAATGTCTATACATTTTTGGTATAGAAAAAACAAGCTTACTTGTATATTGAAAGTGAGAGGTCTCCAAACTTGGAGGTAGAAGAGAGATTAATATTTTCTGTGTGCGTGTGTGTGCGCGCACGCGTTCGGTTTTATTCCAGATAAAATCATTACTCTGATAGTTGGTTCTGTGACAAAAATATTTTTTCCCAAAATCTTTTTCTGACTCTTGTCTGGTGTATATATGGCCTAGCAATAAATTACTTTATATATAGTAGGTGGGGCAGAATTTCATTGTCATGCATTGGAATTTAGCTGGATGGCTTCTGATAAGGACACATCTATCTTGCTACACACTGCACTGAAAAATGTTCCCAGAGCATGTACAAAATTTCATATAATCCATATGTGTGTAAACACTCAAACCATACTCAGTTTCCACAAAAATTTGTCTTAGGACTTCAAAGATCAGTGGCAAATTAAGAGCACTATTTGGCAAATCATCATTATATGACCATACATTAATTTACACAAAAAAGATAAATATGCTTTTTAGGCAAAATCTCTGATATGGGACAAGGAGGGTGAAATGGTGATGATAGTGAATTACTATATATGTAGTTATTTCACATCATTGCTCCTATTCTTGGTTTTCCTTTTCTGATACAAAGCTGGCGGTCAGAAAAAACTTGAAAGGATGGGGTCTGCAAAAGGAAAAAATATATAGTTCTTTTGATAATGTTGAGAATGGGATTTTCAAAAGCTTTCAGTGGAATTTGGACATCTAACTCCTTTAGGCAGCTTTGAAATGCATGCTTTAAAAAAAATCCCATCACCTTTTTCCTAATACAGTAGTAATGATTGCAGGAATGATTCATTAGTATTTTCTTCAAAGGCATAATTTTAGGCTTGAATAGAGAAACACATCAAGTTTTTTCAACAAGACTTAAGAAAACCTCATTAATATATTGGTCAACCTGAAATGCATTTCCTCATCATGTACTTCATCAGTTGTATTCATCTATAAAAAAAGCAATTTTGCAAAGATGCCAATAAGACTGAAAGTAAATCCTTTGAACTCTAGTGTGGAAAAATGCTATATGCCACTCTAGAGTTGACACACATCAGTTGTTTCTGTACCTTGCTACCTGAAGGGGCTGACTGACTTTCGACAGTGACTCTGCAGAAAGCTGGGAGGACATAAGCAAGAAAAGTATCAAGAGTTGGAAGTTATAGTATGATGTCTGTCTGCACACTCTGCCTTTCACTCTGTTCGTTTTGTCCTACAACACATGACCAAGACACTGTACGTACAGATATAAGAGCTGTGTTTTTATTTTGGAATTATTTTGGAGTTATTTTAGTCACTGGCCAGACCCTGACCTTTCCCTTTCATGTTTCTCTTGGCAGAGTCAAAGGCTATGTCTAGACTGCAGCGTTATACAGGCAGTCCCCGGGTTACGTACAAGATAGGGACTGTAGGTTTGTTCTTAAGTTGAATTTGTATGTAAGTCGGAACTGGTACATATTGTAGGGGAAACTCTAGCCAAACATTTCTCCAGAGCTCAGTTTTATTCTCCCACACCTCACTTCCCTCAGTCCTTTATTCTCAAGCTGAGGTGTCTGCTGAGAAAAGCCGCTCCGCGTCTCCCTGGTCTGCTGGGGGGGGGCGCTAGCTTCGCGTCTCCCTGGTCTGCTGGAGGGAAGCAGCTAGTGCGGGGTTGCCTCACCCTGTTTGTAAGTAGGGATCCGATGTAAGTCGGATCCATGTAACCCGGGGACTGCCTGTATTGGAAAAAGATACTCCAATTAAGAACTGCAATTTGCGTATCTTTTTCCACTCTTCTTTCTCCCCCCTCTCCATACCTCCCCAGAAGAGGCTTTTCCAAAACTTGGCCCATCATCAGGGGGCGAAATTTCAGAAAAACATCCTCTTTCGGAACATCCCTTACTCTGCATACAATGAGGAATATACAGGGATACCGAAAACATGTTTGCTTTTTCAGAAATTGTTGAGAGTAGCGGATGCATTCCTTGGATGCAGCAGAGCTTTTCTGGGATACTTCTGGTATCCCACAAAAGCTCTGCAGTGTAGACATAGCCAAAGTGTTCCCAATACAAGTTAGAACCACTACTTGTAGTGGAGAGACTTCATTATAAACTGTCCATTGCCTAACTGCATTTAACCGATAGCTTTTTTGTTGTTGTTATACCCTTTTCAGGTTTAATGTGTTTGACTTGACAGGCTGCATAATGGGACAGATGTCCTTCAGAAAATCTGGTATCCTTTGTGAAAACAACTTATGATTGTCCCTCAAAAAGCCCTGGATTCGGCAAAGTACCTAAGCACATATTTAACTTCAACAGGGATTAAGCACATGATTAAAGTTAAAAACTTATCACTAAGACCTCTTCTGCCCATCGTCAAATCACGTAGCTAGTAGTAAAACTAGAGGATGAGAACTAATATGAATTTTGAACTAACAAAGAATTTGAGACTGATGGAATAAAGATACACTTTTGCAAACACAATCTACAGATATTTAGCCTGTGAATAAAAGGAAAATGCTCCCTGATGTTTAATATTGAACTTTATCAAAGCTTGCAATTCCATCATTTAGATTGGCAGCACATATATCACTTCAATGCAATACCACCATATCAGAGGAACAAGCATAATAATTAGTATATCCACTAATCCAGAATATGGTCAGGTTATTCAGGAGTACTTACTCTTTATTCACAAGAAGGATGGATGTGTACATGAGACTTTGGAGCATGTGTGGTACAGATATTTTATTCACAACTCAGACTTGAACACGCTTCAGAAGTGGCCAGAACGTGTATGGCTAAAGTATGTTGCAAGGCTTTTCACTGCTTAAAGTATATAGTAAGGAAGTCCTTTAGGAATTATAGGAGAAGAGTGAACATATCTTTTTGTTGGAAAAAGGAGAGACGGGAACCTAATAAGAGTACGCAGCACTTCAAGCTGGATAACCTTATTGCTGTAAGGGCTCAGGAATAAACTCCATCATGACTTTGCTGATTTCTTTGCTTTTGGTTGGTGTCTCTAAAAATAAACGTTTTCTATTTGTTTCTCACATTTAGCTTATTTTGAAAAGAGCAGTTGTATAATGTACATGCTATATTGGCTCTGCTCTTGAGGATACAAACTAACAAAGAAAGCTTCTGTAGGTTCTAACGTTTTTGTGTAGTATGAGCAGTATGAACAAATAATCTTAGGTATACCATTTTGTTGAATATATAATTGTCAGTTTTGGTAATGTTTTGAATCTTAAGAGATTGGAAGTAAATAAGAAAAAGCATGTGTATGATTTATTAAAAGTATATCTTTATCACACTACCCATAATATCAGTGTTATTGTTCGTTGGTTGGTGAAAATGAGGCCAAATTCTGAGGGTAGTGAGGGTACTTCAGATATTCTGTAATATTTGGATTATGATACAGTAAATCCAGCAATCTAGCATTAGAATATGATAGAATATGATGGAATTGGATACTACATTTAAAGGTGACCTGAAAATATTACTTTAATGCAATACAGGCATTATCAAGGGTAGAAGAGAGCCTTCCATATGTAGCTTATTTTCATTGTATAGTGTCTCATTTCCATGGTCATTAATAACTCCTCTCCCCTCCCCTCTGACATCATTGTGCTGTGTGCTGCTCATGTCAGACCTGGCACTGGAAGCTAGCTAAAGGAGAAAATAACTAGTTTTGTGTTTAGAATGTTTTTGTTAAGCCAGACTTTTAAAAATAGATACCTGTCTGTTCCAGTGTGTGCCTCTCTATTAGGTAACGGTGCTAGTAAATTATACAATTGCAATAATCTGATTACCACTAACTGCTCTAAAAGTGCATATGCAAACATGCATTTGTTTGCAAATGCTACTGTATGCTTTGTAAGTGTAACTATCTGTTTCTACCCTACATATTGCACATCTTAAGCAGTGATTTTTCTCAAAAATAGCAACTCTGCACACACAGAACTAGACTCCCTTCACTTGGCAGTATAAATCAGGAGTAACTACTTGAAAGTCAAGGGGCTAGATATTTTCCTGGTGTAAAGTGGCTTGATTCTGTGGAATTCAGCAAAACTACAACAGATTAAGCATCAGAAGGTCTGACCCAGTTGATTTAACTTGGTGAGAGAAGAGAATTGGGCCTGTGTTCTCTTGAAATGGTAATGATTGCAAATTATTTCCTCTCGAGTCTATCCTTGTCACCTTTTAAAACTAAGTGTATAGAAGTAAATTAACAGTGATCCCTGCATCTACGGTAGTGATGTGATAAATCACAGCATGTACCATTTCTGTATGATACCTTGAAAAGGTTCCTTAACTCTAAAAACACCTGTCACTCTATGAAAAGGATTCAATGCTGTAAAAAATAAGATAGCCTGTGAGCTATCAGTGTACTGCTGAAAAATGGCCTGGCTCTACTTGCTGCTGTTTTTCTGTTCTCTAGCTGTTGAATCAGACAGATACAAGATGGTGCTCCTGTGTAAGATTAAAACATGTCAGGCTTATTCCTCCACTGAGGAAAGTTCTAAACAACATTTCTAGTGCTGTTGCTGTCAGGATTTAAAACAAAAAAGTGTGCAGTATGAATCAGTACATCTCTGCAACTGTAAGGACTTTTCTCTTTGGTTTCCTTTTTCTGTGTGCGCATAGTTTTATCATGCTTTTCCATTAGAGATAAATTGCAAGTACTTAGGACATAGCCATAGGGACTACATGTTCTGAATGCCTTCAAATAACGAGGGTAAAATAGGCATTCAGAACACAAATGAATTTAACCTTAACTATTTATGTGTTTAATGTATCTCAGTCATGGAGTACCAGCTCTCACTGAATGAGGTTTTTCAAGCATGAATTAGGCTAGTGATGTCACACCCACTAAAGAGTGTAGAGTTAACCTTAGTAGGGCAATGAAGTGGCAATTATTTTTTGTTGTGTCGTGGTTAAGATCTTTCTTTAAAAAATGAAATTGTACGCTCTTTGGCATATATTACACAACTATTATAATGTTTCCACGTATGAAAAATGAGAGCTACTTAAGTACCTGCCAAGAAATGAGTTCAGGATTCTTTTGTGTTCCTATAACTGCTCATGATTTCATGAGCACACAAGAGAATTCAGTTTATATTTAGGTTCAGAATTTTAAGAATGCTGAGTAGTTAAGGAAAACACCTTAGTTTTTTCGCCACAGGACTTTAGAGTTCTGATGTCCACTGCAAAAGCTTTGAGTGTGGTTGCAGATATTTTGCATTGCTACAACAAACTAAGGAGCAGATTCTGCCAGTTTTACTGAGGCTACGTGTAATTACATCTCTGTCGACAGAGGGATGTAAATGAGGCACTTCAAAAGTGCATATGAAGCGGGGATTTAAATATCCCATGCTTCATTTGCATAATTGCATCATGGTACTCTTTCAAACAAGCGCCATTTCAAAAGTAAAACCGCAGTCTATACACGGTTCTTTCAAAAACGGCAGGCTTTTTCGAAAGATCCCGTAAACCTCAAAAAATCTCTTGCCCAGACTGCAGGCTCTGGAGTGGGTCTGGGTATGAGGGAATTGGGGTGCAGGAGGAGGCGTCAGGGCTGGGGCCAAAGGATTGAGTGGAGGGTTTGGGTGGGAGGCATAATCTGTCAGTTCCTAGTCAGCAGTGCAGGAAGGCTTCTAAGGCAGAGTTCCTGCCTATCCTGGCACCACGGACCACATTGCATCTGCTGCGCATAGTCTGTGGTGTCGAAAGGCAGGAAGTCTGCCTTAGTGCTCCCACTGGTCACCCTAGAGCAAGGCGACCCAGTGCCTGACATTTCGGCTGTGTCTAGACTGGCCAGCTTTTCCGGAAAAACTTGCCAGCTGTCTACACTGGCTGCTTGAATTTCCGCAAAAGCACTGACTTCCTACTGTAAGAAATCAGTGCTTTTTTTAGAAATACTATGCTGCTCCCGTTTGGGCAAAAGGACCTTTTGTGCAGAACTTTTGCGCAAAAGGGCCAGTGTAGACAGCTGAGATTTGTGTTGTGCAAAAAAGCCCCGATTGCCATTTTTGAGATCGGGGCTTTTTTGCACAAAAGCGCATCTAGATTGGCCACAGACACTTTTCCACAAAAAGTGCTTTTGCGGAAAAGTGTCCGTGCCAAGCTAGACGCTCTTTTTTGAAAATGCTTTTAACAGAAAACTTTTCCGTTAAAAGCATTTCCAGAAAATCATGCCAGTCTAGACGTAGCCTTCATGACCCAGTATTGGGTTGTGACCTGTACTTTGAGAACCACTGGGCTCATTGGAGCATTTCAGCTTATCCCTGAGTAAAGGGCAGAATCTGCTGCTCTGTTCAGAGAGCATCTCTTTGATTGTAGTTTGCCTGCTTCCCTCTTGTTTGGAGGGGAAAGTAAGTTCTTGTGAAGTAATTGTCTGGAATAATGGCAACTACTGCATGTATATTAGCAAACTGTTATTGTGCATATAATAGGGATGGAAGGGAGTAGTCAACTACCCATAAGCCTATGCTTATCAGCAGTCGAGTCAACTACTCACATTTCCCCTACTTGCCCTGTTCCTTCTATATCCGAAGTGCTGGGGGGGGGGGGGGGGGAAAGCAGGTTTAAAAGCTGTTCACTCCCAGGACCATTTCTGTGATGCTGCCCATCTTTCACCCCATCGCTGCTGCATCTATCTGAGGGAGAGGGGAGCAGGGGTTGCTACTGGATGGGCAGGCAGCCTGACTCAGTCCCGATTGGTGCCAAACCCAGCTATGGCTCTGCAATTTATAAGGTAGTAGGAGCAGGCTGCCTGCCCCCCTCCCCCCCCCCCCCCCCCCCCCCCGGCTGCTACTACATTTTAAATGCAGAACCACCACAGGCTCATCATTTAAAATGTAGTAGGAGGAATCTGCCCAGCTCCTACTGACTTTTAAATTGCATAGTCACAGTGAGGTTTGGTCCCAAACCCAGCATGAGCCAGGCTGCCTATCGACTAATTGAGTAGCTGATAGAATTTTTATTGACTACTTGATTGTTTAAATACCCCCCTCTTAGCACTGCCGGCACAAACCAACCAAATGTTAATTTTAATAGCAGATCTTCCATGGAGATGTAGACTGGTCAGAGAAAAAGTCTTTGTTCATTATATTCCGTAATCTTGACTCCCTTATACTCAGAATTGTTCACATACTAAACATGTAATCATCTTGGGTTTGTAATTCACATTTTGAATTATATTTTACCAGAATTTATTTATGTATATATGATTGCAGTCCTTACTTGTACAACTGGTTCCATTTGCTTTATATAGAAAAATCATGCATCACTTGCAGTGAGAGACTTAAAAAAAAAAAAAAAAAAAAAAAAAAAAAAACCTTGCCCCAAGGTCTGTTCAAGTGAGTAAGGGTTTGTAGGATCACTTTGCATGAAACTACTCTCTCTCTTAGAGATGTAGAGACATACAGTTTATGTACATATTTCAAGTATTTCTAGTCTACAGGCTAGATAGACGTGTCTTGAATTCAACTGCAAAATGAGTCCCTACTTTCTTGAGGATCATTATTTCCTATATTCAGTGATTCACAAAGTGTCAGTCTGAAATTAGCGCCATTCAGACCCAAAAGGTTTGGTAGGTGGGAGCATATTTTACTCATTCCAGAATAGCAGAATCTTAAAGAAATTTTGCCTGTCGTTTATTGCAGAACATAATTAGATCTCCTTCCAGTTTGTCCAGGATCTGCAAGTGATTAATACTTAATCTTGTACACTTTATGCCTGGTCACACTTCTCCAAATAGCCTCATTGGAGTAGTGATGTGTCACCAATTCACCCCCATTTAATAGTAATTTAATTTCAGTGCCGCCCCCTCCCCCCGCCTGCAAATGATCCACATCAGATTCCTCTGTTTTTATGTTGGTTCATGTGAATACAAATCCAGTAGTTTTGAGTAGAATACTGTTAGTCATGGCTCCCTAGAGGCCTGCTATAATGAAGCCTACAAGTAAAAGCTGCCACTTTGTCAGTGTGCTTGAAGTCCTTTTTGCTCATGTCTCTGTTTTAGTGATGTGATTTGTTTTACTTTATTTTTATTTATTTATTTATTTATAGGGGACAGATGGCAGGGAAGGTTGCACTTTTTTATCTTAAGAGATTTGATGGTTTTTTTATTAATTTTGAATAGACCAGTTAGTTCCACCAATTAATAAAACCCTAAAATATACAGACAAATAACTGACTTGTTCACATACAACTACCTCTCTAAGACAGATTTTATTAGTCTGCACATGCAAAGATGGGGAGTCTGATGGCACCTTAACAGATTTATTAGGGCAGAAGCTTTCATAGCTAAAACCCACTTCATCAGATGAACAAGAGTAGAAATCAGAGACAGGTGTATATATATCTGTTAAGGTGGTATAGGATTCCTTGTTGTTTTTTAAAATCAGACCATGTGGTTCAAGGTACTGTTGACTATGAATCCTTTAACCAGTAGAGTCACCATCTTGAGACAGATCTGAGTAGATCATGACTAAAGCGCCCCACTCTTGCAAGTTGATCTGAGTGGACAGAGCACTGAGCCCATTGATTCAAGTGTTTGCACAAATCCAGCTTGTAGGATCAGGGTCACTGTATATTGTAAGATGAGTTGGTCTCAGACAATTTCATAACATGTTTGTCAAGTTAAAAAACAAGCAAAGATGTGAACTACAAGAAGCAATGGTCTATACCTTCAGTGCTTTTCTGGTTGTGATATAAAGTGTGTGTACACCTATTTAAGTCATTAAAATGATCACTGAGTACCAGTGATTTGAAATAAATAAGTCGTTCATGTTTCTGTCAGTTGAGAAAGTGGAGGGAGGATGGGAAGGGGGAGGCACGTTCAGCCTTTTTGGTTGAGATGGAGTCTAAATGTCTGGTTATGTATGATGTTTTTTGGGGGGCAGCAATTTGAGTGAGGGGGAAGGAATTCGGCTTTGTTTTAACCTCTTTTGAATATAGGTTATTGAACTTGTCTGAATATGATTACCATGTATGACAATCCCCAAACATACCATTCCACATACATAAGCCTTAATCGCATGCTGGTGTAAATTAAAACTGTTCCTAGCTGCTCAGAGCAATGACAGCCCAACCTAGGCTGCAATGCTGCCCAGAATCCACATAGTGCTCCTGTGGGCCCACTACTGGTTTGTTTCTAGCCGTGTTACCAGCATGCCTTCTGTGCAGGACTAAGGGGGGAGAGCATTATGTACTAGCCCTATGTTGTGTCTGTGCCAGGAGAATGCAGCTCCTGTGTAGAAGTTGTATGCCTCAGATGGAATCTGTCTTTTGTCAGAGAAATTCTTTAAATGTAGAGATAAGAGAGATACCTTAATAAAGTTACCTATTGTACATTTCTATACCTTCCTAATAGGATTTCCAGATGGTTTCAACAAAAATACCAGACATACTTGACACTACATCACAATCTACATTTCATCTTGCAGTAAAACTCCATTAGTCCGGCATCCAATGCTCCGGGACTCCTGATGGTCCGGCACCATCAGGAACCCGGAAGTGCTGGGGCAGCCGGACAGGCTTCCCCCGTTCAGCTGCTGCTGAAACTGACCAGCAGCTGAATCGGGAACCCAGGGGCAGAGCAGCTGGGGTGCTGCCGGGTTGGTCTTGTAGCGCTGCCCCTCAGGGCCACGGGACCAACCCAGCAGCACCCCAGCTGCTCTTGGGGACGCCTGGGGCAGAGCAGCTGGAGTGCTGCCGGGTTGGTCCCACAGCGCCGCTCCTTGGCGCTACTGGACCAACCCGGCAGCACCCCAGCTGCTCTGCCCCAGGTATCCCCAAGTCAGCCGCTGCTGATACTGATCAGCGACTGATTCCAGAAAGCCAGAGGCAGAGCTGCTCTGCCCCGGGCTTCCTGGATTCAGCCCTAGTCAGGTTCAGCAGCGGCTGAATCAGGACGCCTGCGGCAGAGCAGCTGGAGTGCTGCCGGGTTGGTCCCACAGCGCCGCTTCTTGGCGCTACTGGACCAACCCGTCAGCACCCCAGCTGCTCTGCCCCAGGTATCCCCAAGTCAGCCGCTGCTGATACTGATCAGCGACTGATTCCAGAAAGCCAGAGGCAGAGCTGCTCTGCCCCGGGCTTCCTGGATTCAGCCCTAGTCAGGTTCAGCAGCGGCTGAATCAGGACGCCTGGGGCAGAGCAGCTGGAAGGCTGCTGGGTTGGTCCCCGCAGCGCTGAGGTTTGGCGCTACTGGACCAACCCGGCAGCACCCCAGCTGCTCTGCCCCACGTGTCCCCAAGTCAGCCACTTCTGATACTGACCAGCGGCTGACTCCAGGAAGCCCGAGGCAGAGCTGCTCTGCCTCGGGCTTCCTGGAGTCAGCCGCTGGTCAATTTCAGCAGTGGCTGAATCTGGAACAGCTGGGGTGCTGCTGAGTTGGTCCCGCAGCCCCATGGGGCAGCACTACAGGACCTACCCGGCAGCACTCCAGCTGTTCTGCCCCCAGATTCCCCGATTCAGCCGCTGGTCAGTTTTAGCAGCGGCTAAATCGGTGAAGCTGGGGGCAGAGCAGCTCCAATGGTCCGGCTGCCCGGATCACTTCCGGGTTCCTGATGGTGCCAGACCATCAGATGCCGGACCATCGGAGTTTTACTGTAATTGGAACTTGAGAAAAAAAACCATAGTTGTTTATTAAGAAGGTTTGCTCTTAACTTGATAGGAACAGGAGGTAAGAAAGGGATAGAAAATTTCTTTTCATTGCTAAAGCATGCAGATACAACAATGAATCAACAGGCAGAGAAGCTGACAATTTTATAAACTCTTCAGAGCAGACTGCACGTTAAGGTATTGTATGATAGACAATTTCAATAAAATTTAAAACTCTTTGCTGCTTCTTCTGCAAATGCTTCAGTCCATTGTCCTCTTTCTGCAAATTTTTCTGTTGTGGAGTAAAAGCGCTTTGAGTACAGTATGTGAACAGTGAGTGAGAAGAGTAGTGTCTTGAATAATATTGCTCACTTCACTTAGTGTTTACCTATGCATCTGCCCCAGATTTCTCTATTCTCCTTTCAATGTCTTAGCAAAAATTTGGCTGTAGACCTCTGTGGCACAAGATTTAGGATGACACTTTCCTCTTACTTTGTGTTTGGATAAAAATATCTTGGCTTGTGGTCTGGCAACATCTGTGGTCCAGTGTGTTTTTTAGTTAGCCAAATGTCCACTTATCATGAATGCAGCCAAGTTTCCTGCAGTCCATAAAGTTTGTTTACAGCCACTAGTCCTTGTTCTCAGTGTTCTATACTGTTATTTAGCTCTAATTTACCCTAAATGTCTTCTAAGAGCCCAGAAGGTGTTGGTAATGCTGCTAGACAATACTGACCTCGTGTGATTTGGCAAATTCTTTGGTTTGACACTATTCAGGTCTCCAGGTTGCTGGACTAGAGAGGTTCAACCTGCAAATTTAGAGTACAGGCAGTCCCCGGGTTACGTACAAGATAGGGACTGTAGGTTTGTTCTTAAGTTGAATTTGTATGTAAGTCGGAACTGGTACATATTGTAGGGGAAACTCTAGCCAAACATTTCTCCAGAGCTCAGTTTTATTCTCCCACACCTCACTTCCCTCAGTCCTTTATTCTCAAGCTGAGGTGTCTGCTGAGAAAAGCCGCTCCACGTCTCCCTGGTCTGCTGGGGATAGGTGAGGGGGGGTGCTAGCTTCGCGTCTCCCTGGTCTGCTGGGGGGAAGCAGCTAGTGTGGAGTTGCCTCACCCCGTTTGTAAGTAGGGATCCGATGTAAGTCGGATCCATGTAACCCGGGGACTGCCTGTATCACAAATATTGATGGCAGTCTGAAGGCAACCTTCAGCTTTGGCTGATGCTTTCTCATTATCCATTCTGGTGCTCTTGTTCCTTTTCTTACATGCATGACAAATTCTTCTTTACCAACTGATCTTCTTTCTTGTATTAAGTTCCCAATTACTTCCATCAGATAAAAGTTGTATAAAAACAGGTTACATCTTCAGCTGATGCTGTTCTTCATTTAATACCCCTGAGAAGTGTGGTGGGCAGAAGTGACTTACCTACAGCTACTCTGTTTCCAGTCTTTGGGATGGCCTGAAGCCCCTTGTGTGAGTTAGACCAGCTCTGAGATTATTCTTACTTTGTTGCAGCTGGAATGTTCCCTTTGGGGTTTCTGATGCAGTGCAGGATTTCTCCAGGTAGGCCTTTTCCATGTCTTGGCATGTCCAATGTGCCACAGGCCAGCTTTAAGAACTTTTAATTACCAGTGGGAATAATCAGTTCAATGAGCCCCTAACATTGCCATTTACTTTAGTTGATGTTGTCAAGTGCTAAGCAGATTTGAAAATCAGGGCAACTGTTTAAAGATTTAGAAACCTAATTTAAGGTGCACAGTTCCATGAATTTTGGCATGAATGTGCAATTTGAAGGAAGATCAGAGTCTAAACCAGTAGACCAATAATGATGGGTGACTACAGCTTCCCACATACTCTCTTCTCAGTCAGTGCAGCTCCAGCATAAATATTTTCCTCCTTCGCGCTTTCCCTTTGAATATACAAACTGCTGCTTCTTGTGATTCACAACCATGAAGTACCTTTTTCTTAATGAGTGAAAGAGTTCTGCTTAACCATCCCAGAATTGTAAGTAATCATATTTGACCCTTTTCTGCCACTGAGTGATACAATTACTCTAAAATTACCTATGTCAAAACTATAAAAAAAAAGTTGAGATGACATCTAAAGTAATCCTCTAAATGTAAACTAAACATATGCAAGAAGATGGAGTTACAAAATGGGGTGGGAACTATACCGTACAACTTACTGGCTTTCTTCAATAATCTCATTCTTGATATTTTTTTTCATATGTTATTTAGCAGCATTTCAATTATGAGTGTATTTCTTTATAAGCATGTCAGAAGAACGTGACTGGAAACTACCTACTCAAAGTTATAGATAGCGGTGCAGGAAGGTCTGCTGCTAAAGAAGTATATAATGACATTGCTTTTTCTAAGTATTAAATACCATTTAGATTTTCCCTGTCAGTTCACTCTACTGCCTCAAATGAGATGAACCTATCTCACTGTCATTATGTTAGTACAGGAACAAGGAACTTAGTGGTTATAAGTATAAATTCCTTCTTTGTAAACAATGTAAAAATAAGGGTACTAGAAATGAGGAAACTTGCTGGCAGCTGGCCTTCAAGAAGACACTTTTTTTGTAAACAAAATCAGTTTTGAAATTTGAATTCTTGTCACGACTTGTAGTGGAAGAATAATTAACAAATGATACCACCAATATAATAGACCAAAAGAGCAGATGTGGCCTTGGTACACCAGTGGCGCATAGGAGTCGCAGGTGTTAGAGGCCTTGGGAAAACATCACCCAGCACAGGCACAGCATATGAATACAGTAAGAAGTTCTATACTGGTTACTGTGCATGCCAAGCTGATGGGAGATGGACTTGGGAGAGGCTGTGTGGAAAGCAAGACCATCTCTGTCAGGGATTCTTGTCTGTCCAGACTTTGACATAGCCTAGAAGTAGCTATTAAGAGGCTGTCTTAAATTGGAGCACTTAGTGCTCCAATTTATGGCAGGAACCACACTGGCTCCCAGACCATCCTAGAATCTTGAGCTCCTTTTCAAATCACTGCCAATGCTGAAACTCTTCCGTTCTTTTACAAAGAAATAAGAGTTCCCTTTTAAAACTAAGGCCTGAGGGAAAGCCAACTTGTGTGGAGAGCATAGTTTGGGGTAGAGCTATCCCTTAGGGAAAAATCTACTAGAAAAGGAGTCTTTGTAAGGAGGTGAGGATGGATGTTGATAAAGTCCAGCTGGGAACTGAAGAGAAACAGTTAATGGAGGAGTCCCATTTGCACATCACAGCTAAAAAGTGATATGTTAAGTGTTTGTATACAAATGCTAGAAATGAACTAGGATTCCTGTGATGATGATAATGCAATTGGCATTATCAAAAATTGGTGGAATGATAAGCAATGGGGCATGGTAATATCAAGATACAAAATATATAGGAATGACAAAATAGGTCATGGTTGTGGGAGAGTGGCACTGTGAAAAAAGCAGAACCAAATATAATAAAAATCTGAAATGAATCAGACTGTACTATAGAAACTCTGTAGGAAAAAAATGCCATGCTTGAATAATTAGAATATAGTGTTTGGACTATACTATTGATCACGTGGCCAGGATGGTAATTGTGAAATGCTCAGGGAGATTAGAGAGGCTATAATGTAATGGAAGCCTTAGTTAAAACTCTCTATTATTATTTATTGATTTATTTCTTATCTCCACACTGATGGGATAGAGAAAATGTCTAGACATTATAAATGACTGCTGCTTTGACCAGATAGTCCTGAAACCCACAAAGGGAGACTTGCAGGATCTCGTCCAAGAGGTGAATATAGATGAATCATTTGGTTATATTTATGGTAATTATGATTACATTTAACATCCTTGTGAAGGGCTAAATATCAGAAGCCCACCACAGTAGGGTTTAACTTCATAAAGAAGAGCAAAAATGAGGAATGAACACTAAAAGGCAAAGTCTCAAAAGTGAAACGCTTGCAAGCTGCATGCCATAGCAGAGCAGAGCTCAAATTAAACAGTATATTCCTCCTAATAATAATAATTAATACATACATACTTAAATAATAAACCACCAGTCAGTTTTTCTGAAGGGTAGCCCCAGAAGAAGTTACATATCCCACAAAATCAGATTCTATTATTTCTGTGATACTCATAGCCTTAGTCACGGGTCCCTCACATGGATCAGGGACCATTAAAAAGACCGAAAACAAGAGAGAAGATTAAATGGCCAGTTTTCAGAATGGAGAGAGGTTTCCCCCAGTAACGAGTATGGGTGCCAGAGATAGTTTGCAAACATGTTGACTATCTGGAAAAAGGTCTAAACAGTGAGATGGCAAACTTTGCTGATAACACAGTGCTTTGGACTTAATCTTGGATACTAGACTGAAGAGTTACAAAGGGATCTCACAAAACTGGGTGGCTGGGCAACAAAATGGCTAATGAAATTATTGCACATTATTGGAAAACATCATCCCAACTATGCATACAAAATTATGGGATCTAAATTAGCTGTTTCCGCTCAAGAAAGGGATCTTGGAGCCATTGTGGATAGTTCTCTAAAATGTCTGCTTAATGTGCTGTGTCAATCGAAAAAGCTAACCATATTAGGACCCATTTTGGAAAACGATGGATAAAATCATCATGCCACTATATAAATCCAACTGCATGATATTCTGGTCATTCAATCTCAAAAATAGATTTTGGAATGGTGCAGCAAAGGATGAAATGATCAAGGGTGTGAAACACTTCCATGTGAAGTGACATTAAAAAAGGATGGGACATTTCAGCTTGGAAAAGAGACAATTAAGGTGTAGAGATAACTGAGGTCTATAAAATCATGAATGGTACGTAAAAGGTGAATAAGGAATTAATATTTATTCCTTCACATAACCAGGTGTCACCCAACAAAATTAATAGGCAGCACATTTAAAACAAACTTCAAATGTACACCTGGATCTGGGTTCCAGTTTTGGTCCATTTTAGAGAGGAGGATAGGTATCTGAACTATCAAAGTTTGCAGGCTCTGAGGTGGAAGACTTTGTATTCTTTAGGTCCGTCTATAAATTTTTCAGTGACGTGTATACATATAATTCTTCTCTGAGTGCTTGTTAAATGTGCATTCTAATCAGGTGTGTTTGCAGTCTCTGCAAGACTTTTTTTCCTATAGCACCTATCCATAGTGTCAGCTTGGGTGTCCCCCTTGGTTGCACCCTCAAGGTGCCCAATATAGAGACCTGCCAACCTTCCCCTTCCTAAGTTTCTTATCACCAGTGATGACAGCTGGAATTTCCCTGTGCTTTTGTTCAAGAAGTACAACAGCGGCCCCAGAAATACATTAATCTTAATGTATTTTGGCTTCCAGAGTACACCTGTAGTTAAAACCATATGGTGGGCCTATTATCCTTTGATCCACAAGGAATGATTTGCTGAAAGAGGAAACATTGCACAGAAGCTCTCTGTACAAGTTCTGTTTGATTCCAGCAACGGTTGCCAAATATTTCTGCTTCAACCAACAAGTCTGTAGTCTACTTAAAATGTGTATGGCCAAATCCTGTGCTCCTTACTCAGATTTTACTTGCTGTTTTTAATTGGAATTTGAGCAATGATTGATGGATTTAGCCCATAAATACTTGTGTTTGGATATGTACATTTGGGTCATATAGCCCATTCCACTTCATCACTGTGGAATAAAATACGTATATGGCTGTTGATTCTGTGAACATCATTGCAATACTTTCCTCACAAGGTTACTCAGTTCTCTGACTTCACTGTACAACTGGTTTAATTGGGTCTAAACCCAGCATAATGAGCCTGTCATGGATCATTTATCTATAAAGTTGATCCTCCAATGATGTAAGGGTTCCTATTTCACTCCTCCCTCTTGATATCCATGTAATGAGCAATACACTGTAATGGCCAAAGGAGGAATATATGCAATGCTGATCTTTGGCTGCATTTTTAACTCTGGCCACTAGAGCTTAAGGTTACTAAGGGTATGTCTAAACTAGCCACCCTAGTTTGAACTAGGGTGGCTAATGTAGTCATTCGAACTTGCAAATGAAGCCTGGGATTTAAATATCCCGGGCTTCATTTGCATGTTCCCGGGTGCCGCCAGTTTTAAATGCCCGGTAGTTCAAACTACCCGCCCATGGCTACATGCGGCACGGGCTAGGTAGTTTGAACGAAAGCTCCTAATTCGAATTACCGTTACTCCTCCTGCAATGAGGAGTAACAGTAGTTCGAATTAGGAGCTTTCATTTAAACTACCTAGCCCGTGCCGCGTGTAGCCGCGGGCGGGTAGTTCAAACTACCGGGCATTTAAAACTGGCGGCGCCCGGGAACATGCAAATGAAGCCCAGGATATTTAAATCCCAGGCTTCATTTGCATGTTCGAATCACTACTTTAGCTACCCTTGTCCGAACTAGGGTGGCTAGTGTAGACCTATCCTAAGGGTGCATCTAAACAGCAGGGCTTAACTCAAAATAAGCTATGCAAACTGAGCTACGTCAATTGTGTAGCTTATTTCAAAGTAGCTTATTTCGAAATTGAAAGTGTCTGCGCAGTGCTTATTTTGAAATAGACAACTCTTCCTCTGACTTCCCTTACCCCTCGTACAATGAGGGTTACAGGAGTCGGAGTAAGACATCCTTCAGCTTCGACATTGCATTCATACAGCAGGCAGTTATTTTGACAGACTAAGTTATTTTGAAATAATGTTTCTGAGGGGGACTGTTTCTGGACCGTGCTGCAGGAGGCTTAGGTTTAATGACTTTTATGGGCACGTAGATCTGCATCACAGGATGTGGCTCATTATATGGGTTACGCTGCATGTCATTTGGGATTTTGGTTCTTTGGTTTCTTTTGTGGTGACAATACCACACTGCAGGCTATGTTCAATTTATTTACAAAAGTCATGTAACCCCAAGTCTATATGTGGAGTATTGTTTCCTACCAAGGAAACAGCCATTTTCTATTTTAGAATATTTTTGTCTCCCCACATAAATCAACTCATAATTCATCTATTAAATCTTGTTCTCTTAATTTGTTACTCTATTTTTTTTTATAGGTTACTGAATATACTTGTCCATTGTGCTAGTTCAGGCAAATCTGATTACTGTACTGTCTACTTCCTTTTCAGGAAGGAAAGGTCTCAACCTTTCTACACTACAGTTCTAGGGATGTAATAGTGTAGTTGATTAACCGATAAGGAAAAGCTTATAATAGAATTATAGAGCTGGAGGAGACCTCAGGAGGTAATCAAGTCCAGCCACCTGCCCAAGGCAGGATCAATCCCAACTAAATCAACCCAGCCACGGCTTTGTCAAGCCGAGACTTAAAAACCTCTAGGGATGGAGATTCCATCACCTCCCTAGGTAATCCATTCCAGTGCTTCACCACTCTCCTAGGGAAACAGTTTTTCCTAATATCCAACCTAGACCTTCCCCACTGTAACTTGAGACCATTGTTCCTTGTTCTGCCATCTGTCACCACTGAGAACAGCCTTTCTCCATCCTCTTTGGAACCTCCCTTCAGGAAGTTGAAGGCTGCTATCAAATCCCCCCCTCACTTTTCTCTTCTGTATACTAATCAAACCCAAATCCTTCAGTCTCTCCTCATAGGTCATGTGCTCCATCCCCCTAATAATTTTGGTTGCCTTCTGCTGGAGCCTCTCCAATGTGCCCACATATTTTCTAAAGGTGGGGGGGAAGAACAGGGGCAGAACTGGACACAATACTCCAAATGTGACTTCACCAGAGCCGAATATAGGTTGATGCTACAGACTACACGCATTTCCCTCCCCTTTCCAACCAGTACTTCTTAAAGCAGGCTAGCCAGCAGCCCGGCTCAGTTTTGGCTCACGCTGGGTGCGGGACCTACCCCTGCTGTGGTTCTGCATTTAAAGTGTATTAGGAGCTGGGCAGGCAGGCAGCCCAGCTCCGTTCTTGTTTGTGCTGGGTCTGGGAGCTCAGTCCCACCTCCATACAGACTGGGGCTGCTGTTACCCCACGCTACTGCCTCTTTATCAGAGGCAGAAGTACAGGGCAACAAGCAGCTGGTCCACAAGAGAAGCTGGTTTTTAAACTGACTCCCCTCGCAAATTAGTTCCCGTCTGACACCCAGCGCTGCTGGCCCTGCCCCCAGGGACTATAGAATAGTGGACTAACTGATAAGAATTCATGAGGTTACTCAACTATTCAATTAACCGATATTTAACATCCTATACTGGACTCCTTTTAGGAGTCTGATTTCAGCTCCCAACAATGGAGCCTAAGCTTTGGCTTGATCCCATGTAATAGGGTAGGGAAGAAGCTACTGCAGCAAAAAGTTGGCTTAGATATGAAGGAACTCTCAAGGTGCCTGGCTGTTGATTTCCCGCAATTGAGGGGAATGACTTTATTCAAAACATAATCAGTAAACATATATTGATTATATAGTTTTGCTACAGCCTTGAGTTTTTTATTATGACTGGCATAACTGAGGAGTGACTGTGAGCTGCCCAGGCCATGACAACAGCATCATATGCAGAAGTTAGGTGTCTACCTTTATATCTGAGGTTGAGAATGTTAGCAAGGAAATGAGGTGAAGTTAATGTGACCCATTTGCCTCATTATTTGAAGTGCTACTAGACTATTTGTATTTTATTTCGGAAGAGTTTATTTCAAAATTAATGTGCAGTATAGATATAGCCTAAGTATGCTTATAGGGTGCTTATAGGAGTAAGCCCAATTGACCTCACTGGCACTTTGTTTTCGCAAAAAAAAAAAAAAAAAAAAAGTATAGAATGAGTTTCTCTTGGGAAAGCTGAGTTGTGCTAAAGTAAATCAGTTAATCGACTTATGGCGTCTTTCTAGTCCATTCCATTGTTCCTTTGTATGCTGTCTCCATCCTTTCCTATATATTGTCTCTCTGTCTTAAGATAATATCTTAATTAAGTTTGTGGTGAATAGCCCAGTCCACCACCAAATAAACATATACTGTAATGTTAGTCTGCTGAGAAACAGAAATTGAAAACCCAGAATTTTCATAAAGCAAGAACTGAAGATTAGGTTGGATGGACTAGAGCCATGAATTCATTTTTATGAGACTGTAAGTGGAGGCATGGAGGAATGTTTGTAATGAGATTTAATTGTAACTGTTTTTAAATCAGAAATTTAGTATTTTGCTAATGATTTTTAAAAACTGAATCAAACTGGATTTTTAATTTTTTAAAAATTGATTTTTTTTAATTAATCTTTTTTGTCAGTGGAGGAATGCACCCAGACTATAGCACTGTGTCTATCCAGTCGTTAACAGAGACATCTGATGGGTACAAATGATGAATTAATCAATATGTCCCTGGAGTCTTTTTGGGGACCAAACCCAGTTTTCTTTCGGTAATTGTACTATTCTGCCCTCCTTTTAATTCAAAAACCTTTTAATTCAGAAACCTTCTCTTGAACAATGTCCCATCCCAGTTACTGACTTAAATATGACATCCCATGAGTCATTTCCCACAAAGGTGATCCAAAATCCTACTGTAAATCCCTCCTACAAATATGCCCTATCTGTCCTATAGGAGAACCCATAACCCATCCAGCCTTACTGGAATTGTTACCTGGTCCTATTGCACCCAGCTTATCTCCCTCCACAGCTTGTGCTCTGTGTCTCAGATCCTGTTCTCACATTGACACTTGAGCCATCCCTTTTCCTGCGTCCTATCTGTGATCTTTCCTCGTCGCTTTGGCAACAATGGACTGAATGGGTCTCAAATCCTGCCTCTCAATGTGCCTGAGCTTACAGGTGCCACGAAAACAATCACCATCATTAAAGCCTAGCAAATATTATGTGACTCGAACTTCCCGAGCTTAAGAACATATGATTGGCCATACTGGTGTAACCGCCACTGGGCAGCTTTGAGCTTAGTGTTGGAGTCTCTACCACTTGAGCTAAAAGCCAGGTGGCTCTCAGCTTAGGCAGTAGAGTTCCCTTGTTCTTGTCTCTCTCTGTAAGTGGTCTAACTGTCACTGAATGGGACAGTGAACCACACTATAGCTGTGTCTTCATTGGCACCCCTTTCAAGGAATAAAGTAGGAATAAGGGATCTTCCGGAAAAGGGCTTATTTTCCGCAAGATCCCGTCTAGACTGGTGCTTTTCTCCGTCAAAACCCCGAGCCGGAAAAAGCGGCAGCCATGTTCATGCAAATGCAGCGGGAGATATTTAAATCCCCCGCGGCATTTGCAATTCTGACTGGTCTCATTAGCATCCCTTTTCCGGAAAGGGGTGCCAATGTAGACACAGTCCATGTGTATGGGTTACACTGAGTCAGACAAAGGTTCATCTAGACCGGTATCCTGTCTTCCGACAGTGGCAATGCCAGGTGCCCTAGAGGGAATGAACGGAACATGCGATTAAGTGATCCATCCCCTGTCACCCATTCCCAGCTTATGACAAACAGTGTAAGGACACCATTCCTGGCCATCCTGGCTAACAGTCATGGAGGAACCTATCCTCCATGAACTTGTCTAGTTCTTTTTTGAACCCTGTTAAAGTCCTGGCCTTCACAATGTCCTCTGGCAAGGAGTTCCACAGGTTGACTGGGCGCTGTGTGAAGAAATACTTCCTTTTGTTTGTTTTAAACCTGCTACCTATTAAAATAGGCCAGAATGTCCTGTGGCCAGTGTGGGGTATTAATCCACCATCTTGGTATTATTAGCACCATGCTCTAACCAGATGAGCTTGCAGTGGTATGAACAAGGCACTGTCTGAATTCCTGGACCTCTCAGTGTCATCCAGTCCAGCCACAGCATGCGATGAGGTATGTCTCACTTAGTGGTGTTGCTGCCCTTAACCAAAACTGCTCATCTTAATTAAATCATGACATGCCCTCAAGCATATTATGGATCTAATCAACAGGTACACATACTTGAACAAGGCAGGTCTTCTCTCTGGGTAAGCCTGTCTTGTAACATTTGCTTAGATAAGGAAGATAGTGTCCCAAACTTCCTATGTTCTCAGCACCCTGGGATCCTTGGGCAGTTCTTTGTTTTGTTTGTTTTGCCCATGTTTACTGTTTGTCAACACCTCCATGTGCAACAAAGACTTATATGTTCTCATATTCTTCTCTCAAGATTTTATCTTTAGTTGTACTGAGTAAGTGAACTCCCACTGAGTAATCCACTCTGGCAAAACCTTCTTGGCTCTATGGATACTGTCCTCCATACAGTCCTCTGCTCGCTCACAGGCCTCTACTGTGCCCCACAGAGTTATATTTGCTAATGGCCAGTGAGTCAAAATGTGCCCAGGAGCTTTATTCTAGGCTGGGCCTGCCACCCAAACTTCATCCCATGCTGGGTCCAAGCTGTCACTCTGTCCAAACCCCTCACTCCTAGATGCCTGAAGTTGCTGCAGTAACTGCAAATTAACTTGCCCAAAACAAATGTGTAATATTATTAGTGTCCCCAGCGGGGCTGCAACACTGGGTCTTCTGCCCTGGCTTCTGGGACACCCGCTTCCTAAGTCTGAAGTATTTACTACTCTGCTAAGCTCACTCCTTCTCTCTTCCTCCCCACCTCAGAAGTAAATTCTCAAAGGGACAGGTTGAGTCCAGATCCCTCCCCTCGCTGAAGCCTCTGCACCCACCACCCATTGCCAACCATGCTCCTAACCCTGTCTAATGCAGATCATGCTCACCTTGTGTTTGGGAGTGGGGGATAACATCCTGTTTCTGGCTGACCTCCCACACTTTGGAAGCCCTACATTGGGGGAGGGCGGAGGGGTTGAGTCACCCTGCAAAGCTGATCACTGTTCCCCTTTCACAGCTGCCTCTTAACTCATTCTCTCCCCTCCCTCACCATAAAACACTGCTGCCTCTCCTCCGCAAGCACAGCCAATCTTTGACCCACTTTAAGTGTGGCGCAATTGTTGGAAGGAAACAATATTGAGCTGGATGGGAAGGAAATAGCCCACTGTAGTATTTATTCTCCCTTGCTCAATCTGGCTGAGTGGTTGCTGGGACACTTATACAATAGCATTTTTATTAACAAAAGAAATTAAAGTTTAATTTGAAGATTGTAATTTAATGGCCAGTTCTGGAAAATACTGTAATGAACCTACTGTCTTCTTATAGGGTATCAACCTTCTGCCCTCACTGTCCTGTAGTGAAAGAACCTAGCGAATAGAATGTATTGTGTTATGCAATTTAACATTGACCAGTAGAAAGCGCCATGCAAACATGTCAGATGCTCTAGGTAAACTTAATCCTGCATCACTGGAGGGAGGTTGGGGATACACAGGATGACCTGTGGAGTGCCCATCCAGCACTATATGTCTATAGTTCTATAATCCATCCAGTGCAGGAGAGGGAAAGAGTTCCTGAGGTAGGGTGACCAGCTATCCTGACTTCTTCAGAGATACTCCTGGCTTTGTTTTATATAGGCGCCTATTATTCCCTATATATCCCTACACGATATTTTGCCCTACCCTGAGAGCAGAGGGAAACAAGCTCAGAAAGGCAACAGAGGTTGTGTGTGAGCAGGAGCAGCAAGCCAGAGTCATTAGCTGAGGACTTTGAGGTGAAGGTTGTCTAGCAGGCAGGCAGAGCTGAGCAAGGAAGCAACATCCTGTCTGTTGCTGTTGGGAGCTACAGAAGCAGTAGAAGCAAGATACAGGATGATGGCCTGAAAGTATTTGATATGGGGCTACATATGGTTGGGAGGGTTATATTGTGACAAGGTACCAACAAGACATAATTACCATATAAAGAAATTGTGCCTAGATTATTTCTCTCCCTTTATTTTCTGGCAGCCCTAGTGAAGTAATATTCAATTCTGTCCTCAGAATGCATTTTAATAGGTACTCATTAGGGCTAAAACTTATTGATCCCATTGCTTGGAGCACTTTCATTGCTCGTCTCTCAGCTCATGTTACCCAGAGCATGGTCCCAGGTCGATAAAGGAATCTGGTATACCACAGCAATGTCCTGCAAAGCGTTAGCTGTAATGCATTATGGTTAAATAGACAATAAGTGAAGTAAGAGGCATATCTTTTTGGTGAATTGAACTGACAGCGTGATCAAAATGAATTAGTTAGGCAAAAAGCTGTGGTAGTTTGAAATATGGTTAAAATTGATATGTGAATAAAATGTGGCATATTCTAATTCAGATATCATTTCTTCTTTTTCCTATGCTATTCATCTAAGGTCCCCATTCAGGAAAGCAATAAAGTATATTTTCCCATGCATCTGCATTATGGAGTTCATTAAACCTGTGCTTTTCTTTGAGTACGTGTTTAAGACTGTTGGCTTTAATAAGACTTGAAACAATACTCAAAATTAAACACATGCTTACTGCTCTCCTGAATCAGAACACTGGCTTGCGAAATAGATATTAGAAAATAATTGAGATCAACTAAGAAAATAGTCTGCTTATTTAAGTACGGTAACGGCAAGCATGATATATTATAAAGGTAGGACACTGGGGACTCAAAAATGGGTTTGAAAGCAGATTCAGGATGTTATCTATGTGTACTCAGACCTGTGTGCAAGTGCCACTAGATGGCTTTATAAGGTTCATGCATGTATATTAGGGATGTAAAATCCCGTTAATTGCTGAACCTGTTAAACAGTGTTTATCTGGTTAACTGATTAAAGAGGGGGTGAGCTGGCCCCTCCTCCACAGATAGACTGCTCCAGCCCATATGCTTCCTGTCCTGTGCAGGGCTGGGAGCAGGCTGTTTCACATGACGGATGCCCCATTCACATCCCTAATGAAATATCTGAGAACATGAAGTCCTAAATGGAAACTACAGCTGAAAGCTTTAGAATTTGAGCCTTCCAGAAAGAATAATGACCCGATTGTGGATTCTTGGGAGTAGAAAAGTGGAAATGCACAATGTAGCTAATGTATGGTCCAGAAAGGTATAATGAAATGTATAATGTGTGAAGTCTAATACCAGATAAAAATGCATTTAGGCCTGGGTAGTTGTCATTCCGAAAATGCAGTGCTGAATTCCATGAAAAATCCCAGTTGCACAAAGAAAGAACATTTTGCTGATAATGTAACAACTAAGACTCTAAAATGCCAATAATTTTTTTAAAAAACCAAAACATAATCTATGTGAGTGCTGAATATCTCTATGGAAATCATTCACAACCAATTTTACAGAAAGGTATCTATTTTAAGTATGCTACTATGAAACCTTTAGTGAAGCAGATTCAGATATCTCATTGTAGAGTGCGCGCTCTCTCTCTCTCTCCCTCCCTCTCTCTTTCTTTGTAATCTCTGCTCATCTTTGTAATATGTGCATGTCTCCTAAGTATTTAAAAAATAGATACTGAAAGGCATCTTAATATCAGATTTCCATGAATTCTATGGAAATGTAAGTTGAAAAGTTGGCAGTTGTGGCAGTTTGGTATCAAAAATATAGTTGATCGCTCTTGTGAACATAGTCTTAGATGGTTCACTTAGAATGGCAAAAACAATTCTATATACTGCTTTGTGAAGAATGAGTTATTTTTAATGTCCGGTTTTTTGCAAAATTTTGCATTGCTTGTAGACTGGGCTATAAGCGATTAAGTTATTGAGGAAGCATTAAATACTGTTACAGAACAGAAGATAAGACGCTTTTTTAAAAAATCTGTTAAATAGGTGGGAAGTGAGCAGTCTGATAATACTATTATAAAGCAATCAGCAGCTCCCAGGTTAATATTGTTCATTCTCCTAACACAATTCTGTATTGACGTAACAGCTAGTGTTACATTGCTATTCTACCAAAATAATAATAGTGTAGGCACTGTGCTAGCAGTATTGAGGCACACCCAAATAACTAGAATTTCACAGGGCATTGTCAGACTTTTACTATCACAAGTTTTTCAAACTGAGTACCTAAAGTTATTCTCTTAAATTCATAATTATGTGCATAAAATAACGAACTAGGTTTTCAGAGGACCAAGCATCAACACTCAAGATACACAGCATGTCTAACAATAAAACTACTCATTTAGATTGTTCTATCCATATAGTGAGGCACCAAAGTTTGAAAAATGTGATTTAAGAGTTTTAATAACAGTCCAAGGACACATCAGTTACAAAGGAGTGGATTTGGGCTTCCTTATTACCTTCCCTAATCCAGGTTTCAAAAATCTCCAGGTGTTTCTTATTATAAAACATGTACTCTTTTATATACACTGTCCCAAGAAAGTACACCATTATAAACATAATCTTTTGTATAAGCATATGTGTATTATTTATTATTGGCCCACAAAAGCATATTTCTCACGAATTAGTGATAATTCACAAGATATTAGCCCTTATAATTACTTTTCAGGTTTATGAGGAAATTACATTTAGGCACCATATTCTGACTAAAGAAAACTTTTGGAATTGAAGATAGATGATACTATTCAAACAGTGTTGTAGTTGCCAGATCAGAAGAGGTTTGTCTTAAAGACATATAGGCAAATTTGTGTCAGTGCAATTTTGTATAGTTTTCTTTCAGACCATATCCTTCACATCACTGTGATTCTAGCAGTTGTATGGACAGATAATAGAATTTACAATAAAATCTTGTGTCTTGTGAAATGAACTAACCTCTATTAAAATAACTATTATTTATATTCCGGTAGTGCCAAGGGTCACATTCAGAATTAGTGATTGTGTTTACACTTGGCATAGAGTAGTGACTTCATTTGAGTTGCACCACAGACATGAAGTAGATCCATATATTTTTCCACTTCACTTCCTACTTCCACTGATAACTGCAGCAGGTCAAAAAGCAGGATATAATTTTTGCAAAAAGTTACTCTTTTTTGGTCAGAATTTTTTAAATCTTTCAAGTTTCAAGTCTTTTCCAAATTTGGATAGTCACAATTTTTCAACTAGCTGTACTAACAACTAAATGAATCCAAGCCAGTTTCATTTTTCTGACCGTTATTTGTGATTGTTATGAAATGCTATACTGTACAAAAATAAATTGATCTTATTTGATTGACAAGATTACTTTTAAGAGCTTGAGCTTTCTCCAAGGAATTTTATCAAGACCAATTATACAAATGTACATGAGTGAAAACAATAGCTGAAAGAGACGTTATCGTTAAGCGTTTGTCTACATATTAACACATTCTGTTTCGAATACTAATTATATTAATTTTACATGTACTGTATAGTATCTTCTTCACTGAGTTGGTTACACTTAATAGTTTTATTTAGAATATGCGGGGAATGTCCAAGTTGTATACGGCAATAAGTAATATCCTGCAGATTACCATTAGTATTTTTTTGTTCACCTAGTTTGAAACAGTCTTACATGTTCATTTTCAGCTTTTCCTTCATGCATATCTTTGTCTAAGTTAATGGTTCATATTTATTTTCATTTGTCCATTAATTTCTTCCTCTTCAGGTGCAATCTAGCCCCTGTGGTGGAGTTTGCTGCAGATGTGGGAACTAAATCTGATTTTATTACCATGAATCCATCAGTTGTACAAAGAGCATTTGGAGGCTTTCGGAATGAGAGTGACAGAGAAAAATTTGTGCATAGACTATCCATGCTGAATGACAGTGTCCTTTGGATTCCTGCTTTCATGGTCAAAGGTGGAGAGAAGCATGTGGAGTGGGTTAATGCATTAATCCTTAAGAATAAATTGAAAGTGCGAACCGCCTATCCATCACTGAGACTTATTCATGCTGTCAGAGGGTAAGTGTCTGTAAAAGACTAGTCTGTCCTTGCCACAATGGAACTTTGTAATCAAAATTTCCAATAGGTAGAAAAAAGCACTAGTAAACCTATAAACAGGTTTATGGTATTTTTATTTTCATAATGGTTTGGGTTTGTTGATAAAGCTAAATGTGTTTGGTAATGTGCTCTGCTCATTGAGTCTGTTGAAAGATGAGCATAGGGTGTTTTAGCTTAGCAAAATTTTCTCTTCCACCTTCATGAACCCTTTTGAGGAATACATTCCTCGTAAGGAGATATTACTGAAAAAGGAGGTGAATTCAAACCATGGGTGGATAGAGGACAGTAAAAATGCTTCATAATCTCTATTGGGCCAGGCTGTGGAGGACAAAAAGGATTGGTATTTCCTCAAGTACCGTTAGATTCCAAGGTGTAACAAAGGAGTTTGTCTCTCAGATCTAAAAAATTATCCTTTCAGAATGTTCTCTGTTTTGTTCTCTGATTTGTTCTGAATCGAGAGCCACTTGGGTCATCCAAAACAGACAGCTGATCAGAATAACTGAAAGCTTAAAAGCAGTTGTTAAAAGCTATGCATGTGTCCAGTGGAGCTAGGAGATTTTTTTTTCCAACCAGCTAAAACTGTGTGTGCTTTTTGGATGTGGACTCTGTAATTGTCATTCATGTCTGTTCTTTGAAGATTAGATTAGCATGAGATACACATGGGATATATCTTAAAATCACAAACTGAAGTTGGTGCAATATTTCAACTCCTTTATTAAGTGCAGTGTCTTACTGCGTATATATTTAATCCATGCTTCATAAACTTCACCAGTGACTTGTGGGTTTTCAGGTGCTCTTTAGGCATTTGTTTTGAATATACAGCCCTCAACAGCTCAGAACCAGCCTGTGCCAGACCACATAGCTGAGATCAACTGAGATGTTTGAGCTGAAGTCTCAATAGTAAGCCCAAGAAGGAGCTACTGTGGCATATTGCTTTCCATGAAAAAAGCTTTACAGTTTGCTCACCTTACAGTCCAAAACAGGTTAACTTTGACTACCTTCAGATGGCAAACCTGGCCTTTATTTTTATTACAGGCATTTGTGAATACAAGGGCAGTTGTTAAAGGAGGCTTATTTGGGTTTGGATTGCCTGGTTTCCTGTTGGTGGGTTGTTTTGAATTACACTGCTACATATAATTATAATTGGACACTGATTTTGTTGAATTTTCACATTGGTTATATGATACTTGCAATATATGGATAGGTGACCTTTAATATACATCAGAATGAAGTGTACATCAGAATGAAGAAATAAAGAACAAAGGTCCTCTTATTGATTAATAATTGGTTAAAAGACTGGAAACAAAGAGTAGGAATTAATGGTCAGTTTTCAGAATGGAGAGCGGTAACTAGAGGTGTCCCCCAAGGATCTGTGCCAGGACCAATTCTATTTAACCTATTTATAAGTGGTCTGGAGAAAGGGGTAAGCAGTGAGGTGGCAAAATTTGCAAATGATACTAAACCTCTCAAGATAGTTAAGACCAAAGCAGACTGTGAAGAGCTTCAAAAGAATCTCACAAAACTAGATGATTAAGCAACAAAATGGCAAATTAATGTTAATGTTGATAAATGCAAAGTAATTCACATTGGGAAAAATAATCCCAACTATACCTACAAAATGATGGGGACTAATTTAGTTATAACCACTCAAGAGAGATCTTGGAGTCATTGTGGATAGTTTTCTGAAAACATCCACTCAATGTACAGCAGCAGTCAAAAAAATACACAGAATGTTAGGAATCATTAAAAAACCATAATACACCCACATTTGTAATACTCCATACAGATGTGATCACCTCATCTCAAAAAAGACATATTGGCATTGGAAAAGGTTCAGAAAACGGCACACAAAATGATTAGAAGGTTTGGAATATGTGCTATATGAAGAGAGATTAAAAAGACTGGGACATTGCATCTTAGAAAAGAGGAGACTTAGGAGAAACATAATAGAGATCTATAAAATCATGACAAGTATGGAGAAAGTGAATTTATTTGTTCCCATGATATAATAACTAGGCGTCACCAAAAGAAATTAATAGGAAGTATGTTTAAAACAAACAAAAGGAAGTTTTTCTTCACTCAGTGCACAATCAAGCTGTGGAACTCCTTGCCAGATGATGTTGTAAAGACCAAGACTTTAATAGGGTTCAAAAATGAACTGTAGAAATTCGTGGAGATTAGGTCCATCAATACTTGTTAGCGAGAATGGGTAGGAATGGTATCCCTAGTCTGTCGGTGCTGGAAATAGATGACAGGAGAGGAATCACTTGATGATTACTTGTTCAGTTCACTCCTTCTGGGACATCTGGCATCGTCCACTGTCAGAATACAGGATACTGGGCTAGATGGACCTTTTGGTCTGACCCATTATGGTTGTTTTTATCTTCTTAAATTAATCATTTAAAGTAAGTCCAATTTCAGTTACCAAACAACTGCTGTCAAGTCCATCTATAGTATTAATAGCTTACATTTTCAAAACCAGTGATTAAAGGTCCTTACATTTTGGATGGTCAACTTGAAGCAACTTGAAGGATTTTAATGTTTAGAAAGCACTGTGCACTTACTCTCTGACAATCAGGTCCCTTTATTGCATCTTAAATTGGGAAACTATAACTGAGTCACCCAAAATAGCTAGTTAGCTTTGAAAATTTAGGCCAGGTAGCATTCAGGTATATTTTGATTAAATTTAGAGTAGATATTCTTCTAGATTTCTTAGTAGACAGTGTCTGATGGGGTGAAGCATAGGGATTCCCCGTGGGTTGTCACCTGGTATTCTGATCAAGCCACTGCCTGCCTCCTGGGGCTCCCCTTCATCCTGTCCTTCTGGGCCAGAGGCTCTGGTCTTCCGCAACCAAAGCACAGAGTTGCGGTTACTGTCTTCCTGCAGTGCAACAGAGACACTGAACCAGCTTTGGGAGGACTCAGCTATCAGTAGGGATATCAACATGTAGACAATGATGCGATTAACCAATGAGTCTGGGCTCATCAGTTAATCCTGTTGTCTACATACATTCTCCCTCTTTCTCCCCTACCCCCTACCTTTTGCTGCCTCTGTATCAGAGGTAATAAGGCATAGGGGAGGCGGGAGCTTGCTCCGTGGACCCGCCTGCCCTCCCTTGCTGCCTCCCAGGGAGTCCTTGCCATCCTGCACTTGCTGTTTCCTGTCAGAGGCAGCAGTGTGGGGGAGAGGGAGGCATGGGAGACTGCTGCAAAGCAGCCTCTGTACACTGTGGGCCTGAGCTCTCCACGGACTGGGGTTGCTGCTGCCCTATGCTACTGCCTCTGGATGCTGGCCCTGCAATCAAATAATTGTGTAACTGCTAAAATTTGATGCGGTCACATGACTATTCAATTATATGCTATCCAACATCCCTAGCTATAAGGCCACTGATGGCACCCAGAAACACAACCCCCAAAAGAGGACAAAACCCCAAATCTTCCTTACTCTGTATAAAAGTTTTACAGAGAAAGCTTATAAGTTCATTTTCTTTATTAGTGAAAGAGAGAGAGGCACAATGGTTACTCCTCTCCACCTTTCCCCAAGTAACAATTATTTACACAGGTCTTGATAATAAACACTTCTGTTTATTAAGTGATTGCAAGTGAAAACAGACAGATCAAAATAAGTTACTAAGCCAAAATAAATGCAACACATCAGCTAATCCTAATAAAACTTGTTACATGCAAATTCTTATCCTTGTTTTTAATCTCAGGCGAAAGTTGATATTTTTTCTTACTTGGGCCCAGCAGCTTTGCCTTCATCCTTTCACTACAGTTCACTCCATATGAGTCCTTTTAGGGTGGGGAAACAATTTCAAAAGCTAAGTCAAGACAAACACCTGATTGCATTCTATTCCTAAAACAGACTTCCCCCAGACTGGGAACCCTTTGTTCAGTCTCCACAGCTTCATGGAAAAGTACCAGATTCAAGATGGATTCTAGCAGGGATGTTAAATTGCATTTTAATCAACTAAAAGAGTAGATGATGGAATTTCCATTGACTACTCAATGAGTCAATAAGGGCCGCAGTGTGATTACCTCCTGGCCCTGGGAGCCAACCCTGCTATGGCTCTGCTTTTTAAATGTATTAAGAGCCAATCGGCTCTTGATACATTTAAAAGGCAAAGGCATAGTGGGGGGACCAGGCATGAGCTGCTACATCTCTGCCTCCGGCCCTCCACTACACCTCTACCTCCCCTGTATCCCACAGAGGCTGCTGGGGGGAACTGGCTTTTAAGCGAGCTCCTCTCCCCCTCCCCCCGCACCAGCTCCTGCTCCTCCCCTTGCTGCCTCTCTCTGTTAGAGGCAGCAAAGGTAGGTGGGGGAGGAGGGCGACTAGTAGAGTCACTACTCGACTAACCCAATAAGCATATGCTTATCGGGTAGTCGCCTAGTCGCTTACATCCCTAGATTCTAGTGCAAGGTGGCATGGTCACATGTCTTTCTAGGACCAACTGCAGTTTGAGCTTACAGGAAAATAAAACCACAGCTCAATGGTTTGAGCACTGAGCTATTAAGTTCCTAAAGTATCACTAATGGCCCTCATTAGCACATTTAAAATTAAAAACATATTCACACTTCATATTTTTAATTTCATGTACAAGAATGATACATGCGTAAAAATAGTATGTACAGGTTCAGCAGAATGTAACTTTTGTTACATGACCTGTTTTGCATAATGCATCTTTTAATTATGCATATTCATAAGCCAATTTTCCTAAAGTATGAGTAGTCCATTACAAGATTTTTCTGGCTTTTAAAAAAACTACAAGGGTGAATCTCTCTAGTCTGGCACTCTCTGGTCTGGCAACATCTGTAGTCCAGCATGATTTTAAGGAGCCAGATATCGACTTATTGTAGGTGTGTATATCCAAGTTTCCCACAGTACCATAAAGTTTGTTTACAACCTCCAGTCCTGGCTCTCCGTGTTCTGTGCAGTTAGTTAGCTCTAATTTACCCCTAAATATCTTCTCAGGGCCCAGTAAGCAGTGGAACTGTTGATAATGCTGCTAGAAAATATTGGCATCCTGTGGTTTGGCAAATTCTCTGGTTTGGCACCTGTCCAGTTCTGAAGATGCTGGACAAGAGAGAGTCAACCTGTATGTGCATTTGAGGTTGGACTGGAATCTGGGCTAAGATACTTTTTGAGAGGGGAAGGTCTCAGAGCCTGGGTTTCAGCCCTACCCTAGACTATCCATACTGCCATTGAATAGCTGTTGTCCTGTGTAACTTTATATCTAATTTAGTGTCAAGCTCTGTGATGACTTACCTGAAATTTTGATGAAAAATTTGCAGCTCTAGCAAGACTTGTGGTGTAAAATAGGCTGGATGACCTTATGATTCTTGCTTCCAGCTTCACATGTTCAGCAAGGGTTAAAGAAATGTCATGCTTCAGTGTGTAAGTTAATGGCTGCAGGGTTCAGTAAGGAATCACCCCTGCTCTTTGCCTATGAACAGCTTTGCCAAGTCATCCAGGGCATTTTTTCCCCTTCATTTTTCTCTGACCATCAGGCATGAGCAATTTCGAGACAGAATATTAGACTTGATAGATTACTGAGGTGATCTAATATGACCACATTATATCTTCATGTATATTAGAGTATATAGCGACCAGGCAGTTTTTCAATGATCATACATGGCTCTAAACTAGTGCTCACCAACCAGTAGATTGGGATCTACTGGTAGATCTTAGAGCCTCTGACAGGGGATCCTGACTGGTTTGGCCAAGACGGTATCAAGTGCCGGCATGTCAGCTTCCCTTCCCCCCACTGCTGCTCATCTCCTGCCCTTTGCTTTGGAGCTGCCCCTCCCCCTGAAGAGACTCCTGCTTGCTAGGCAGGGCAGGAGAGGGAGAGGAGGGGCGCTGATGTTAAGGTGCCTCCTCTAACTTGGTATCTTTTCTCCACAGAGCAGAGAGGGGGCACAACAGGACTTGGGAGGGAGTTTGCTGGCTGCTTTTAGGGAGTGGTTCAGGGCCAGGGCAGGGCTGAACCTGCCTTAGCCCCACTGCCCCACAACCCAGGAGCCACTTGAGGTAAGCGGTAGCCAGCTGGAGCCTGCATTCCGAACTCCTACCCCAGTCATGACCCCCCCACCTGCACCCCAAGCACCCCTGTATCCAAACATGGTCCCAGAGTCTGCACCTAGAAACCCCTTCTACATCCCAACGGCCTGTCCCAAGAGCAGATCGGAGCCCCTCACACACTCCAGAGCCCTTAATTCAAGACCAGAGCCTTCACTCAACCCTCTGCCCCTGATGAAAGTGAGTGAGGGTGAGCAAGAGAGGGAGGATAGCGTGAGCAGGGGCGGGGCCTCAGAGAAGGGGGAGGGAAGGAGGCGGGGCAAGGGCATTTATATTTGAGGTAGATCTTGGATTGCACTTAAATTCAAAAAGTGATCTCGTGCTTAAAAAGGTTGGAGATCCCTGCTCTAAACCTTTTTCTTCTTACTCCTTTAACTATGTTGTCTTAGTAGGATTACTTTTAGCTGGCGCTGTCCACTCTTACTCAGAATGTACTCTCCACATTGAGAGAATGTAAAGAAAACTGTTTTTTGGTCACTGTGGGCTATTTGGTTCATAAAAAGGTAACGTGCTGTTTGAAAAAGAAATTGCTTTTTGCAGATTTCATGCTCTATTAAAATTCTCTGAATGATAGGTATTGTTCAGAAATCTCATGATGATTTTAAAGCTTTGTATGCACATATTATGTAAATACTAGGTCCAGTATGATAACTGCATTTTTACTCCGTTGCCTATCTTCAATGACCTTTTACATTCACATTCTCACTTGATCATCCTTGGGAAGAACTGCTTAAGTAGCTTTATGCTGTAATCAATTTCCTGTTTGTAAATGCAAAGAAATTTCTCTAGTGTTGTATTGTTTGGTCAGGTATCAGTTTATATCACTACTTACAATTTGGGGCACTAAGAAGTATTTATTTGAACAACTGCATGACTTTCTCCTGGATTATTTCTAATAGCTTTTACTGAACTTTTTCTGTAATTGTGCCTGCATTATTGACAAAATAATTGAGGTAATCAATATCCCATGGTGTTTAAGATTAACAGCAGGAAGTAAAACCTCCAAATTAAAGGTTTAATTGATTAAAATGATTTACTCTTTCTAGCCACTGTCAGGAAGGTTAATTATAGGGTAATTCTAGTAAGCAAACCACACAGCTTTTAAAAATAATTGAATTGAACAAAAAAAAATCAAATGATGAAACCAGGGTTTATTTATGGACCTGAGACTTCATGCTGAGCTGTGTGTTTGTTTGTTTTTATTTTTTAATGATACATTCCTATTCAGATACCTTATGGTATAAATGCAGTGTGTCCATATGTTTAGAGTAACTTATTCAGTCATGTATCAGAGGGGTAGCCGTGTTAGTCTGGATCTGCAAAAGCAACAAGGAGTCCTGTGGCACCTTATAGACTAACAGATGTATTGGACCATAAGCTTTTGTGGGCAAAGACCCACTTTGTCAGATGCATGTAGTAGAAATTTCCAGAGGCAGGTATAAATATGCAGGCTAGAAAAAGTCTAGAGATAACTAGGTCAATTAAGTCAGGGAGGATGAGGCCCACTTCTAGCAGCTGATGTGGAGGTGTGAACACCAAGAAAGGAGAAACTGCTTTTGTACTTGGCTAGCCATTCACAGTCTTTATTTAATCCTAAACTGAAGGTGTCAAATTTGCAGATGAATTGTAGCTCAGCAGTTTCTCTTTGAAGTCTGGTCTTGAAGGTTTTTTTTTTTTTGCTGCAGGATAACTATCTTTAAATCTGCTACTGTGTGTCCAGGGAGACTGAAGTGTTCTCCTACAGGTTTTTGTATATTGCCATTCCTAGTATCTGATTTGTGCCCTTTTATTCTTTTGCGTAGGGACTGTCCAGTTTGGCCGATGTATATAGCAGAGAGGCATTGCTGCCACATGATGGCATATATTATATTGGTAGATGTGCAGGTGAATGAACCAGTGATGGTGTGGCTGATCTGGTTAGGTCCTGTGATGGTGTCGCTGGTGTAGATATGAGGGCAGAATTGGCACCAAGGTTTGTTGCATGGATTGGTTCCTGACTTAGAGTTACTGTGGTGAGGTGTATAGTTGCTGGTGAGAATTTGCTTCAGGTTGGCGGGTTGTTTGTCAGCAAGGACTAGCCTGACTTCCAAGCTCTGTGAAAGTGAGGGATCATTGTCGAGGATGGGTTATAGATCACTGATGATGCATTGGAAAGGTTTTAGCTGAAGACTGTAGATGATGGCCAGGGGCGTTCTGTTGGTTTCTTTCTTGAGCTTGTCTTGTAGTAGGAGGCTTCTGGGTATATGTCTGACTCTGTTAATCTGTTTCCTCACTTCCTTGTGTGGGTATCGTAGTTTCAAGAACACTTGGTGAAGATCTCGTAGGTGTTGGTCTCTATGATACCCGCACAAGGAAGTGAGTGAAGGCTGCCTGTGGCTTTCTGGCTCATGTTTTGAGACCACAGGGTCAGGGGCCCCAGTGGCCACTGCTAGCTCTGGGTTTGCAGGCTTGGAGCTGGCACAGGAACCATGACCAGGGTCTACCCCTTTAATGGCTCCGGAGCTGGGGGTTAGGGGAATAAGTTTTCCTGATTGTGCCCAGAGTGGCCACCAGGGTTCCCTGGAAAGGGCTGGAGGCCCCCTATTTCGAATTAAGTGTCTACACAGCACTTAATTTGAAATAGCTATTTTGAATTTGGCGTTACTCCTCGTAGAATGAGGTTTACCAAATTTGAATTAAGTGCTCTGCTATTTCGAATTAATTTCATGTATACACTATTAAAGTTAATTCGAAATAACGGCTGTTATTTTGAATTAACTTTGCAGTGTAGACATACCCTCACTCTATAAGGTGCCACAGGACTCCTTGTTGCTTTTATTAAGTCACAACTTGCATAGAAGCCACATTAAACAGCAGACAAAGAGAGGAACAGACCTCCCCAAGTGTCCAAAACAATCATAGAATCATAGAATACTAGGACTGAAAGGGACCTCGAGAGGTCATCGAGTCCAGTCCCCTGCCCTCATGGCATGACCAAATACTGTCTAGACCATCCCTGATAGACATTTATCTAACCTACTCTTAAATATCTCCAGAGATGGAGATTCCACAACCTTCCTGGGCAATTTATGCCAGTGTTTGACTACCCTGACAGTTAGGAACAATGTCCTTATGTGCATCTTAACTTGTATGTAATGCACAATCCTGACTTTGTTTTAGTTACAACAGTTCAGTTCCTTGAACGGTTAGCCATTCATATCACTGGAAGTTTTTCACACCTCCATAGTTTTTTGCATAGGGGAAATCACATAACTATTCTTTGGTTTTTCCCTACATTAAGATTTTCGTCTTATCCCTGCTTGTGAAAGACCGTAATGAACTTGTTTCTGTACTCCCTGCTGAGGAAAAATTCCTAATTAAGACTTTTCGAGCCCAAGTAAATAATACAGGGTTGTGCTTATTTATGGTGAGTCTTTTCTTTCATAAGTTGCAGAGACTTTTTCTTTTATAAGTTGAGACTAATAGCTTCTATTTTGAGGCAAATGATATTTTATACACTATCTCCTTCACAATGGATAGTTCAGAAAAATAATACTTTGTGAATCTCAAACATGCATTAGTCAAATGGTCCTTCCATAGCTAAACAGTTAATGGGATAGATAAATATTGCACTTTGTGATTTCGTCTTCTGACATTCTTTCTCTATTTTTACTGGGGGGAAATTGTGTGTGTGTGTGTGTGTGTGTATATATATAATATATAAAAATTGGAAAATAAAAAATTAGAGGGACACAGTTAGTCTACGGATCATATATTACGTATGTTTTAAAACACTAACTTCCCTATCCTGTCTTTCCAAATATCTCCTAATGAAAGATTAAAAAAAAATCTGTGCTGCTTTTTCCATTTTTGTTACTTCAGCCTGCTAATGAAAAAAGACCAGTCAGTGTAATTTTTTGATCCATTAATACACAATTTTACATTTGAGTTTTTATGTTGTAAGCCTGTTGCAATATTTCAGATGTAAACATTTAACTTTCCTGTTGGGTTTTACTACAAAGTTTGACTGAAATGTGACTTGCCAGAATTTTTTTAATGCAGTAATGGCTTGATTATGTGACGTGATGAGCTGCAATTCACATTGAAAGTTGTGACTTCCTAGCTTCTCACAACCCACGTGTTTCTGACTCTGAATTTACTTAACCAATTTTATACCTGTGTGAATCAGCTGATTTTAGTAAAGTTACTTCTGGCTTATGCTATTGTAAACAATGTTCAGTGCACTATAGGCATACTACACTGGAAGAATAAAATGGAAAATACCATTTTCCAATGATAAAGCAATACTAATGTAGACTGTATTATTATATTTCCCTTCAAGCTTCATTTAGAATGGCAATAGAATTGCCTTTGCAGACAGTTGTAACATAGTATATCAGATAGAATTGATTTTGGGAATTAACACATCAAGCCAAATTTGGTGGTTCTTACTCTGAGGCTCATGCTGTCTTTGCTGACATAAGCAGAAGGGAGGTAAGTTGCTCTGTCATGGGTGAAATTGAGAATGGGAGCTTTGTAGGATGAGAAGGTAGAGCTGGATGTCTTTTTAATCCTCCGTTTTAACAGTAAGAGGAACCAAGTACAGGTTGAACCTCCCTAAACCAAAGATCCCCGATGGATGGGATTCTGTCAGCAGTGGGACTGGTAGCTTAGTTGGCCCAATGGCTGGGGGGCTGGTAGCTGGGAGGGAACCTTGGGGTATGGGAGCTAATGGCCAGCAGGGAAGCCTGGCAGCCAGGGGATCTTAGAGGCCAGCAGCAGAAAGACTGGCATTGACCTCCCCTGGTCCAGCAAACTCCCTATTTCCCTACTTTTTTCCCTTCCGCGTCTTACTGATTCTCCTGTGGTCAGACATCAGCAGTTGTTCCCATCCTAAAATATCAAAAGCTGATGTTGGCTCATGTTACTGTGATTGGCTGGTGTCATGGCTAAACTTTCCTTTTAAACATTCTATTCCTAATTCCCCAAAACTTAGGGTGACCATTAGGCTATTTAGCTGTCCTAAAGTTGATGGGCCTCAAGCTGTACTAAAGTTGATGGACATAAATTGACTGATGTCTTACAGGATACAGGCCTGTTGGTTCCTTAAGAACTGCTAAATAAAATAAAAGAAATGCTAACACTAGCTCTGAGCTACATATCCAAAACCCATGGAGGATGACATTGGGGAGAAAGTGCAGATGGGGATGGTGGGAGGTTTTTGCCCTTAAAAATAGTTTGCAAAGGATTGAAAAATAATTGCATTTCTGCCATCTACTGCTTCTGTGTGATATGTAAGAAAATCATATAGAAGATGTGTGTTATAGCTTGTGTTATCATGGGGTTTTAAAGTAGATTTTTTTACCTTCGATATTTCAGGAGTATTAGGTCTGATTTTGCCTGGTTTTATAGGAAGTCTTGGAAGGTGTGTATTGTCAGCACCAGGCCTTACTTGAACTTGTAAAGTGACAGGATGGACATTTTGAATATTTAATCCAAGATTTTTTTCTCTATTTATTAAAATAAATTAAGAGTTTAGAAATTCTGATGTAATATTTTCCAGAGAACTCTGCTTACTGGAGAACTAGTGAAATTATATAAACTGAATGATGAATGTCAACTGAGAGAAAAAAGGATTTCTTAACAGACTAAACTCTTAATAGCCTAATGGTCATCCAAAATTTGGGGGAATTAAGAAGAAAATGTAATCGAAATTTTACATCCCTACCACAGCGTAAAACAAAACAAAGCAGGCTTGTATCTTTTTCTGGTTGTTTGTTTCTTTTCACCACCATCTGTAATAAAGACCCAAAAATGTTTTTGGTGGTGGCAGTGTATGTACTTCTTTTGAAAACTCGGATAAGTACACTACCAAAGTAGTATATACACTACCACCACTAAAAACATTTTTGGGTCTTTATTACAGATGGTGGTGAAAAGAAACAAACACAACCAGAAAAAGATACAAGTCTGCTTTGTTTTATTTTTATGCTGTGGTAGGGATATGTAAAATTTCGATTAACTGGATAATCAAATAGCCAACGCAATTTGTATTGACTATTGGATTAGTCGATAAGGGAGCCTCTGCCTTTCAAGTTGCTACACTTCAGAGGTGAAAGTACTGTAGAGAACAGGGGGCCAGTGGAGGACTCAAGCAGTCCCCCACTGGATCTGTGCTCCCCACACTGTTTCAAAGCGGCAGTGCCGCAGTGAACCCGGGATCAGCTGGGGACTTTGACCCCATGCTCCTTGTAACTCTGCTGCTTTGAAATGCCATGGGGAGCCTGGTGTCAGGCTCCATGCGACGTTTCAAAGCAGCAGTGCTGCACGGAGCCTCAGGGCAGTGGGGAAGTCCCCAGCTAACCCCAGGCGGCACATTGCATTTCAAAGTGGCAGATCCCAGGTTGCTCAGTGTTTCAAAGCAACAGATTGTGGGCTTCCCATAGCGCTGTCGTTTTGAAGCACCCCTTTTTCTTCTCCCCCCCCCCCTTAGCCTCCTCTTGCTGCCTCTTTCTGATAGAGGCAGCAATGGACAGGGGAGTGACTAATCAACTAGCATGTTGATTAGTTGTTCACATCCCTAGCTATGGGTCACTTTTACACTACATTCTTGGGTAACACTGTTTGATTTAAATGAGTTGAATCCAGCTCTTAAAAGAAACTAAAGCATTAAATGTATGTCTGTATAGTTATTCATGAGGTTTTAGATGATGTCACCACAGGAATCAGACTGGTACCTTTTACCTCACCCTGAATCATTGGATTGTTTTTTTTCTTTATATAGAACTTTTTAAATGGCCCAGTCATACTGCCAGTAAATTAGTGGGAATTCTGCTCTTGGCTACAATGAGAATTGGAGAGAGCCCTAACATTTTAAGCTAAAACAAACTGACTCTTTAAGATTTTTAAGAATGGTGGTTTGGGGACCTGTTTTTCATATAACATATATTCATTTGAAATAATAAGAGGAGACTATTTAAAGACAGGTATGTGCTTGATGCCTAGAAACAGTTAATTGGTCTTTTAAAAGTGTTTTTTTAAACGCCCCTTCTCTGTAAGACTGCTGCTTCCATTTTTACTCTTTCTTTTTCTGATGGAAATCATTCGAGAAAATATACATTAACTCATATGAGCGCAGTGGATAGAGCATTTCTTTCTCTCTCAAGTCCATTCTTTTGAATGGACATAGGAGTCTTATGTAGTTTGCACCCATCAAAACATATTTTTAATACATCCATGACAATGTGGAGGCACAGAAGTTACCACTCACACTTTTTTTACTTTTTAAATTTGGTTGTTGTTTGCATGCTAGAGATACTGGGGAAATTCCAATCTGCATGCTGGGGAAATTCCAATCTAAACTAGTAATCATTTTCCCCTGTATTGTTAAACACTATCTGTAGAGAGAATCTAAGATTAATTTCCACTTCTAACAGACATTTTCAACAGTGCTTTTCAGTAGCATGAGTTTGTGTGTCTGTTTCAGTCTAAATGTGTGCACCCGTTGCCAGAAACATTTGAGAAGAGGAAGTTGTGGGTTTATCGGAGTTGTGACAAAATGAAACTGGTACATTCTATACTTTTATCAAAATGCGTGACTTGAAGTGAAACTTAGAGCGCCACTGGGACTTAAAGATGTAAATGTGTGGTCTGAAATTGGTAGGACTTTTTTATCAGAACAGTGTCCGTGTCCTCATTACATTCCTACAACATAAACCTACTTCTCCAAGCTTTTGAAACTTCTTGGAAGGAGGATTTATACTCACAGGTTCATGGTGCTCAGGCACAAAAACCCTTCTCATAAGACATGGTCTCAGTGGCTGGCTGTTTCTGTCATAGCAGAAATGTCAGTCACAAAAATCTGTGAAAGAGAAACCTCCCAGGAGGATTTAGACAAGATCCTTGTAAGGATTTTCAGTTTTGTAATGAATCTGTGAGCTTCAAGTAGCATGATGCGCTGCTGAATGCTGGCCACAGAGCTTCAATGACAGCACGCTGCCCATTCAGCACCCACTGAAGTCAATGAGAGTATTTCCAGTGAAATCAGAGAGCATTGAATGGGGTCTTCACAAAGGAAGACAGTCATTGGTTAAACTTAATTTTCCCTAAATCTCTGGGTTAATCTCATAGCCTGAACCAAGCCGGAGGAAGGCAACGGATAGAAATCAGGACCTGGATGACTTGTCCAAGGTCACACAGGGAAATCTGTGACAAAGCCAGGAGTTGAACCTCCTGAGTGCCTTAGCCATGAAACCTCTTTAAACGGTTATGGGTATTCTGGCAAAATATTTTCCTGCTGATACAGTTCAGAAAAGGCAGATAAAAAAGGAATACATTAATTTACGAAAGTTGGGCTTTTTCTGCTATGTGGCTTTTTTTTTTATTTCCAATTTTTATAAACTTCGGCATGAAATGTCTGGGAACTGTGCCAGTATGTACACACACACTTTATTTCTGTAACATCGATGACTTGAAGTTGAGTAGTTTGAATTCAAACTAAGGATCTATCTCTAAATTAGTATTAATTATATATGTATGTTGGTAAATATACATATAATTATTGGCAGTATACAATGACTTGCAGCTCATTTATTCCACTAGACATTTTAGTATTTGCTTGTAGGGTATAAGCAACAAAATGAATAATATTTGCATTTTTACAAATATTTAAATAGATCTGCTTGATTTCACTTTTAAGACTGACTTTCATGCAATGCATTGGAACTGGTTGGCTTACTGGAAATTAGTAATGACACTTTCATTGAGTTGATTTATAATAGTCATCATAATGGGCATCCCTCCACTTCGGACTCTTTCCTTCTATATTAAATCCCATCAAACTTGCAATAACAAAATAAAACAAATAATATAATAAACCACACACACATACAAACCTAAATTTTCTTGACAAAAATTAGCAGTCATAAAATAAGGCTCCTCCAGCATTTTCTATTTCAGTTTCCCAGATGGCCAGGAGAAAAGATGGACTGATACAGAAAGCTGTCAAACATGGATTTTGTCAAACCAAGGAGAAGAGTTAGTCATAGAATCCTCACGGGGAACATGCTACCAGCCGTCCCATGCTGTGTTACACAGATTCTTTTGTGCTTAAATGGTTGCTCATGGAATTAATAACAGTTTCTAGGTTCTTTCACCTATATGTCGCAGGTTTGTCTCTGACCACGTCTAGAGGTGATTGACCATCATTGTCATCTGGAGACTACATGGTCTTTATGAAACAAATTGGCAGTTTTGGCCTAGTTGCTGTTCACTATTGGTGTGAATTAGCATGTTTTTAGTAGAGAGGCAAGACACTGAATGAACATGGAAACTGGGAAGTGACTCTGGACTGTGGCATTTTGGCATGGCAGTATATGGAATTTTTTGGTGCCTATAGGTGTGCTGTGAGTTCTATGGCTAAACAGAGGACTTCATTTTACTAGGTTGTCAGTCTGGCATCATCTCCCAGCATTAAATTGCACTAGGTTTTGGTTCAGCAAATCACACCTTTTCAGGAGAGCCACCTAAGCACGTGCTTAACATTAAGCATTTGTTTACATCCCATTAACTTCTGTTCTTTGCTGAATCTGAATCCTAGATTTTAACTTGCATTCTTTGGTTATTTAAGTATTTTATTTGTATATGTGTCCATCGTGGCTCTTCTTATTGACTAATAAAAATATACTGACAACTGGGATGTATAAATGCAAAATCCATAGCTTTATATCTGATTGATATGTCCTGATTTATTATACTTGTCAAATCTAGTTGTAATGGATATTTTATATATGATGATCTCTCTTAAAAAAAAAAAAAATAGTGGTCATGTTTCCAGCTGTATGATTGTACTTATTCTAATGAACAGCACCAAATAATAATAAGCATGTGTTTTACCATATGTATCTGGAACAGACACCGAGCTGCTTTGATTTCTGAAAGTTTGGCTGCAAGGTGAGAACAATTTTAAAACACTCGTGAGTGCTTGTTGTGGGGCTGATAAACCCCATCACCTTTTGGGGCAGGGCAAAGACATATCACAGCCCAGCATCCAAGTCTAAATGTCTTACATCTCGGGGCTGTGTGGTGCAGTGTCTGCATCTTTTATCAAATCATTCTAACGGCCCCATGGGGTTAGGGTACTGGGGCCTAATGACCAGAGTCATTGTATTCAGTCATCTGGGCCACCATCTCAAGGTGCGCAGTGGTCACGGTAGTGGAATCCAGTTCTTCCCTTTCCACCTGGGCTGTGTCTAGACTACAGGGTTTTTTCGAAAAAAAGTAGCCTTTTTTCAGAAAAACTTCACCTGCGTCTAGACAACAGCCGTGTTCTTTTGTAATTAAATCAAAAGAATGCGGCTTTTCTTTTGATGGCGGTACTCCTCATTTCATGAGGAAGAACGCCTTTTTCGATGGAGATCCGTCAAAAATAAGTGAGTGTGGACGCAGGGAGCCCCTTTTTTCGAAAATAAGGGCCTCCAGGAAGAAGCCCTGGTGGACAATCTGGGGCATGCTTGCATGTCTCCGGTTCCTGTCTGCAGCCATCTTTTAAAGGGACAGTCACCCTCACAGCCGGTTGTGGCAATAAAGCAGCCAGAGCACACGGCTGTTCCAGTGCAGCCATGTCCCAGCCCCAAGACCCTCCTGGCCCTTCCAGACAACCTTCTGGGGACCCAACCAGGGGCTCCAAACGCTGGGCACCGTCATGGTCTGGGCCAGAGCTCAAGACACTTCTCGAGCTCTGGTCAGAGGAGGAGGCCTTACAAGCCCTGAACACCAGGAGGCAAAATGCAGACATTTTTGGTCGCATGGCAGAGGCCCTGGCCAAGAGAGGGCACCACCCCCGCACCCAGGACCAGGTGCGCTCTAAAGTGAAGGAGCTGCGCCGAGGCTATGTGAAGGCCAGGGAGGAGAGCTCCCGTTCTGGGGCAGCCCCCCGCTCCTGCCCCTATTATTCGGAGCTGGCCCAGATCCTTGGTGGTAGGGTAGCACGCACACCACTGCGTCTCGTCCACTCTGGCTTGGGGGACCCTGTGGTGGAAGCGCCAGATCAGGACCCAGAGCAGTCCAGGGAGTCTGGAGACAGGGAGATGGTGCCGGAGGAGGAGGACAGCGAGGAGACGGTGACCCTCACTCTGGAGCCAGTCACCCAGACCTCAGAGGCCTCCCAGGTATCATCTGATGCTGGAGACGAAACAGCAGGTGAGTGCAGTGAAGTCGTGTAACACACAGGGTGGGGGACGTGGGTGCACAGTGGGTGATGCACAAGGGAAACCTGTAATGTTCACCATGGACATCATGCAGCTGGCTGTACATGTGCTAACATGTTCAATGGTAGAGTGTGACACATGGGGGTGTGCCATGTCTGGAGCACGCCCAGGTGGGTTGTCAGTGCGAGGTCCCATTGGCACTTCAAGACCCCAGTGATGCTCAGGCTGATGCACAGGTCACACAAGATGTTACCTTCAGGATGTCTGAGTCCCCTGTCTGAAAGAGAGGGCATGCCCTTTTGGACAGCTGTTGCACACATGACTGATTGTTTCTTCCTCTTTTCCTCCACAGCTAGACTAGCCCCACCTCCATCCCGGGGACATGGGAGCTGCAGACACAGGCGTGTCTATGCAGGCATCCCGAGGCAGCAAGTGGCGGCCGTGCAGGAGCTCAACACCATCCTGCGAGAGAGGGCAGAGGCAGAGGTGGAGGCTCGGTGGCATGATTGGCTGATGGAGGAGCTTGTCCAGCAGCGCATGTCCCTGTGTGCCACTCTCAGGGAGGTCTGTAGCTTGCCTGCTCCTGTGCCTGGTCCTGCTCCTCCAGCACCCCATGACCCCGCCTCACCAAACCCCCCTTCCACAGCACCATCCCTTCCCCCCCTTGTACCTCCCTTTCCCCCAGCCCCCCCAGTCCAGCCCCTCTCTCCCCCGGGCCCTCCTCTCTTCCAGACCTCCCAGACCCAAGTGCACCTACCCTCTGTTGTCCAGCCAACAGACAGTCGCCCCACCCGATCCCAAGGCCATGGTGGACCCCGAACACGAGGCACCAGCAGGAGACTGTGAGCAGCAAGCACCATGCAACCTGATCCCCTTCTCCCCCTCCGGGTTTCAAGTCCCCTTCCCTCCTCCAGGTTTCAAGCACCCCCATTACCCCAGTTAAATACCAAACATTGTGTTTAAGGAAATGATTATTGTACATAGTGTGTCATGAAAGTAAACTTTCTCCATCAAAAATAAACAAAAGCTTTTTTTATGTTTGCAACAGTTATACATTCTTTCAGTTATTGATATTTATAACAATAAAACAGAAGTTATTCTTTTCAGACAAACCCTGGTGTTTATTATTTCTACAAACAGGGTCAGGATAAGTGTTGAGGAAAGAAGCTTGTATTGAGTCAGGGCCAAGCTCCCAGACAGGAGAGTCAGTGACCTCCAATAGAGAATCCCCCATGTCTAGCCGTGTAAGCAAGTTCCGGAATCTCCCTTTTAAACATCCGAACACACATTCCACCTGGTTGCGAGCCCGGCTAAGATGACCATTAAACTGCTCCTTGCTCGCATCCAGGTGGCCGGTATAGGGCTTCATCAGCTATGGCATCAGGGGGTAGGTGGTATCAGTCACTGTGCACACCGGTATGTGCACGTTCTCAACCACAAAATCACGATGTGGGAAAAATGTTCCTGCCTGAAGCCTCCGGTAGAGGTACGAGTTCCTGAAGATGCGGGCATCATGTGCCCTCCCTGACCATCCAACACAAATGTCAGTAAACTGGCCACGATGGTCGACCAGGGCCTGAAGGACAATTGAAAAGTATCCCATTCTGTTAATGAATTGGGCTGCTCAATGGGGCAGTGCACGGATTGGAATGTGTGTCCCTTCGAGCGCTTCTCCACAATTCGGGAAGCAAATCCAGCCACGATGCCGTCCATGTCTGCTAGACGGACGAGCCTGTTCAGCAGCTCAGAATTGATGACCCTCACCACCTGCAGAAAGAGACAGATGACAAAATTTTAGAAGGGGTGCCTTATCTCTTAGGAGGAGAACCCATCACCCACCTTCCCCCTCAAACACCCCGGGAATCCCCTCCTCAGAACTCTCCTCCCTCCCCCCTCCCCAGCAGCTCAGGGTGAGTGGAGAAGCTCCCTCCCACTCCCTCTCCACCTTGCCCTTTCCTGACAGTCTCCCTCCCGCCCCCAAACTGACTGTCCCCCAACAATGACTTAACTCCATCAGGATGGACCCAACAGTAGACCTGCCCACTCCAAATTGGTGTCCCACGGAGCGGTAGCTGTCGGGGGTGGCCAGCTTCCAGAGGGCAATAGCGACCCTCTTTTCCAGGGGGATAGCGGGCCACAAGTGGGTGTCCTGCTCTTGGAGAGCCGGGACGAGCCAGGTACACAGCTCCTGGAAAGTGGCCTTCCGCATTCGGAAGTTGCAGAGCCACTCCTGGTCATCCCAGAGTTCCATAACGAGTCGGTCCCACCAGTCAGAGCTGGTATCGAGCCTCCAAAAATGCCTGTCCACAAAGAAGTTTGGAGGCAAGGGCAGTGGGGCTGCATGACAGGTGAACCCTTCGTACCTCTGGTCTGGGTCCAGATGGGGAAGTAGCCTCATGACTGTGTCATGAAGATGCAGCAAAACTTGCAGTATGATTGCGGGGGGCCATCACCTGCCCAGGGGCAGCTCTGGCTCCATGCCAAAAAAAGGGGTCTAAATCAGAAAAACCTCCAAACAAAAAACCTGCTGGGGTGTCCCAGGAAGCTGGGCACTCCAAACAAGCACTGCAATACCTTGCTTACCTCCTAGAGGGACAGCAAAGGCAGCTGTAGGAGCAGAGCAACGAGTGTTCAGGGGCGTCCCTTTAACCATGCGTCTCTGCAAAGGGCAAGCAGCAGCACCCGGAAGGAAATGCTGCCCCCATACCCTGGCAGAAGTGGTTCTGGGTGGCTTTTTCTTTCAAAAGAGTGTCCAGCAGTCAGGACGCTCTTTTCTGAAAAAGCGGATCGATTTTCCGATCTGCATATTGTAGTCTAGACGCTCTTTTTTGAAAGATGCTTTTTTGAAAGTTTCTTTCAAAAAAGCGTCTTTTGAAAGAGCTGCGCAGTCTAGACATACTCCAGGTTCCAACTTAGGTCCGGTCAGTGTCAGATTTATCTGCCACCAGCTCAGTGGGGATCTGATCACAACATGCTGAGGCTTTAGCCAGTTCTAACACCATTTTCCCACTAAATTTCCCTGGGTTCCTAACTGAGTCTATGAAGTCCTTAGCATCAGTGATCTGGCAGCCTCTGCATCTGCTGCCATATCCCCTGTCTATATGTCTAAATCTGGTCCTGTTCAGCTGGCTTCTAAGCCTTGGCACGCAAGGAGTCCACTTGCTGCAGATAGCAATGCAGCTCCTCCTCCAGTAGCAAGAGTGGCAAGGTATGAATCAGGTCATTTATTTTATTTTAAACTTTGTGATGTGTATTTTTGAACTTTGGCATCAGATCTAAACAATAAAGGCTTCTAGACAGATCCTTAATGTACTGAGCATCATACGAAATAGTTCATGTTAATGTTGACACTATGTCCAAAAGGGAGAAGTATTGGGATTTCTTTGGACATTAACGTAAGAGCAATTATCTATATTAGCAGGAAAGACTAGAGCTAATGGAGGAAAGTAGAATCAGTGCAAGTTGTTAACTTTAATTATACCACTCAAATGGTATGCTTTTGCAATTTAAAAAGAACAAAACACAGATAAAAGGTAATTTGTGATAATGCTTGCACAAAATAGTAAGATTGCCAAGTGTGGGTTGTTTTTTTTTTTAAATGCATGTTTTAAAAATTACAACTGAAGTATACTGTTTATTGCAAAGCACTTAGGAATTGTCAGCTAATCAGACTGCTGCACTAGAAGAATATTCCTAACACTATAATTTTGCAGTTTGATTACATCATGCTGTTTTCCCAACTATTCTTTCTGCAGGGTTATCATCTCTCATCAGACAAAAGGTGTTTCTTTATTTTTCACTAGGAGAATACAGCTCTTCATTCTAGATGGCTTTTCCAGAGTAAGCGGTGTATGGTTATATAATCTTGTCCATTCAACCCAGATATTGTCTTGTTGCAGATACCATCTGATATCCTTGTTCCATTCTATATTACACATCTCTCACCTGTAAACAGAGATCCCCTGGAAAAGGGAGTACTAGGGTCCTTGTGGTTGTGATTAACTTTAAGATTTTACACTTGCTGAAAGTTGAGAGCCAATGCTTTTCTCAACCAGGACCTGTATGAGCTGCAGCATAATTTGTGTGGCCTTCATTTAAAGACCCCCCCCCCCCTTCTTGGCAGCAAATATACAGTGTCTCTCTAACAAAATCAGTCTTTCAATAGACTAGGGTGAATTTGTCAGAGACACATTCATATGATAGCACTGATGGACAAACTAAAACACATGGGTCAGACTCTTGACCTGGCTGAATCTCTTTTGGAAGCTCATTCCCCTGTTGTAAAACTGCCTTATAGGCAGTAGAGAATTCTTCCTCATAGAGGGGTAGAGACTGTGTCAAGGAGAGATAGGAAGGTGGGACTCTGCCTGCTTCTTGTGTGTGGCAGCATTCCCTGAACACTGTTGCAACCCATTCAATTAAGAACACCCCTTAGTCTGCTGTCAGTTATGCTAGGTGGTGTTTCCTGTTTACGAAATTTGGTGTACATTGTGAATTACTGGGCTATGTCTGCACGCCAACTAGAGGTATAACATGCAGCTTGTGTAGTCATATCTTTTGAGTTTTCTAAAAATAATATGGAGAAGGAACCATGTGAGCTTCAGTACAAGCTGACTATGTACCCAGAACAGTGGGATGGGCTTTAGCCTTTCGTGCAATAAATGTCTGCTTGTCTTTTATGAATACATTTCTATTGTTGTGTTGTTAGAAATAGCTAATATTACTATACAGTACTCTTAAAACTATCCTTTGTCTACTACTTCCTTTTTTACTCATTCACTCTTGTTTGCACTTTCTTTCCAGGTGCATGTGTGTGTGTTTGTACACAGCATAACTGTCATTTTTGACAAAATGAAGACTCGTATCTGAATAGAGAATTGTACTTGGCTGATAATTTCAAATATTGCTGTGAATAACTAACTTCAATACATTAGTTTTTGGATATGTTATCTGTTTATCTGTATCTAGATCCCTCTAATTCTTTGCTTTTGGACTGTTATCTTCAATAGACTAGAGACTCTTTATTTTATATTTAGTTAGTTTTTTGTCTTATTTTTAAGTTTTAGGTTCTTTTTAATCAGGAATACCAACTGAATAATGAAGGCAAAGTGTGAAATAATTTTAACTTGAAAATAAAATACTGCAATGGACTTTTAGTTTGTGGTTCCTATAGGATTACTAATTTGAATATTCTTGTCAAATATAAAAGTAGCAAATATTCTATTGTTTACAGTGCCTATCAGATTAGCTACTATAGTCAGGCAATAATAATATGACTAATTCCTCTGTTCACATTACTTTTGTTTCCAAGTCATGGCTATTATACTCCTCATCTTTTCACAAGTATGTTTTGATATCTGTTTCATTATCGCTTTGTTCGCTCTTTTCCTCAGTCTTATGCTCTTTTAATTCTGGTATAACTATGCTTACAGAAGGGAAATGAAATATTTAAAATATGGTAAAAAACTAGAGATACTGTCTGACACTCATGTGAGTTGTTCTAATGATTCCAATGAGATTACCTAGCATGAAAAATGACTATTCAATAGGTTTTTGGGACCAGACTCAGGTTTTTTTCTCCTAATTTTAATCATAACTCTGCTGTTGCTGCCAAAGAGATTGGCTTTATGCTTGTGCTGACAGCATGCTTAACTGCTCTGACCTTGTGCTGAATTGGCGCTTCAGCAGACTATGGGGAGTAGTGGTTCACTCCCCTTTAACCTCTGTAGATTTTTATTAACGGCTGATTTAGCTCACCAATGAAAATTAGTATAGAGCTTTTGATAGTTTCCTGTGTATGTTTAATCACATCAAAAGGAACTGTACAATCCAGCACCATTTAAAGTCTGTGAGCTGAGGAAAAAAGAGCCTTGAACAGCAGAAATTTGTCCTAATTGAAGTGCATTGACAGAGCTATGTTTGCACTGTAGTATAGCTTCTTGTTCACCTTTCATGAGCATCAGCATTAACCCACATCTCCAGGAAGTATTGCTACCTTCTACTTGTAATTTACAGGAGACTGCTGTTACGCTTTATTAGTTACATAGTGCCATAAAAGTATATGATGCATGAAGTACAGTTGCAGAGTTTCCACATATCTTTTCTTCATATGTTGAACTTGACATTTTTGCCAGTTGATCAAGTTGCTTCAGATTTTGATCTCTTTCACTAATTGTACCTGTATTACAAGCAGAAAGATTGGGATAAGCATTAATTTGATGTGACTTGAGGTTTAATGCTTGTAAGCCAGACTAAAGAGAGCTCCTAGCTTCCCCATATCCCCGTCTGTGTGCACACGTACATTTTCATCTCTCCTTTTTGACTATTTGGCTCTTTTACTTTGTAACGCTTTTTCTCTGCCTTAAAGAAGTCAAAATATTTGGTTCCTGATTTTTGTTAATGAAAACATTTTACTCAAGTGTTATCATAGCCTGTGATCCTGCAAACTCACACTTGCTTAACTTTAGCCTATCTGGTGTCCCTAACCTCTGTTTTCCAGAAACTGGGCATGGATGGCAGGAGATGGATCATTTGATGATTACCTATTCTGTTCATTCTCTCTAGGACACCTGGCATTGGCTAATGCCAGAAAGTAATGGACATTTGATCTGATCCAATGTGGCCTTTCTTAAAATTGCTACCACTGGATTACTAACATGAGCAAAGTTAAGCATGTGTGTAAATGTTTACAGTATCATGGCAAATATTGGTAGACTGAGAACACTCATTTTGAGTCAAAATTAATGCATGTTTCATTCAATATGTGTAGGTACAATTCATAATAAAAAATAAATGCAACTAATGCTTATGCTTTACAAGAGCAAACTTGCATGGTCTCAATAAGGTGTTTAAAAAAACCCGTTCAGAATTGTGTATGTGTGAGCATCAGAGAAGAAGAGAATTAAGAGTAAAAAAAAAAGAATGAAGTTGGAGATCCTTTTGTAATGTTGCAGTAACAACTTATTGCTTTTAGGACCACGAACAGGGATTTGACTTCTTTGGAACAGTTGTCAGAAGCCAAATCTTGAAGCAACACCCAAAGCAATTAAATACAGTTTTTGAGATGCATAGATACAGAAATTTGTCAGGAAGATATTTAAAAAAACACTCCAAGGTTTATATGTATTTCTGTATACCCCTTGAGCATTAGCAAGCAATTTAGTAGGATTGTGAGATTCTCAGTGTTGCCCAAGTCCTTTTTTTGATTATTGGCCTTAGTTGCTTCCTAGCTGTTCTGTAATTTAGGAAATAGCCTCCTTTAAGCTGTAATGAGCATTTCAACCCTAACTATTTATCTCGTTGTTCTGGTGACATAAAATTGCTGCATTAATAATATGAGTTCCTGAATTGGTTAATTATTCAGACCTTTAAGGAAATGCAGGTGTGTAGAGGCTGATTATGTTTGTAAACTGAGGCCCTGTCTTTTTGGTGACAGAATCCAGAGAGCATTCATGCCATTTTTATAAACAACTGGATGCAGTCCTGGGTGGGGACCCCATGTCCACACCGAAGGAAGTATGGATACTTCCCATGCTCCATGTCTAGTTGCTGAGAGTCTTTACGAACTTCGGGACTTGAGGACAATTCCTGCCTGTCACAATGGTTGCCACTGGATTCACCCTAACCCCTTTTGTCTACTTCCACCTCCATCAATAACTTCTGTCTCCGGCGCTGCAGTGGGAATGTGTGTGCCGTCGTTTGGAAAGCCCATGTTAGCAAAGCCAGCCACTGTGTCATCCGAATTTCCCAGAGTCACAGTCCTACACAGCAAAATGCAATTTACTGACCTGCACGCTTACTGGTCAGTAGCAGTTGGGAGTCACCAGCTTCCACAAAGCCATGGCAACACTCTTCTCTACTGAGAGACCAGCTCTCATTCAGCTGTCCTTGCACCGCAGTTTAGGGACTGGCTTAGAACACCGCTCCAGGAAGGTTGCTTTACACATTTGAAAGCTCTGTAGCCATGGCTCTTCATCCCACATCTGCATGACAGTGTGATCCCATCACTTAGTGCTAGTTTCTCTAGTTCAAAAGTGATGGTCTGTGGTGCACAGCTGATCTGTGACAGCCCAATGCAATGGAAATTCATTGGTGGCCCTCTCACCATGGTTGTCCATATATGAGTCTTCATCCTCTGTTACTCATTGCATAAGGAGCTCTGCTGCAATACATGATGTACTAAGCACATTGAACACAATGTGGGAGAGAACTGTGGGATCCATGATTTCTCACCGTAAATGCTGGAGTTTTCAGCAGGGACTGTCATTCAAGTGGGGTGAAAGTAAGCCGAAAGACCAGAGTGGACTGGGAAGCAAAGAGATGGTTGATGGGATGTTTTTCACATTCCCAAAATTCATGGTACTATGTTGTGCATTCCCACAGTGCTTAGTGACACCAGGCACTGTGGGATGCTTGCACACATTGCTTTGCTCTATCTGTCTACAGGGTGCTAACAATGTGGCCATGAAACATCAATAATAGGAGGCTGGAAGCCTGCTTTCACCCGATTTCACTTTTGGCATCTTTTGGCATGTCAATAGCACTTTGGTCAGTAAACCTTCCCAGACTAAGAAAAAGGTATTTAAAAATAATCAGGTATGTAAAATGAATCTCCAATTTCACCTTGAAAGTAAAAGATCTATAATCAGAATAAATGTCCACTATGAAAACTGAAATTACAACACAAAACCAGAAATTAGTTTTGATTAACATTTTACATCCCATCTAATGGCTCATTGAAAGTGAGAGGTGCGATGAACAATCTAAAGATCTGAGAGCAATGAATGTCAACATATTAAAATTTTGCATTTTGATTAAAAGCAAGAAAACTAGCAAAACATAATCCTGTTATAAGAAATTCTGTTGAGCCATGGCACAATAGTATAATCTTGCTGCAATAAGTGAAGAATTTGTACGAGTCCTGTACAGTTTCAAAGGGGAAATCATCCACCTCTGTTCTTTAAAATTGTGCACACCATTATTAGAATGCCTTCCAAAGGTATAAAATCCCACTAGAAGAGTGATTTCATTTCCCTTCCTCCTTTGTCCTGACGCTATTTTTAAAAAGTTATTTACTTTCTCTCTATCTGTCTCCAGCCTCTTTCTCTCACCCCCTTTTTGCCTTCACTGCTTTTTTCTTTCTTTTTCTTTTTTGCTGTTTTTTGCAGCTTAAAGAATGATAATTGGAAGAGAATTTAAACCTTTGTTCTGAGGACAGAGATTTGTGGTCCTTCGTTGCTGGTAATGAGTTTCATTTCAAAGTCTTGGCCTTGTTTCCAAATTACACTTTACATCTACTCTCATGAACTTCATCATTAAGCTGCTTCATAGGAATGTGAAGGAAATCTTTTCCTTGGAAATCATGTGACGTACACTGGGCTAATTTCGTGGAGGGCCTTGCAGATCACCACAGAGATACTGAATGCTTTCTTTAATTAACAAATTGAGCCTACTCGTGAACCCATTGCCATCAATAGTCAAACTCCATTTTGAGCAGAAGACCGATCCTTGATGGACTGACTGCATTTATTGTACAGCTTCTTAAAAATATCCTCTCGTTTCCATTTTAAGTTTTATTTACTATGACATAGGGCAAGATTTGCACAAATTTTGGATAAGATTAACATTTTCTTTCTAAAATAATAAATGGTAATGTAGCACTCTGTTGAATGTAGCATATGTAAAGGGGAAGAAAACCAAGCTCTGTTGCTATAGCTGCATAGTTACAGAGGAACAGACAACATACATTATTTATTTAATTGTTCTTGAACTACACATGCTATACCACAGGGTTTTTTAAAAAACCAATCTATTCAAGAGTACATATCTTAATAGTCATATAACTACCCACCATAGCTCGCAATCCTTCTAACATTTTTTTCAGGAGAAAACAATTTGTTCAGCTTCTTATCTCATTTTGTTTAATTTAAACTGCCCTAACCAACTGGTTAGGTGGTTTTCTGATTCGTTACTGCAGCTCTTAAGCTTAGTAACAGGAGAGATACTAACAGGAGAGTTTAGAGAGGGAGTTCTCCAGGTAAAGAAGGAGTAAAAACGGGACCCTTGTGGTAAGTGGCTATCTGGAGTGTGTGTTTGTGTGTGGGGGAGTTATTTGCAGTGTGCTGAGCTTGTGTTTGTGTGTGTGTTTGGTTTGTTTGTTTGAAGGAGCTTCTAAAAGGTTTGAAATCTAGAAGCCTCTGTTAATTGGCAGAGCCTCTGTCAGGGGGAGGGGCTACCAGAGCCATATAAGCCTTTGACTCAGCGACCAGGGAGAGTGCAAACAGGAGAGTTTGGAGAGGGAGTTTAGAGGGGGAGGTTAGAGGGCGCTAGTGACTTCTGACGTTCTTTAAAACATAACTCTTAGAATAATCTATACTCCAGAGGTTTAAAAAGAATTCCAGTTTATACTTAAACTTATTCATTAGAAAAATGGAGACAGAAGCCCAGCAGCAGAGTGGGGGCTATCCTGTTTATTGTGTCGAGTGTAACATGTATGATTACCTGCCCTGTGGGCGGGTGGTGTATGTGTGCACCCGTTGCAAGGAGCTCCTGACCCTCAGAGACCGAGTTTGGGCTTTGGAGGCCAGGGTGGCTGAACTGGAGGAGCTAAGGGAGGTAGAGAGTTATGCTGATGAGACTTTCTGGGACACTGTAGTACAGTCCCACCTCCAGGCTGAGAGCCCCAGTGCTCTTAAGGAGGATTAAAGTCTCAAGGGAACAGAGCATTCAATGGGAGCAGAGGGAAACCATCCCGTAGTTGGGACCCTCCTCCCAGAGGATGTTGCGGTATCCTCTTGCACTGAGGATACCTCTGAGGGGGAGGGAATGCCAGTTAGGAAGAGGCAGGTGTTAGTAGTGGGTGATTCGATCGTTAGAAACATAGATAGTTGGGTTTGTGATGACCGGGAGAACCGTATGGTCACTTGCCTGCTTGGTGCGAAGGTTGCGGATCTTTCGAGGCATCTAGATAGACTTATGTGTATTGCTGGGGAGGAGCCGGTGGTCGTGGCACATGTAGGTACCAATGACATAGGGAAGGGTAGGAGAGATGTCCTAGAGGCCAAATTTAGGGTGCTAGGAAAGAGACTGAAATACAGGACCTCTATGGTGGCATTCTCGGAAATGCTTCCAGTTCCACGCGCAGAGCTAGGTAGCAGGCGGAGCTTCAGAGTCTCAATGCGTGGATGAGACGATCGTGTAGGGCAGAGGGGTTCAGATTTATTAAGAACTGGGGACACTTTTGGGAGAGGGGGAGCCTATTCAGGGAGGATGGGCTCCACCTAAACCAGGGTGGAACCAGACTGCTGGCACGAAACATTAAAAAGGCCGTAGAGCAGTTTTTAAACTAAGAGATGGGGGAAAGCCGGTTGGTGCGGAGATGCACGTACATTGGAGGGAGACTTCTCTTAGAGGAGAATCCATTGATAGAGATTCTCTAAGCTGTAGTCAGAAAGAGAGGAGGGGAGAGGGCGAACCATGGGCCAGGGCAGACAAACAACCGCATACAAAGGAATCCAATGCATCAGAGAAGGGCAGACAAATAAGCAGTGGCAAATTTTTAAAGTGCTCGTACACAAATGCTAGGAGTCTAACTAGGATATGATAGAGGTATATAAAATCATGAGTGGTGTGGAGAGGGCCGATAAAGAAATGTTATTTATTAGTTCCCTAAATAGAAGAACTAGAGGACACCAAATGAAATTCATGGGGAGCAGGTTTAAAACTAATAAAAGAAAGTTCTTCTTCACACAGCTTGTAGTCAACCTGTGGAACTCCTTGCCAGAGGAGGCTGTGAAGGCTAGGACTATAATAGAGTTTAAAGAGAAGCTAGATAATTTCATGGAGGTTAGGTCCATAAAAGGCTATTAGCGAGGGGATAAAATGGTGTCCTTGCCTTCTGTTTGTCAGAGGCTGGAGAGGGATGGCAGGAAACAAATCGCTTGATCATTGTCTTCGGTCCACCCTCTCTGGGGCACCTCATGCTGGCCACTGTTGGTAGACAGGATACTGGGCTAGATGGACCTTTGGTCTGACCCATTACGGCCATTCTTATGTTCTTAGTAGATTGTGGTTTAGTTTTAAATGTTTTCTTCTGGTGTGAGGCATACTATTAATCACATTAGTAGTTGCATGTAAGTAAATAGAAGAACACTCATGAGTGAAGATTGCTTGCATGAGCAGATTGAGTCTGTATTCACGGACTCTTTTGGAGATACGCTGTTGACTTCCATTCAAGTCCCAAACTACATTGTTTTTTACAATGCATGCTGAGTGTATTTAGGTCTCTTCTGAGTTAAATAACCCTAAGTTGTAATAGTTTTAAGCAATGATGTTGATAATATTTAGGAGACATTCTAAGCATATTGGTTTTTTACCCTGAAGAAGTGGCTTTTGCCTATGAAAGCTCATGATATATATATTTGTTAGTCTCTAAGATGCCATAGGATGACTTGTTTTTAAAGTTACATACTAACATACTGTGCCTTTTAGGTAATTCTAAATAACATTAGTAGAAAAGTTAGCTTGGATTTCTGATGATAGAAGTATGGTTCCTACACCAAAGGCAGGACATGACAATCACATTACTTTTAGGAGAGGCATTATGTCCTTCTTTTGACATGTTTATAAATTTGGATGCTGAGTCAGTACTATTTCCACAGAAGCATATGGAATAGATTTCTTATTAGTAAGGGAAGCAGAGGCTTCTTGGAATAGTATGTCTAAGTTCATGTTGAGTTCACTTCAAATTGGGGTGAAATGTAATATAGGATGGTATTTTGCCATTACATTTATAGTGTGGCCCCGTGTGTGTGTTCTTCTAAAAGAGTTCAGCACGCCTTTTTTTTTTTTTTCCTTGAGGTCATCTAAAACTTGTTCAGCAGTGAGGTCCAAGTTGAACTAGTTACTGTATCATGGGTTATTTTGTCCATGTGGGATTTTGTGTTCTGGTGTTCTAACAATATTTTTTTAGGAAAAACTTAAACAACAAATAGTCTAGTAGAAGCTTAGACTAACACAATATGTAGATGGTATCATGAGCTTTCGTGGTCGCAGTGGTCATCTGAAGTGGGTTGTGCCCACAAAAGCTCATGATACCATATACGTGTTGTGTTAGTCTTTAAGGTGTTACTAGACTATCGTTTTTTTTTTTAAGTTTTTCCTGTTATAGGCTAACTCGGCTACCCCTCTGAATATTTTTTTTAATAATTCATACCCAATTTGCACTTCAGCAGTCAATGTGGGATATCAGTCTATTCTACCTTTGTTTTATCCAGCGATAAATGTGTGTGTATGCTTATATTCTGATATTTGTTTGCTTACTTTTAATTCATATAAAACTAGCCATTTGGAAATTTCACACATTTTTTATGAATTATTGGTGCACTTACTTATTAGTGGGCTTTTTCATGTGTGGTTTTACTGTCTACCAGAATGAATATATGAATATGAATATATATATACACACACACACACACACATCTAATAAATTCTTATGTGGGAGCAAGACATTGAATAAATGAAAATGTTAGGCTTATAAGATTTAAACTAAATAACTTGCCCTTGATGTTTCCGATAGTGTACAGGTTTAGTTCCTCTAGACATTCCAGAATACAGAGCTAAATTTAGTTCTCCTTTAAACCCATACATTTTTCAGGTCTAAATAAGTACAGAATTTGCCCCCAGAAGATTCAGAATTATCTTTAAAAGAATAAAATGTTTTTAGCTGTTTGTCTTTATCTGTCCAAGTTAAATCAATGAGCCAGCTTCAGCTGAATAAACAAATTACAGGTAGAGATTAGTGCAGGGGTCATTAAAGCTCATGTTTGCAGTTTCCTAATCTTCATGTTGTACTGTATAGGGCCATGTCGAAGTCTGCTTGAACATATGCCAGGTTATACTGTAAAAGCAAGATAAAGTCAGAACACAAGTCAGAACACAACCAAGAATTAGTGTGGTTCAGCTGCACAGTAATTGTTCCCTCTTCTCTTTTACCATGTTTAATTTTTCAAACTACATTGATTGCAGAGGAGGGTTGTAAGATATAAGTGTTCATACATCACATCTGTATTACTAGAGTGGCATCCTTGTACTAATGTGGGCTTCTGTAGATGTTGGCTAAACTTGCTCTCCGCCCAGATTACACCCACGGAGTGCTGTGAAGTAGCTACACCATAGCAGAGAATGTAGCCCATTATTTTTAAGACTGTGCAAACTGAGCTTTAAAATATTGTTAGATGTTTTGTCACAATCTCTCAAACTAACATTTGAAATATTTAAAGATCTCTATAGTAGTGATTAAGACAAATACTGTTTTCTTAGCACTTTCATGATTATTCATAGCAAGATATAATATCTCCTGTAACTTGATTGCCTTTACAGCTTGAATCACTGTTCTTCCTTCATCCTTCAGAAGAACAAAAACATCACAATCAAAAGGCTGGGCTAATGGTCTTTTCATTCACCAGCTCGTTTATAAACAGGAACCTAAATGTCCCTGAATATATTTAGCAGAAACCACCAACTGAGGTCAAGGTTAGAGGAAACGGGATGGTAGCATTGAGCTACTGAGCTCGTTATTATAGAGAAACTGACAGTTTAAGAAAGAGAGATGCAATTGCTCGAAATGCATTCTTGCTTTTTATAAACAGTTTTGTCTTAGATGCTAACTGCTTGAGAATGTTATACTGTAAATTCAGTAAATTAGATTATAGGTAAGCACTTAGCAGTGCTTCCTGGCTTACTCTCATTTTACAAAATGTTCTGGCAACAGTTTAACCTCTCACGGGTCCAGGTAAGATGGAGGATTCAAATGAAGAAGAGAACAAGAGCTAGATCTGTAGAGAGTCATAGGTTGGGACTTCTGATCCTCTGGAAAAAAAAATAGTATGTAGTAATATTGTAATGCTGGTTTTAAAATTCGAACCAAATGAAAGCAGCACAGGCATCCTTAATTCTAGCATTTCCCAATTTTTGAGTGCTTGACTTTTCAACTTTGTTCTTGTAATACAGGCAGTCCCCGGGTTACGTGGATCTGACTTACGTCGGATCCCTACTTACGAACGGGATGAGGGAACTAGCTGCGCTCCCCTCCCCCCCCCCCAGCAGACCGCCGAGATGCGCTGCGGCGGTCCCGCCTCCCACGTCCTCCGCAGCGAGAAAACCTGCTCCGCGTCTCCCTGGTCTTCTGGGGGGGGGGGGGGAGCGCAACTAGTGCGCTCCCCCCCCCCCCCCAGCAGACCAGGCTTTTCTCGCTGACGCCTGGGGTAGAGCAGCTGGGGGGCTGCCGGGTTGGTCCCACAGCGCCGAGGTGCGGCGCTACTGGACCAACCCAGCAGAGCACCCCAGCTGCTCTGCCCCAGGCGTGTCCAATTCAGCCGCTGCTGGTCAGTTTCAACAGCAGCTGAATCTGGACGCTAGTTCCGACTTAGGGTATGTCTACACTACAGCACTAATTCGAACTAACTTAATTCGAATTAGTTAATTCGAACTAAGCTAATTCGAACTAGTGCATCTAGACCTAAAAACTAGTTCGAATTAGCAAAATGCTAATTTGAACTAGAATGTCCACATTGAGTGGACCCTGAACTGAGGTTAAGGATGGCCGGAAGCAGTGCCGGCAGGGCATCAGATTAGGACTTAGAGCATGGAGCTGCTGTCTCAGGCTAGCCGAGGGCTGTGCTTAAAGGGACCCAACCCCCACCCCAGACAGACAGTTCTCAGGGGTTCCCCACTAGCAAAGCAGTCCTGGCTTGGAGTGCCCTGAGTGCCCACACTCGACACATCACAGCACTCGGCCATCAGCCCGGCTGCACTTGCTGCAGGCTGCCATCTGGGGGAGGGGGGGGGGGGGCTGCAGGAGAGCTTCCACCCTGAGGAACCCGCAGAGCCACCCCAGTCCTCCCCATCGGGGGCTTGTGCCCCATTCCTCCCTCACCTCCTTCCACTTACCCCTCCCTAGCCCCCCTTCCTGATGTACAAAATAAAGGACACCTGTGTTCAAAAATAGAAACTGTCTTTATTGAACTTTATTGACTGGGAAAAGGAGGTGGGAGAGGGGAGGGCAACTAAAATGATCAGGGGTTTGGAACAGGTCCTATATGAAGAGAGGCTAAAGAGACTGGGACTTTTCAGCTTAGAAAAGAGGAGACAGAAGGGGGAATATGATAGAGGTCTATAAAAGCATGAGTGGTGTGCAGAGGGTGCATAAAGAAAAGTTCTTCATTAGTTCCCATAATAAAAGGACTAGAGGACACCAAATGAAATGAATAGGTAGCAGGCTTCAAACTAACAACAGAAAGTTCTTCTTCACAAAGCAAATAGTCAACCTGTGGAACTCCTTGCTGCAGGAGGCTGCGAAGGCTAGAACTAGAACAGAGTTTAAAGAGAAGTGAGATCAAGTCATGGAGGTTGGGTCCATGGAGTGCTATTAGCCAGGGGGTAGAAATGGTGTCCCTGGCCTCTGTTTGTGGAAAGCTGGAGATGGATGGCACGAGACAAATGCCTTAGTCATTGTCTTCGGTCCATCCCCTCCAGGGTACCTAGTGTTGGCCGCTGTCGGCAGACAGGCCACTGGGCTAGATGGAGCTTTGGTCTGACCCAGTACGGCCATTCTAAGCTCAGTGCTCAGGGTCGGGGGTCTCAGTGGACCACCTTGATTTTCATGCCAACCTGCTTCTGGGTGGCCAGGCTGGCAGCTCTCCTGCCCTAGACGGTCACGTTCCTGTGCCTAGTGCAGAGGTCGTGGATGAGGTCCACGATGTCTGCACTAGACCAGGCGGGCGCCCGTCTCTTGCGGACCCAGGCAGGCTCCTGGGAGCCGGCAGCCTGGTCCCGGGAAGAGGCAGAGGGCTGGGTGGCAGCGGGTGGCTGGCTCGAGCCGTGCCAGATGCAGGGTCTGCTGGCTGGGTGCTGGCAAGCTTGCACCTGGCATGGGCACCGTAGCCAGCCCGTGCCCCTTTAAGGGCTCTGGGGCCGGGGGGCAGGGGGGGGACAGAAGAGTTTTCCTGGTGGTGCCCAGAGTGGCCACCAGGGCAAGCTGGGGAGGGATAGCCTCCCACTAGTTCGAATTAAGTGGCTACACAGCCCTTAATTCGAACTACTTAATTCGAACTAGGCGTTAGTCCTCGTGGAATGAGGTTTACCTAGTTCGAATTAAGCGCTCCGCTAGTTCGGATTAAGTTTGAACTAGCGGTTCGCGTGTGTAGCGCCTGTCAAAGTTAATTCGAACTAACGTCTGTTAGTTCGAATTAACTTTGTAGTGTAGACATACCCTTTCATACAAATTTAACTTAAGAACAAACCTACAGTCCCTATCTTGTAGGTAACCCGGGGACTGCCTGTATAGGATTTTTGTAAATGTGACTATGGCCAGAAAGTTGACCTAAGATGTGCAACTCCAGCTGCCTGAATAGCATAGCTGGAGTCAGCATGCCTTAGGCCAAGTTTCCATAGCATCCCTACTCTGGGAGGCCAGTGGAAGAAATTCTCCCATCAACTTCCCTTTCTCCTCGTGACCCCGTGGAGTACCAGAATCATCTGGTAGAACCACAAGTAATTGATTTATCGGGTCCTTACTAGACCCATTAAATTGAGTCCTAGAGAGTGATCTCCACAGCATCAATCTCCTTAGTGGAGACAAATTCTCCATATGTATACTCATTAAACAATAGGGAACAAAGTCTTTCTTTGTAGTTACATATATGTTGTGATGTTTTTCACAGTTACTATTATTATAGCCTATAACAGCACAGGCTTTCAGAATGCTAGAGGACATATGTCAAGAAAGTTAATGTACCATAGTCTGATAGCCAGGAGTCAGGGCAGAGGCTGGGGGGAGGTGGGGATCAGAGTATGGAGGTGCAGGGGGCTCAGGGCAGGGATTGGAAGGTGCTGGAGTGAGAGTGGGAGGGACTTGGGCCACATGGTTTGATGTTTTTTGGGGCCCAGAGCAAGGACTTTAGGGTGCAGAAATCAGGGCAAGGTTTTCTGACTGGGGGGAGTGGAGTCAGGGCAGGGGCCGGGCGCCCAGGGCAGTGGGTTCGGTGTAGCAGTGAGGTCATGGCTGGTGGAACTCAGGACAGAGGGTTCGGTGTCTGGGGGAGGGATCAAGATGGAGGTGAGGGTACAGAACTGAGGGCAGGGATTTGGGTATCCTGGGTCTGAGGGGCAAGTTGTCACGGGGCATGTTGTTTCCTGGGGAGGAGCTACATTGTTTGTGGCAGGGGGATCATGCACCTGGTCTGGTGGCTTGCCATGTAGAAAGCCCTGTCTCCAGCTGGTCACTCTCTTGCTGGTGTGGTTGCCCCAAGGCACTTCGCAATATAGCTATCCCTCCTTTGAGCCCCCTCCCTTTCCATATTATGGAAAACAATCCCATTCCAGGTATTTCTCATTTTCCTGACACAACCAAACCCTGATCTTGCTTTAAGTTAGGGTAAGAGGAAGCTGTATACTAAATTTAGTGATCTTAAATGATAAAAGTTAGGAGGATTTCTTAAACAAATGGACTCGTGGATGTACAGACTCAGACTGACGTAGAAACTCTCTAAAATATATATATATATATATATATATACTGGTGCTCACCACCATTCTGCAGTTGGCATTTTATTTAATTTTTAACATCATCTCAGATTTTCATCTATTTAGGTTCTCATGCAAGAATACGCAATGACTAATATAGTTCAACTTTTGCTAGCTCAGCATTTTTCATCTTACTGGGGTGAAAAAACTGTGCTGAAGGGATTTTTTCAAACTGTTGTCACACTTGAAAAATGCAAAATGATTAAGACATGAGACCATTGGACATATCTAACCTTACATCACCTTTTCACCATGATAGGAATTCTCAAAGTCAGTTGTCCCTGAAGACTTTATTCTAAGTATTTCTGCCAAATTTGTTGCCACTCACTCCACTCCTAAAATATTATACCTGGGACTTATGCATCAAAAGTTCAATAGAAATTATGCATTAATAAGGTGTTATAATATGCCTTAATACTAAACACTGAAAATGTAAACCTGTTTTGTTTACATTAATATTTTGTTGTATTCTTTTACATACATAACTAATGTACCTCACAAGGCTTTTTTACATCTTAATAATACAGAATGCAAGTCTTTAATGACCAAGTAAGTTCTCTGTGTAGATTACACTCTGTATACTAATCTCTGTTTAATGGAACTAACCAAACAGTACTGTGTTTTGCTAATGACTTCTGTTTTAAGATGATTAATCAGGATATTTAAGTAAGTAAATTGATACTTCACACATCCATTGTAAACAGATATGCAAGAGCTTGCTATGGTTTTTTGAGATGTAGGAGAGAATTTGGATGGAAGTAGGTGACTTTTTTTTTCACAGCTTGTTGCAGAGAATGGGAAAATTCAAAGAGAGCAGTATCATGACATCAGGCCTATGCCTGCTGCATGCTTCCTCATGCTCCAAGACTCTATATTTGATATGAATGACTTTCTCCAAGAAGTACTCTGATGTCGCTCAATGGGAATAGCTGAAGTACAGTAAACTTCCGATAATCAGGCACCTTTAGGACCCAGGGGGTGCTGGATTATCAGATATGCCGGACTATCGGAAGGGGGGGCTATGAGGAGTCTGGGGTGGGTTGGGGTGGGGGGATGCCACCCTAGACCCCTCATAGGCCCCCCTTCCGATAGTCCGGCTCTGCCCCAGGCGTCCCTGATTCAGCCACTGCTGAAACTGATCTACAGCGGCTAAATCGGGGACGCCTGGGGCAGAGCAGCTGGAGTGCTGCCAGGTTGGTCCCACAGCACCGCTCCTTGGCGCTACTGAACCAACCCAGCAGCACCCCAGCTGCTCTGCCCCAGGTGTCCCCAGGTATAGATACTGATCAGCGGCTGACTCCAGGAAGCCCGAGGCAGAGCTGCTCTGCCCCGGGCTTCCTGGAGTCTGCCGCTGGTCAATTTCAGCAGCGGCTGAATCGGGGACAGCTGGGGTGCTGCCCAGTTGGTCCCGCAGCCCCTCGGGGCAGCGCTATGGGACCTACCCGGCAGCACTCCAGCTGCTCTCCCCCCGGCTTCCCCGATTCAGCCGCTGGTCAGTTTTAGCAGCGGCTGAATCGGGGAAGCTGGGGGCAGAGCAGCTCCAATGGTCTGGCTGCCCGGAGCACTTCCGGGTTCCTGATGGTGTCGGACCATCAGGAGTGCCAGACCATCAGATGCCGGACCATCGGAGTTTTACTGTACTCAGTTAACAAGAGAATTCACAGTCTTTATAATTCAATGTTACATGATTTAGTAACTACTGTGGTGATAGAAAGGCAGGATATCTCTGTTTTTTCAACAGCCAGGACATAAGCTTATATCCATTGTACTAGAGCATGTCAGTGTCTGCTTTGTTTTCTGTCACTGATGCACCGAGTTTTCCTTTGCACTTCTTTTTGTTGGAGATCATCAGAAAACCACAGAAACCTGTGGGAATGTTGCAGAAGTAGCAAATTTTTGAGTGTCAGGCTGTCAATCATTGTGGTTAATGATGACAGTAACGCTGACCAGTCACAATGACCTAATTGGTCTTCTGTTTTATGGCCTTTTGATGAGTTGAAATAATATGCAAGGATGTTTTTTAGAATTTGACTGAATCCAGGAACAACTTATTAGGACTGTCTTACCTTGCTAGGAGACTAGGGAGGATTCTGATCTTAGGCTGAAGGAGAGTACAGGCAGTCCCCGGGTTACGTACAAGATAGGGACTGTAGGTTTGTTCTTAAGTTGAATTTGTATGTAAGTCGGAACTGGTACATATTGTAGGGGAAACTCTAGCCAAACATTTCTCCAGAGCTCAGTTTTATTCTCCCACACCTCACTTCCCTCAGTCCTTTATTCTCAAGCTGAGGTGTCTGCTGAGGAAAGCCATTCTGCGTCTCCCTAGTCTGCTGGGTGGGGCACCAGCTTCGCGTCTCCCTGGTCTGCTGGGTGGGGCACCAGCTTCGCGTCTCCCTGGTCTGCTGGGTGGGGCACCAGCTTCGCGTCTCCCTGGTCTGCTAGGGGGAAAAGCAGCTAGTGCGGGGTTGCCTCACCCCGTTTGTAAGTAGGGATCCGATGTAAGTCGGAGCCATGTAACCCGGGGACTGCCTGTATAGTCTATTTCTTGTTTGCTCTATATCAAGAGCCAGTTTGAAAATCAGGTTTAGGATGAGGCTCACTTTGAATGATGTCCAGTGAGAACCTGTGACTAACTAAAGATGCCTGCTGCGTTTTCCAGATCCTGAGTAGAACTGTGTGTTCCTTTGCCTTGAATTATTAACCCTACAGAGAATCAATAAATTTCAATCCATACTCCTAAAAATAAATAGACTGTCCTTATATCTTAGTTTTGACTGAATGTGTACACAGTCAGGAAGGGAAAGGTGCAAAGAGCCTATTGATTAAACAATTACTTGCAACCTTAAGGAATTTCTAAAAATTCTGCCATAACTGATTTTGTAATGGGACAGCTATTCAACTCATTAGCAATTTTAGTCATAAAATGCAGCAGTAAATCACAGAGGCAAGGTAGACCTAAAGGTCTATTTTAAAATCAATTCAAACAGTGATTGAGATCTTGGATTTGCAGAGGTGAGATGTGTTCATTAATGATTAATTATAAATCTGTTTTCTAAAGAAGACTTTAAAGCTTCAAACTGCTTAAATGCCTCTAACTTTATTTTTGTCACAACTTGTGTCTTTTGGATCTGTATTAAAATTGATTTCAAGCTGTAAAATTTAGCTACACATTTAAACCATCCCCATACGTTGAGTGTGCAGTTCAGTTTGGGCCCATCTCTAATTTGTATAAGTGGACGAAGTATTCAGTTTTTCTCAGCATGAGCTGGATAAGAGTTTTGACAAGTAGAAGGAAAGTTTCTTTGCAGGTATTTAATTCCCACTGTAAACTCAACTAATTATAGACTTTGGCATATAGAGAGGGCTTTTTCTTCATCCTAGCTGTAACAGAATATATCTGTCTCTTAGAAATAACATGTAACATTCCTGTACCGAAAATATGCAGCTGTCTTTGTCGCTGATGTATTTCTTGAAGGCTTGACTGTGCTATTCTTACATGAGTTAAATTCACCCAGGGTATGAGACAGCCCTGGAAGGTTCCCAACAAAAATATGGAAGCATATGTTTGGGCTTCTGAGGGAAAGGCAGCTCCATAGTAAGTGAGCAGCTTGACTATGCAACCTCCTACATGTGGTGAGACGGCCACACTAGTTCTGCATAGCCTAGCAACAGCTGTTTCTGGTGACACTAGATCCCTGAGTTTCGGATTCAGCATATGTTTAACAGGTATTTCTGCATCTGTAATTCTTGAACTTGCTCTAGCTCAGTCTCAAGTTGCTTTCAGTTCAGGGAACCTATCATTTGACAGAATAAAACCACAATACAAATCTTACCAGTTTGCAAATACTGAGTCCGTTCCTTTGTTGAAAGCAGACAGTAGAGGGAACATCTCTGAGGTATCATCCTGCCTAAAAATACAGGTTAATTAAAACATACAGAATAACACATAGAACAAGATACTAAGCAGTTATCATAACCACATCCCATAATACTGTATTAGCTTTCTTAACTTGTTTTCATTAATCTGTCTTTAAAGAGATTCCTGAGCAGCTGTGTTTTAAGTGGCCATGTCTCAGCCTGGACCTGCTTACAGGTGACAGAAAATGTCAGCTTTTTAGAACTGAGTGCAACAGGAGAGAGGGGCTATGGCTACACTGACATTTTTTTTCAGAAGAAGATATGCAAATCGTGCTTGCATTTGTATATCTTCTTCCAATTCTTTTTGCGGAAGAGGTTTTGCTGCTATTTGGCAAGACCCTGTAAACCTCGTTCGCAAGACTCTATAAACCTCGATTTACGAGGAATAAGGGGTCTTGCGAAAGAGGGCTTTTTTGTGATATTTGGCCCCGTCTACACGGGGCCAAATAGTGGCAAAACCTCTTCCACAAAAAGAATTGGAACATATGCAAATGCGAGCACGATTTTCATATCTTCTTCCCCCAAAAAATGGTAGTGTAGCCAGAGACAGAGATCTTTTTCCTTTGAAACAGTCTGAGCCACAGTCTCTTCAGAGACTCAAACTATAAGATACTGGAACTGAAAAGACCACGTTTAACAGAACAGATATTCTTAGGATTCTGGATCTTCTGATTATCTTAAGACACTTTCGATATTAAGAGCTAAATTTTGCTACTGTTAAACATGCCGCCAATAAACGCATGTATTTGCATATGGTTCCAATGTTGCTCAAAATGAATACAATTTGTGTGTGTCTTAAAAAAAATCCCAGCCACACAACTATAACTGTGCCCTCCAAACCAGCCTGTCTCAAATTCAGCCACTGAGGGCTTTTCATATCCTCACAAAAACATCAGTGATGGGGGAAGGGCAAAGTATCAGCCTCTCCTCCCTTCCCATTGCTCCTGGATGCCTTGTACTGCCTATGGAGATAGGTCCACAGCAGCAGACTCCAACCCCAGGCATCAGCTGCACAGCCCCGGGATCTAACCATGAAGCAGTGTGTACTGAACCACAGCTCTAGCCATGGAGACTTATTGCCCACATCACCCATAGCCCTTGCCGCCTCTTACTCTGGCCTCCCCAGCTAGGGCTTAATCTTTCCTAGGGGTTGTTGAAGTATCACTTTTTTACAGCAGACCTACTAGCGGGCTGAGAAAAGTGATACTGGTATGTTTGTTGGTATCTCTTTTCCCAGCCAACTAGTAAGTCTGCTGTGAAAAGTGATAAAATGATATTTGTATGTTTGTTGTTTTCATAACACTATTTTTGTTACTGAGCTTTACAAAATAAAACCTTATATATTACAGTGTTTTGGACATGTATGTGCATATTTATTTGGTTTTCCTAAAGTTAATGAAGTATTTTAGGGGAAAAAGTCAGTACAGTCACTAGCAAGAGTTGGTAGCCCCACTCTGAGGCCACCAAAATTATTGCTCCAAACAGTAATAATACTTAACACTTAGGTTAGGTCTAATTTGATGCAAACAGTGGCAGACAGAGAAAGTCAGAAAAAGAAATGCAATTTGCAGTACACAAATTACGTATCTTTCCGCTGTTCTGTCGAAAGAGTCTTTTCTGAAATTTGGCACATATATATGGCGCCAAATTTTGGAAAAAAGTCCTCTTTGACACCTCTCCTCTTCCTCGTCAAATGAGGTTTACAGGGATGGTGAAAGAGCATGTATACTTTTTTGAAAAATTTTCCAAAAAAGCAGACGCATTCCTTGGACTTGGCATAGGAGTAGGTGTAGGACTTGGACTTGGAGTAGGTGACAGGCAATTTTTTTCAGCACTTGCTGGCCTTATCAGCTTGTTAGCATTTGGAACTCAAACTTGTGTACCTGACCTCTCTTTAACCTGGTCTTAATATACAAATTAATGTAACTCAGAAGAAAGTAAGCTGAACTAATGAGTTATTGTAGCTCTGTCTTAATGTTATATAGATTGGATCCATTGGCCCTAAAAAAAAAAAAGTTTCCTTTTTCATAATCTAGAAGTTCTGATTTAAACCTGTGAAATTCTGACACATCCATTTCTTAAAAACAGACTTTGACAAACTTGAATCAAACCAAGAAAACAAAACTCTTATCAAAACATAGTTCAGCTCAGTGCCTCTTTCCGACATACGGTTCCTTAGGTTTATTCAAAACACACCAGAAACAGATGCAATTGGTCTTCCAGTGTATTGTTATCAGTCAAGATTTCGTTTTGGCGCACACAAGCCTAAATTTAGCGGATTCTTTCTCTCTCTCTCTCTGCCACTGTTTGCATCGACTTTTGCAGTTGAGAGACTCTAAAATCATTGCCAGTATATGCTTAAAAAAAAACCCTGAGAAACCTGTGATTAATGACATCCAGAACTAAGCCTGCCAACATGTACTTTTGTCATTGTGTGTGAAAGGGCTGTATGCTGAAACCCAAAGAAGCAGCACAACCACGGTTCTGCACAAAGTTTTAGATTGGCAAAATAGATATATCACTTTTTGGTAACGCCTTAATTTCGTGCACAGATTTGTCTATCAAGTCAGCAAAAGCCTGTTCAGACTTACGGGGTTTGTTACTAAATGTCAAGATATCAAATAAATGGAATTAATAGAAAAGTAGCATTCCTTGTGACAGGGAAGAGGACTAGTCTGAAATTTGTAGTAAAGATGAAAACAAGTAGAGATGATTATTTTAATTAAAATGTTCTTTATTTTTCAATAAAAACATCTGTTTTAGAAAACTTAAATTTTACCTTCATTTTGTTAAGGGAATCCAAAGATATTAAATAGGCTACTTATTTATTTATTTATTAACCCAGATCATTCTATGTACAAATGATCAGATAATGTCTATGGATCCAGTTTTGCCCATGCAGTTACCTGATAATTAAAAGAGCTATGTGCATATTTTTGACTAATGGTCTAAAAAAAGGCCCAAAATTTGGTCTAAAAAATTTGGAATTAAGCTATTTAACAGTCAAAAGTAAACTATTTTGCCTTTTTTGCATGGATACTTCTGCCTGTCTTACTGTTTAACTATAGCAAGTCTTGATTGCTAAGTGCTAACCTTGAATTAGTGCTTCCTAAACTTTTCCATGCCATGGTTGATGTCACAACAGAAAAACAAACAAACCAACCTTGAGATAGTGTTCCCTTGGAAAAATAAAGAAAGGGTATAGCTATTATTCTCTAGATCTGTCAACAGTGCACCTGACAGTGGCAGTTCCCATCACAGAAGTAAACTGCAATTCTAAGTCCTTGATGTCTAATGTCTATGAAATAATGTAAACACAGTGTCTTTTCAAGCTAGATAAATCTTTAATTATTTTGGCATTCCAAAACTCAAATGGTTACTTGAGTTTCTTATGGAATTTCTAGCTGCTGGTGTACAGGAGCTTCAGGGGGTAGCCAAGTTAGTCTGTTACAGGAAAAAAAACAACAGATGGTCTAGTAGCACTTTATAGACGAACAAAACATGTAGATGGTATCATGAGCTTTCGTGGGCACAGTCCACAAAAGCTCATTATACCATCTACATGTTTTGTTCGTCTATAAAGTGCTACCAGACCTTTTTGTTTGGTTGTTCAGTACAGGGCCAATACCATATATTGGTCAAAGCTTAAACCTCCTCCTCCAAAAAGAAAGATAACCCCTTTAAAAACTTTTGAACTCCTTACTCACACAAGTGAACAGTTACCTACACAGGTCATACCGCTGAAAATTAATGGAACTACTTTTGTGAGTAAGTGCTCACCCTTTTGCCCTAAAGGAGAAGAAACCAGATAATCTGTATATGTCCATTGAAAAGATAAATGAAGATCCTAAAAATCATGTGTGAAAGGAAAAGAATGTATTTAATGAAGATAGTGCATTTCACAAGTTTAGATTACATGGAGTTGTATGTATGTTTCATGACTTTGTCTTTTTCTTGTTTCCTTTTTAGTTACTGGCTGACAAACAAGGTCCACATCAAACGACCCAGCACTGGTCTCCTCATGTACACGCTCACCACCAGATTTTGTGATGAAATTCACCTGTATGGCTTCTGGCCATTCCCAAAGGATTTATATGGAAAACCAGTCAAATATCATTACTATGATGATCTAAAGTATCGGTACTTTTCAAACACCAGCCCCCACAGGATGCCATTAGAGTTTAAAACTTTACATGTGTTACATAACCGAGGAGCACTGAAATTAACAACAGGGAAATGTGTAAAGCAATAAAGCACATGTAAAGTACAATATAAAGTATGGAATAGTCACGTCATCATAAAGATGCTGTGAAAGGCAGTGGGATCCAACAGAGGATATGTTTCAATAACCACTAAGCCATTGCGAAAAGGAAACTTACCTGAAGTCCATTACCAGCTGATGATATACCTGTAAAGTGCTATAAAACTAAGATATCTTGACTGCAAGGGTTCAAGTAAGTGCCACTTTCACTAAGAACAAAGCTTGAATGTATAATCAGTAGTGTTTACAAGAGCCAAGGAAGCATTCATTGTCAATTAAAGAAGCAAATCGTCCATTTTATGCTGACTTACCACCGCAAAGTTGAGCAACTTATAAAAGAGATACTCAGCAGATGGAATCTGTCTTAGGGGAAACTGCCCTTGGCAACAGAAATCATGGTTGAATTAGTGGAGAAAGTGATGTCCATAAGATTAGATAGATCAAGTAAATGCCTTCTGTCAGGGGACTGTATCTGACCTTGTATTATAAACTCATTGTTTTTCTTGGTGTTTTTTCTGATTGCTGGGTAGTTGGTTTTTTTTATTTTTCATTGGGGTATTGGAATCCTTAAAGGATTTTATGAGGACAATGGAAACAATTATAAACAAAATCTTCAAAGAGTTGTATTTGAAGAAATAAGTTCTTATAGAGGAAGAATCAAATACTTAAAAATATTTGTTGTATTCTGCTGTTGCACAACTCTAAACCTCCAGATTGATTTTTTTTTTTTAGCTGCAAGCTGTCAGCATCAACTAAACAGAACTACTGTGAGATTGGTAATTTTGAGCCATTCTTAAGGAAAAGTTTCTGTTACATACCACCTGGGGAGGATGTACGTAATAAGAAGGTGCCCTTACATTTGGTACCAAAGATTACACTGTTTATTTTGAATACAAATACCTTTGTTTTTTTCTTCGTGGAAAAGATGTACATTTAGTACTGTGTTGCTCTGCTGCTGAAGGAAAAGTGGATTTAGGTATTTTTGTTTATTGGAATTTATCTTGCCTACTTTGTTTTAATGAAGAGCTTCAACAAATTCCCTGACTTTGCCTGCAGTGATTTGTTCTTTAGAAATATCCAAATTTGTTTTATTCCATGCACTTGAACACTTAAACATACGGGTGTGATTTGTATTTCCAAAATGTAAAATGTATAATTTAATTTTAAAATACTGTAAAAAATATAGCATAATCAATGGGAAACTTTAATTCTTTGGAATTAAAAGATGGCAAAGAATTAATGTAGGAAAAATTTTGAAATTGACATTTTGCAATATGCTGTATCCCTGCCATATTAGAATGGATAAAAGCTGAATGGAGAATAAAGCATAAATTGAACAAAGTTGTTTTTAAATCTAAATTGCTCATAGTATTGAACAATATTGTATTAGTCCAAATGCTGATAAGTAACTGAAGAAAATAGCACATTGCTATTTTATTCCTATATCAGTTCTTTTCTTCCAAACCTCATTCATTCATTTTGAGAACAATTCTTCTTGTCCTGAACTTTCCAAGAAAGAGATTTAGAAGTGGCAGAAAGAGTATAGAGAAGGCATATCTTCACTGTTCATATCAGATTTGGGTAATTACTGACTAAGTGCATTGGAGTAATCTGCAAAATCAAAATATTTTTGTTTTAGATTGTGTATGTCAGCAAATTTAACACCAAACACATGAGCAAGGATGCATATATTTAAAAAGGGAAAGAGACAGTTTAAAAAACTTTACTCATCTATGGGCAGAAGAATGACTGGCCAAGTGAAGTTGCCCCAATTCCCACTGCTGTCTTGGACGTGCCAGTTCTAGTGGAAAGAGCTCTGTATCATAATTTCACTTGAATTTCCTCTTATTCAAAGGGGGAGGAAGGTCTGACGCCGGATTATGTCTCCACTCAGGTGTCTAGTTCTAGAACCAGGGCTTAAAATTCTAGGAGTGTATCTTTGCCCTATTGGCCAAGTCCACTTTCTCCCTCCCTCCCTGCATCTTTTTCCTAATTTTGTGGGCCCAAGACTCGTTGGGGAAAGTCCATGATCATGCTGATCCAATAGCTAGATTCCCTTCATAGTAATAAGTGCTGTGACCTACTCTGATCAACAGACTGAGGTTTGAAACATAGTTGGACATCTCATAGACACAGTCAGCATGTCTTCTTCCCTCCCCCCCTCCCTCCACCAAGCTGTCCAGCGCAACACTTGTTTGCTTTGTGCTGGGATCCAAGATTTGGCCTTACGTGATCATGGATTAATAATTTTTTTTTATTCCACTTAGAGCTATTTAAATTGGGTTTGAAAAACTGCAAATTGTGTAAAGTAAACATTAAAGGTTTGCACTGTAAAACAAATATGGCTTATATCCTTTTAATTGTAAATACACATGGTGGCCATCTTGTTTCACCCATTGTTTTTTATAGAATGATTGACTGTAAATTGAGAGATTCAATGATATTCATTTCCTAGAAGCTCAGAGTAGTGCCTTTTTAGTCTATTCACACATCTTTGTTACTACACACTTCGTGGTCTATGAATTTGGTGTGTCAGTTGAGATGGCAGTCAAAAAAGGGTTTCAGGATGGACCCAAACTACTTCCTCCCACCCCACCCCACCTGCCTCTCAGGGAACTTTTTAATACTCCTAATATGAGTTCAGTCAAGATCAGGAAAGCTCAGCATAGATGGAAACGCTTAACTTCCATTGTACCAAAAAAAAAAAAGGCAATTTCTTATTCAAGTAGACTTCAGAGAAACAATGAGACTGAGAAACAGAATGATCAATGAGGGAGTTGAGATTTAAAATTCATCAGATGAAGGTTGGGGCAAGAACACTGAAATAGGAATGCATATTTAAAGATATATATGGGCCTATTTTGCCCATAGTGTTCACATCTAATTCTGTTGATGAAATTGACACCAGTGCAAAAATCACAAAACAAACCCTGTAGCTCAGTGTATGGAGGGAGATTACCAACCACCTTCCCCATGGACCCATATCTCCTTTTTTAAGAAGGTCAGTATCTGTTAATATTCTCCATATCAGTAGATCCACTGATGCCAGCCCATCCCCGTTTTGCCATGCCCTGCTTCTAAACACTTCTTCAAACGGTTACAGAGCTGGTCTCCAAAATGTAGAGAGGCCTTCCATTCAAGCTCCCCAAATCTTCCCTCCTTTAGTTGTGAAATCATACTGTTTCCACTATGTGACCCTCTTTCCTGTCCAGGTCCATGAAGGATTGGCCTTGTAGAACATATGTGGAGATTTAAATAGGGCATAGGGACTATGTAGCAGAGTGGATTTCACTATGAGGTTCTTCAACTTTAATATGCATCTCAAATCTGTGAAGAATCTTTGGATTAGTTCCTTTGTTTTGCCCAATGCTTGTCACTGGCTTTTGTTAACTAGATAAAATAAAATGGACAAGTAGTCCACCTGCAACAATGATACCTGATTTGGTGAGGCTATGAAACTAAGCATCAGATTAAGCTGATTATGAATGAGGAATGGTCTCAAATGACTGATTTCTTCCTACACAAGATTTAGCAATCACCAGTAATAATTGTTGCAAATATGTTTTTAAAGGAATCAGAATTGAAAGAAAATTCTAGAAACAGTCTGTTATATTGCCAGACACTTGAGGATACAGTAAGGCAAAGTAAGAGGAATTTGTTTTCATTCAGACATATTTGTTGTAAATTATGTATAAACTAGCATTTTCACATTTTCTTTGTCAGGGACCCTCTCTCCTTTGGTTTAATGGAGAATAATACCTAATATATTTGCTTGTTATGTTTGCAGCTTTGGACCAGTTCTCCCTCTCCCAGCCCCAAAATTAACATCTATTGACTGAATGTTTCAAAACTTGAATTGGTTTGTGCAATTTGATCTGTTTTACAAATTGAACCGCAATTAATACATCACACCCTGAAATAAACTTCTTAAAAATCAGCACTCTCTTGAGGATAATGACTTGTTTGAATTGACTACAATTTGCAGATAAATACCTATCTCTTCAAAACTTTTTTTTTCTTTGAGTCTGATCCTGTGAAGTGCTGAGTACTCCTTATTCTTATTGAGTACACTGGGCATTGCAAGTGCTCAGAACAAACAGGCCCCTAGCCTCTTGCTGGATCGAAGCTTTAAATTGCACATTAATTTTTATTGTTTTTTAAGATGTTACTTTGTGTATCAAAAAGCACAATTGTTCTAAATGTATATAATAAAGGAAGAGTTTATAGAGTACAGCATTTCTGCACAGTACTATTCCTACTGAGCATTCACAATAGCATTTGTGTAGTTTAAAGTATTAAGATGTATTCTGTCAGCCTTGTCCTATTTAATATTATTTTGTGTACAGCATTTGGGTATTACTGTTTTATTATTTGTATAAATGTAAAATAAATTAAACAATTTTTTTCATTTTTTCTGTTACTTACTTAGACTGTGTTCCTAAATACTACAATTAGCCTTGTGTTTATTTTCAGGTTTTTTAATTACACCTTAAGACTAATACCAGAATCCTTTAAAAATATATTATATGTCAAAATTTAAGTGTTAGAGAAATTAATCAAACAAGGCCAATTTAATAGTTACAGACACTTTAGAATATAGAGATGAAGAACTCTATAGAGTTACGTAGAAAGGCTATAGAATTATGTAGAAATTAACAGAGTTCTACTGAAGTTACTGTATAAAACCATGGAGTTAATAGCAAATATTATGATGGGTTATTCACTTGTAATTTGTACGATATAATCAACTAGGGAATGTATATCCCTGCCATGGAATTGTATGAATTAGGGTTTTTTTTAATTATCAAAAGCATTGTTCCATGATAAATTTGATAGGTTGGTTACATAATGGTAGATTCAACTTGCACACATTGCTGAAGCCTGAGCATGTTTGGAAAAAGCCATAAAAGTCAATATTTTGCCCAGAAGCCAGTCCATAGTCCTATAATAATGAGTTTATTTGAATAATGGTCAGTTTTTATCCCGGGAGTGGTTACCTTCCACTTCAAAATGTATGCATACCAGATTATATATGTAACTTTTCTGCCAGGTGGAAACAGCACCCAGAGCCAGGTTTTTTGTGACGGTACTGCCCGGAACAGTGTACTGTCACCTGTTTTTCTAGCCCATAGAAAAGGCATGGGATTTTCCCTGCACGTACCAGCACCTGTTTTCCTGGGGCAGCTCAGCTCCTATCATAGAACCATAGAGCTGGAAGAGACCTCAGAAGGTCATCAAGTCCAGCCCCCTGCTGTAAGCAGGACCAATCCCAATTAAATCAACCCAGGCAGGGCTTTGTCAAGCCGAGACTTAAACACCTCTAGGGATGGAGACTCCACTACATCCCTAGGTAACCCATTCCAGTGCTTCACCACTCTCCTAGTGAAATAGTTTTTCCTAATATCCAACCTGGACCTCTCCCAACACAACTTGAGACCATTGCTCCTTGTTCTGCCATCTGTCACTACTGAGAACAGCCTTTCTCCAGCCTCTTTGGAACCTCCCTTCAGGAAGTTGAAGACTGTCAAATCCCCCCTCGCTCTTTACTTCTGCAGACTAAACAGACCCAACTCCCTCAGCCTCTCCTCGTAGGTCATATGTTCCAGCCCTCTAATCATTTTGGTTGCCCTCCACAGGACCTTCTCCTTTTTGTAGTGGGGGGCCCAGAACTGGACACAGTACTCCAGATGTAGCCTCGCAAGAGCTGAATAAAGGGGAATAATCACATCTCTGGATCTGCTGGCAATGCTCCTCTTAATGCAACCTAATATGCCATTAGCCTTGCTACAAGGGCACACTGTTGACTCATATCCAGCTTCCCATCCACTGTAACCCCCAGGTCCTTTTCTGCAGAACTACTACTTAGCTGGTTGGTCTCCAGCCTGAACAATGCTTGGGATTCTTCCGTCCCAAGCGCAGGACTCTGCACTTGTCCTGGTTGAACCTCATCAGATTTCTTGTGGCCCAATCCTCCAGTTTGTTTGTCACTCTGGACCCTGTCTCTGCCCTCAAGCGTATCTACCTCTTCCCCCTAGCTTAGTGTCATCTGCAAACTTGCTGAGGGTGCAATCCATCCCCTCGTCCAGGTCATTAATAAAGATATTGAACAAAAACGGTCCTAGAACTGAACCTTGGGTACTACACTAGAAACTGACCGCCATCCTGACATCGAGCCATTGATCACTACCCACTGGGCCCGGCCTTCTATCCATCTTACCATCTATCTATCCAATCCACATTCCCTTAACTTTCTGGCAAGAATATTGTGGGAGACCATATCAAAAGCCTTGCTAAAGTCAAGGTATATCCTATCAACTGACTTATCCCTGTTCACAGAGACAGTTACCTCATCACAGAAGCTAATCAGATTGGTCAGGCATGACTTGCCCTTTGTGAATCCATGCTGACTATTCCTGATCACTTTCCTCTCTTCCAAGTGCCTCAAAATGGATTCCTTAAGGATCCCTTCCATGATTTTTCCAGGAACCGAGGTAAGATTGATCGGCCTATAGTTCCCTGGATCATCCTTCTTCCCTTTTTTGAAGATGGGCACTACATTTGCCTTTTTCCAATCATCTGGGATCACTCCTGATCTCCACGACTTTTCAAAGATAATGGCCAAAGGCAAATGACATTTGCCAACTCCCTCAGTACCCTCATTAAGTCTAGACCCATGGATGGATTTGTGAACATTTAGCTTTTCTAAATAGTTCCTAACCTGTTCTTTACCCATCAAGGGCTGTCCATCTTCATCCCATCTTGCATCACTTAGCACATTAGTCTGGGAGCCAACTTTGTCCATGAATACAGAGGCAAAGAAAGCATTGAGTACTTCAGCTTTCCCCACATCTGTCACTAGGTTACGTCCTTCATCTAGTAGGGGCCCCACACCCTCTCTGATCACCTTCTTGTTAACATGCCTGTAGAAACCTTTCTTGTTATCCTTCACATCCTTAGCCAGTTGCAATTCCAGTTGTGCTTTCGCCTTCCTGATAACCCCCCGGTGTTCTTGAGCTATACCTTTATACCCCTCGCTGGTCATTTGTCCAAGTTTCCACTTTTTGTAAGCTTCCTTTTTGTGAGTAAGTTCGCCAAGGATTTCCTCTGTAAGCCAATCCGGTCTCCTACCATGTTTGCCTCTCTTGCTATGCATCAGGATGGTTTCTTTCTGTGCCTTCAATAAGGCTTCTTTAAAATACTGCCAGCTGTCCTGGACTCCTTTCCCCTTCATGTTAGCATCCCAGGGGATTCTGCCCATCAGGTCTCAAGGGAGTCAAAATCTGCTTTTCTGAAGTCCAAGGTGTGTATTTTACTACTCTCTTTTCTTCCTTTGATCAGGATCCTGAAATCCACCATCTCATGATCACTGCTTCTGAGGTTGTCACCCATTTCTACTTCCCCTATTAGTTCCTTCCTGTTTGTGAGCAGAAGGTCTAGCTGCGCACAGCCGCTGGTCGGATCCTTCATCACTTGTACCAAGAAGTTATCACCAACATTCTCCAAAAACTTCCTGGATTGTCTGTGTGCTGCCATATTTGTCTCTCAACAGATGTAAAGTCCCCCACAAGAACCAGGGCCTGCAATCTGGAAGCTTCTCTCAGTTTTCCGAAGAAAGCCTCACCTTACTTCATCTACCTGATTCGGTGTCCTGTAGTAGACACCAACCACAACATCACTGTTGTTGTTTGCACCTCTAAACTTAACCCATAGACTCTCAACAGGTTTTTTTCCCTCTGTACACTGGAGTTCTGAACAATCATAGTGCTCTCTTACATATAGTGCAACTCCTCCTCCTCCTTTTCTCCCCTGCCTGTTCTTCCTGAACATTCTATACCCTTCCATGACAGCGTTCCAGTCATGCGAGTCATCCCACCAAGTCTCTGTTATCCCAATTTAATCATACTTCTTGGACTGGGCCAGGGCCTCCAGTTCTTCCTGTTTGTTGCCCAGGCTTTTTGCATTAGTGTACAAACAGCTCAGAAGTTGATTACCCTATCTTCTCCATTCAAATCGGGTCATCCTTTCTTGCTCGTTCCTCTTTGCATTTCTTCCCGGTATCCAACTTTCCCACTCCCCTTAGGGTTTTGGTCACCATCCCCCAACGAACCTAGTTTAAAGCCCTCCTCACTAGGTTTGCAAGCCTACCCCCGAAGATGCTCCTTTTTCTCTTCGTTAGGTGGATCCCATCTCTTCCAAACAATCCTTGTGCCCGGAACAGAGTCCTATGGTCAAAGAAACCAAAGCCCTCTCTGCGACACCACCTGCGCAACCACTCATTTACTTCCTCAATTCAACAATCCCTTCCCAGTCCTTTCCCTTCAACAGGGAGGATGGACGAGAACACCACTTGCGCTCCAAATTCTTTGATCCTTCTTCCCAGTGCTACATGATCTGCAGTAACCCGCTCAAGGTCATTCTTGTCCGTATCGTTAGTTCCCACGTGGAGAAGCAGGAAGGGGTAGCGAGCCGAAGATTTGATCAGATTTATAAGCCTCTCAGTCACATCCTGAATTTGAGCTCCCGTAAACAGCTCCTGATGAAAGCCTGCTTGGGACATGTGGCATTTTTGTTTTTCAGCTTCCAGTGCAGCGCTGAAGCTCTTAAAGGAGTGCCACAACTGCATTTCGGCCTGCAGCACATTTTTTTTCTTCTTGAAGGAAAAGAATCTGGACACCATATGTGAAGCAAGCAGGAGAGTTTATTATACACACAGACTGTGTCCAGACTGGCAAGTTTTTCCACAAAATCATCTGCTTTTGTGAAAAAACTTGCCAGCTGTCTACACTGGTCGCTTGAATTTCCGGAAAAGCACTGACGATCTCACATAAGATCGTCAGTGATTTTCCAGAAATACTATGTTGCTCCCGTTTGGGCAAAAGTCTTTTTCCGAAAGACTTTTGCGCAAAAAGGCCAGTGTAAACAGCACAGTAGTGTTTTCCGCAAAAAAGCCCTGATCGCGAAAATGGCGATCGGGGCTTTTTTGCAGAAAAGTGCGTCTAGATTGGCCACGGATGCTTTTCCGCAAAAAGTGCTTTTGCGGAAAAGCATCCTGCCAATCTAGACGTGCTTTTCCGAAAATGCTTTAATGGAAAACTTTTCTGTTAAAAGCATTTTTGGAAAATCATGCCAGTGCAGATGTAGCCGTAGCACTGGCGGATCGTCACGTTGCTTGTTAGGGCTCAGTGAACACTGCCAGACCATAGATTACAATTAATTATATAATATGCTTAATGGGCAGATCAAAATGATGGGTGCATAAGTTCCTGGACCCCTGGACCCGTGCGAATTGTGAGGCAAAATAAGAGCAATAATATAGTTACATAAGCAAAATGCAGGACAATGTAGCACTTTAAAGACTAACAAGATGGTTTATTAGATGATGAGCTTTCGTGGGCCAGACCCACTTCCTCAGATCAAATAGTGGAAGAAAATAGTCACAACCATATATACCAAAGGATACAATTAAAAAAATGAACACATATGAAAAGGACAAATCACATTTCAGAACAGGAGGGGGATGCGGGGGGGGGGAGGGGAAGGAAGGAAGGTAAGTGTCTGTGAATTGATGATATTAGAGGTGGGGAGAGTGGGATGTTTGTGAGTTAAGGGATTAAAGCAGAGACATTAGGAGTACTTGACCATGGCACACTTGTTTCTAGCACCATTGAATGTGTCTTGTCCTGTCTCCCATTCTGGGCTAGGTGTGGGGGGGTAACCATCATATACTGTGTTTGTGTGCCAGTCCCAGACTCCAAATTTAGAATAGGGGTTCTTAACAGAATATTATAGCCTGCCTCGAAAATGTTTATCCTACATTCTCAACAAGCACTGCTCCTTTCCCAAATAGATTGGGCAGTGCCCTTTCCTCCAAGTAAGCCAAAAGTCCCTTTCCCATTTCTGACTTCTCTACATCCCACTCACAGTTGCTTGCCCAAAAGTTCAGAGTTGTATCTGCAGAGTTTAACCCCCACCCAGAATGGGAAGTTGAGACATCTTACGTTCTCCCTTGGCCATTTGCCAGGCCGCCTGCTCACCAACCTCACCATACCCCTTCACCAGCCATTCTTCTGGCTGCTCATTGTTCCTCTCCCCTGCTGGACGCTCATCGCACTTTTCCAAAGTTGCGTGCCTCTGCTACCACTCATTGCTCCTCTCTGCTGTGACCTCTGCACATCACTTACTTAGTGATTTTCAGCTCCTTTTGCATATTGAACAGAAACACTGCCACATCTCGAGTAATTTCAGTTCCCAGTGATTTTTAGCTCTTAGCTAAAAGGGGTTCATAGACATAAACCATGAGTAAAAAACCTCCTCCTCTCCAGGGCTATGTCTAGACTGCAAGCCTCTTTCAAAAGAGGCTCTTTCGAAAGATACTTTCGAAAGAGCCTCTTTCGAAAGAGAGCGTCTAGACTGCACGTTGAACTTTCGAAAAAGCGGCTTGCTTTTTCGAAAGAAAGCATCCAGTGAGTCTGGATGCTCTCTTTCAAAGAAGCCCTATTTACATTGAAGAACGCCTTCTTTCGAAAGAGGAACTTTCGAAGGAAGGTGTTCTTCCTCGTGAAATGAGGTTTACCGCCATCGAAAGAAAAGCTGCGTTCTTTCGATTTAATTTCGAAAGAACGCGGCTTGAGTCTGGACGCAGGTGAGGTTTTTTCGAAAAAAGGCTACTTTTTTCGAAAAAACCCCTGAGTCTGGACACAGCCCAGGGTGGGTTTTTTTTTTTTTTTTTTGTGAGGGTACTGCCCGGAGTGGCGTACTGTCATCTATTTTCCTAGCCTATAGAAAAGGAATGTTTTCTTAGCAGCCATGGAAGAAACACCACTCTTCTACAATTGGTTTCAGCTCCGATTGAGCTGTAATTAAAATAACAAAGAGATTCCTAATGAAGTCTATTTAAGATCTAGCCTTTGAACAGTGGGGAGGAACAGGTCAAACCAGTTTAGGGAGTACCTCCTGGGGAGGGTGTGCAGCCTCTTAATCAGAATATCTGTTCCCACATTTCTTATTCTCACAGAGCCTCTGATAATTGAGCTCCTGCTTAACTAGGTCCTTTCTGCTAAGCAAGAGCCCCCTTCCTTTGGAACAGATTAAGCATAGTCCTGCTTCCCTGTATTCTTTCAATGATTACTATGTTGTCAACAGCATTTCAATACCTCTGCTTTCAGTACTAACATTATTTCTGACCCAATACCAGCCAAGCTGATTACAGTGAACAAAATACTGCTCCATCTGTTGAATAGCTAAGCAAAGCAAAACTCTATTAACATAAATACACACAACATTTCTTCACCTCCCAGCTAGCTGTCAGGGATGAATTCCTTTAGACCTGGTTTACATATGCAATAGTACCATGATATATTCTTGCACCATAATGAAGAGATACTTATGCTGAGTATTTTGATCAGTGTTCTTCCATAGTCCTCAACAATGGCCTTACCATCCTCATTTTTTTCCTGCTCATTGTATTCCACATGTCTTTATTTTCTCATTCAAAAACCTATATATATGTATATTTAACAGGGTTTAATTGCTTCCTTAGAAGCCTAAGAAACCCTGATTAACAAGAATGTAAAAGGCTATTTCTAAAAGAATAATGCAAAAGGGAACATAATCTTCCCTTTGACTTTAATTGTCTTTTTATGGCACCAAGATACCGTGGAGATAGATAGCAAAGTGGTGGAGGCTGTGCAATGAGAGGGGAAAAAATTTCTAGGAACTAAAATTTGCCTAAGGAAAAGTGTAGTGAAGGACAAAAGGAATGACAAAGACACCCTTTTTGTTGACCCTACCGTTCTTTAGTCAGGATGATAGAGAGGGTACTGCCCGGGTAGAGAGAGTAGAGACCAGTCTTGTTCTCATTGAAGTCAATGCTATTTTCCCTAACAATAAATTGTAGCAAGTGGTCTTACAGGCCAAATTCTTCTCAGTTACACTAATCTAAAATAACTCTAATGGTATTGTCTCCACTGAGTCAAATCCACTGACTTATTCTATTGCAACTCAAACCAGAAAAGGGTACCATATGGTTACTAAAATGAAGAAAGTGCCTGTTTAATTAAAAGTCTGCCTCTTCATGTAGAACTCTTCATGTTCTAATATAGTGTGTGGTCTAAAGATTATTAAATCTGCTGCTCACCTTTCACAGGGTTATATCAGTAAGATTGCATTCGAAACAATGAGACTGCTCCTAAATTAAATGAATGTAAGTGAGTTTGGAATGAGAGATTATGTTGATCTTGAAAGAGGTGGGGGATCAAAATGTGATAGCTTTGTGTTTAGAGATTGTCAAGAACAAATTCAGCCCTAGTACAAATATGTTGATATTATTGCCTGTTGATTGCAATCTCTAAACACAAAGCTCAGATGTTTGGGGTTGTTTTTTTCTAATTGTTGTTTCAGTGATAAATGGGGTTTCCACAAAGTTGATGTTTTCCATAGGGTTTTGTTTGTTTATTTTACTTTCTCTTGCTCATCAGTTGGGGAAAATCTAAACAAAATATTGATTTTTTTTTTTAGGTTGGGTTTAGCCAAATCAGATAGATAAATTTCAATTCAAGGCAGTTTGACATCAAACTGTGTCCATCGGAGATGTCACAGTTGCCCATAGAAATTACAGTTTAGATGTCACATGTTCCTTTCTTACCCAAGGCCGGGGCCTCTTAGCCTGACTGTATTTGGTCATGGTGCATTAGGTCCATTGCTTTCCATCTCCCCGAACATGCCTTCATGCATCATGAGAATCCCATGACTGCAGAGTATCCTGGGAGATGTAGTTCAGCCAGAGAGCCCATTGGGGAGAACGGGGTCATGTGTAGCCAAAGCTACTGTTTCCAAGAGCTAGTACAGCACCTCTTGTGCAATGCCATTACACCTATTACTTGAGAGGAAGAACAGCAGTGCGCAAGAGGGTTTTTCTTGTGCAAGAAGGGGCAGTGTAGATGCCCCTTCTTGTGCAAGAGCTTCTTCTGGAAAAAAAGGTGACTCATTAGGTATGCAAATGAGGCTCGGCGATATTCCACGCTTAGCCTCATTTGCATATTACTTGCGCAAGACGCTGCGAGTGTAGACATAGCCACAGTCTACACTCATCAGAGCTGCAGGACACACATCAAAGAGTCACTAGCAGTTCACTGGTCTGAGTATCACTGGTTCTCAGTGTAGGGGGCAGCACTAGATGACCTACTGAGGGTTCTAGTCCTACATTTTTATGACTTTTTAATGTATGTCTATATTTACAATGTGAATTATGTGTAGAAACAGTGCTGACTAACAACATTATAAACCAGTGCTTTTAAAGCCATAAAGTGGATCAATATGAATTCCTAATTTGCACAAGTTACTTGCAAGCAGTATTTTTGCCTGCAAACTGCACTGTAAATCAAGCAAAGGTGTGATCAATGTGACTTCCAGTGGTGCTCGGCAATAACTTTTTCAAAACTGTAAATATGCTGTATCTTGTTTGTACTTGAACATAATACCTGATGCAGCTATTAGAGATGACACCGAGCCCTGCGATGCTGCTGCTAGTGGTGCACCTGAGTCCCATTTCTACTTCCTTTGAACAACTGAAGATAGCAAACTAGCTCTATACAGTTTGCACCTCTAAAGTCCAGTCTGGCATGACCATGGATGTTCCAGGACCAGAGTCCTGGTGCGCTGCAGGAAGGTGAGGGCTTGGGAGCTGCTGTGCAGCTCAATTAGGCTGGGGAAGGGGGGGGGGGGGTGGAAACTGGCATGCAGCTCAGTTTCACTGGGGGCATAGGTGAGAGCTGGCGTGTGGCTCAGCTGGGCTGCTGGGGGAGGAGAAGGGTGGGAGCCAGTGTGCGGCTCAGCTGGGCTGCAAGAGGGGGGCAGGGAGCTGGCACAGCAACTTATCTGTGTTACAGGGGAGCCAGGAAGCCTGGTGGGAGTGTGGAAAGGGGAACTAGCAGCAGGGGGCCTGAAATGACCTCTCCTGGTCCAGCAAAATCTCTCGTGTGTGCCCAGTCAGATCCCAATGGTCCTGTACCACAGAGGTCCAACCTGTATCAACCTGGATTAGAGAGTGACCCAAAACTTCACAGATAAACTTGTGTAATCATATGAATAATTATTTATTATGTAAATAGTGCCAAGATTGGTTTATGCTCTTTACACTTGTTCTACAGGCCCAGATAACAAATCCCCTGCCCCAAAGAGATTATAATCCAGAGGCAACATCATATCACAGCTGTGGGGGAGTGGGAATGGGGACTGAGAAGAGCAGTGTGATTGATAAGAGATGTTTGACACATGTTGCATGATTTTTGTGGGAAGTTATTTTGACAGCACTTCACTGAGGAAAGGCCTTTTGGAAGAAGTATTGAAACCTGTATGGTAGCAGCAGTGTAAATAAAAGGAGAATTTACGCCAGGAGATCTATTAGTACTAATGAGTAAGGCTACATTTTGGTCATGGGTATTTTTAATAAAAGTCATGGAAAGATCACAGACAATAAACAATATTCATGTCCCCTGACTTGTGCTATGTCTGTCCATGACTTGTGCTATATATCCCTAATTAAAACTTGGGGGTTGAGAGGCCCAGGCAGCATCCTGGGTGCTCAAGAGGGTGGGCAGTGGCATGCAACCCGGGACCCCAACTGGGGTTGGGTGAAGGACAATGTGGCTCCCTCAGAAGTGACATGTCTCTCCCTCAGAGTGTAGTGCCACATACTGACCCCACCCCAATGGCCAACTCTACAGCTTCCACTTGCTGGGAACCATAGCCAATGGGAGCTGCCAGGGCAGTGCCTCTGAACTAGGAGCTTGGGAGCAGTGACATGTCCCTCCCTCGAGAGCCCCTCCCCCCAAAGTAAATGCCCGATAGAGACCTCACCCCCACCCATGCTCCAGCCCTGAGCCCACTTTCACACCCAAACTCCAGCTATTTCTGGGGGGTGCAGTAGCTCAAGACTGCCCCAGCAGTGGCTGGCCCAGGAGTGCCTGAGCCATTTGCATCAGTTGCTCTAAAAGTCCCAGAGGTCCCAGAATGTCATGGAAACTGTGACTTTCATGACCTCTGAACCAAACTTGCAGTCTTAAAACTGAAGCATTGGCCAAATACTCACCACATGAAATGTCACTCATTCAGCACAGAACATTAAATTAGAAGGTCCTTGTATCCATCTAGGGAGTTGATTTCAGTGGGGTCATTCCACTTTTACACTGGTTTAACTTAGATTGAATTAAGTTTCCAATTTACAAATGCCATATGTTAGAGCAACTTATAACCACTACAACTTATAACCACTACCTGGCTCCAGTCACAGCACTACAATAATGACCTTTTTAAAACGTACTTTTGGCGGACAGGTAATATTTGCATATTTGTTATTTGCAAAATGAATATGCAAATTTTCAAATAAAATGTTGCTGGTCCATCAAAAGCCCTACCCCCAGTGCCAACCTCCTGTTTCCAGAGTCCCACTGCACCCAACCTCCCCAGATCCTCCCCATAGTGCCAACCCTCAGTCCCCACTATTAGCCTCATCCCCAGAGACCTCTCAGGCGCCCAACACTCACCCAACAGCCGGGCACTACTAGCCCCACTGGCACCAACTCATTTGAGTCAGGGAGTCTGGATCCCCGCACACAACTTGGCCTGGCACTGCCAGCTGCAGTGCCCTGGCACGTTGGGAAGTGGCCAGACACGTGGTGCAGGTGGAAGCCTCCAGCAGAGATCCCGTGGGGGAAACCAGGCCTTGCCGGAGGAAGGACGGAAAATGCGGACACCCAGCGCAGCTCCCTGAGACCTCTAACCTGATCCTCAGTAATATCAATAAAGGCCAGGATGTTCATGACCATGATGGATCTACTCCCTGGTCGCTTCCTGCAAAGGAAAGGACATGGAGCAGCCGACTGCAACACAGTCCTGCTGACCTTGCCACGTGGCTGCCGCTAGAGCTGAAACTGGGGCCGGGGTGAGGCTGTCCTGGTAGAAATAGTCTCTTCGCGGCCTGGCTCCAGTCACAGCACACAGGGCAACCTGCAGCTTCACTCACTGTGCGAGGATAATTTTTAGTGCACATGCAGGTGCACACATTATAGGGAACTAAGCTCTCCAGCGGGGAGGAGAGGGGGGCTCCTTAGGAGTCAGAGGCATGGCATGGCATGGCATGGCCTGGCAGAGTGCCACAGCCTAGCAGGCAGGGGGTTGCAGCCCACCATCTGCGAACCTGTGGTTGGGAACTGCTGCTGTGGTGGTTCATGTCCACACTGCCCTCCTTCTGTCAATGGTGCATATCCTCACCAGGAGCACTCCCATTGACCTAAGAGAGACAGAGTATGGAGCTAACAGCCCTAGATCTCAGCTTCACACTCAGCCGCCACTGGGAGGTCATGCAGATGTCCCAGATAGCAGGTAGGCTAGGACCAGGGATTTCTGGGGATGGGACAGGTGCAGCCTGACTAGAAGTGAAAAGGTCCTCACAATCCCCATAGTGATAGCAGTGGATGTAAGTAACTGCATTATTTGTACAGACACTGCATCATCTAACTATATCAATATAAGATCTATGCCTCTCTGCACAGTAAACCAGACCTAAGAACAGAAAGAGTCACTCAAAGGGACATAGTAAGAGGCCACTCTAAAGCCATAGCTTATCCTTCTAGAAAAAAAAATGTAGAGCATCGGTGAAGGGTTGTTAAGAAAAGTCTGTTCGTGGTTGTAGATTTTAGCCATGTAATCATTAGGGCAGTTTTTAGAAAGTGGCTGTTTCATAAGGAGAAGCACTTTGAACAAGAGCCATCTGGTGTGAGTGACTCAATGGAGTAGTAGCACATTGAAGCCATTCACATTGTTGAATAAACTGGATGCTTATGCTCCTGGACGTATGATTTTTTTTAACAATAGGGAGTTTAGGAACGTAAGAACAGCTATACTGTGTCAGATCAAAGGTCCATCTAGCCCAGTATCCTGTCTTCCAATAGAGGCCAATGTCAGATGCCTCAGAGGGAATGAACAGAACAGGTAATCCTCTCCTATCATCCATTTACAGTCCCTGATAAATAGTGGCTAGGGACACCATTCCTGTTCATTCTGGCTAATAAGTATTGATGGACCTAAACTTCATGAATTTATCTAGTTCTTTTTTAAACCCTGTTAAAGTCCAGACCTTCACAACATCCTCTGGCAAGGAGTTCCACAGGTTGACTGTGTGCTGCAGGAAGAAAAACTTCCTTTTGTTTGTTTTAAACTTGCTACCTATTAATTTCATTTGGGCTGTGTCTAGACTGCAGGGTTTTTTCGAAAAAAGTAGCCTTTTTTCAAAAAAACATCACCTGCCTCTAGACTACAGCCTTGTTCTTTCGAAATTAAATCGAAAGAACGTGGCTTTTCTTTCAACGGCGGTACTCCTCATTTTACAATGAAGAACACCTTTTTTTGAAAGTGCTCTTTCAAAAAAAGGCGTTCTTGAATGCAAACAGGGCTTTTTCGAAAGAAGAGATTGCAGTCTAGATGCTCTTTTTCGAAAGAAGCTGTTTCAAAAGTATCTTTGGAAAAAGCCTCTTGCGAAAGAGGCTTGCAGTCTAGACATAGCCTTGGTGACTCCTAGTTCTTATGTCATGAGTTTAGAAGAAAAATTCACATGACCTGTTAAATTAAAAATGTAGTTTAAAAAATTAAGAATTAGAGGAGTAAATGCCAAGTATTCTTGAATTTGGGTACCTAAATAAGTCACCTAAAGACAGTTGTAAGTTTCCAGTTAAAAGTGGTCTGATTTTCAGGGGTGCTGTACACCTTCTTCCATTGACTTGAGATGGAGTTGTGGGTATTCAGCCCCTTTAAACGACATGTTATTTAAATTAATAAAGAAGACAGTTTTATAAACACTTTACCTTTTGGTTCATAGTCCATTTCACTTTCTGGCTGGAGGGCATTAGCACCAGTTCAGGTTTCTGATAATACAAAGGAACACTGAAGTGGAAAAAAAAATGGAAAAAGCCCTCTTTGAAATAACAGCTCTTAATAAAACATAGCAATATGTCCATTCACACAGTAAAAGGGTTTGTCAATCACCCCCCTTCTAGTCTATTCTAATAAAGAAACCCACATTTTGGGCTTAAACAGTGGTTGCACATTGGAGCCAGTGCTTTATTGCAGCTTGGCACTTCCACCTTATCACCAGAAAGGACTTTTATTGGGTTCTATTCCCACAGCCAGCTACGACTCTGCAGTCAGAGCTGGATGGGCACATTGTTATTTTTCAAACAATGGACTATTGATACTGAGCGGATCCAACTGCGGAGAGGGAGTGTGGTGTGGCTGAGTTACAGGTTTTCTCTTTTTTGCATGAGATCCCAGTAAAGGGAAGAAACCCCAAAGATGAGCTTCCCTTTGTGAGTGTGGGAAACTATGGTGCGTTCTCTATGGAAAACAGGCTGACATATAAGTAACTAGGAGACTTACGCAGCATTGCCTGGGTCCTTCAGGGCAGAAGTGAGGGTTAGGGGGTGACAAAGGGCCCGGAAGGGAGGGGGGAATCCCCCCAGACAGTCAGGGGCCTGTTTTCTCTTCCCCCTCCACAGGCCCCTGCATGTTGTCAGGGGCCTGTTCTCTTCCTCCCCGGTCCCCCAGCCCAGGAGGGGCCTGTTCTCTCTCCCTAGATTCCCCCCAGCACTGCAGCAAAGTGCAGGGAAGGGTTCCCTATAAGCTGCGTGTCAGGGCAGCCACCCACCTGCTTAATATGCCCCTCCCATAGGTTTAAGGCTGCTGCGCAGAGAGCTTCCTGACCAGGGAGGGGCACCTCCTAAGCAGCAGAAGCTCCCTGCTCCAGATAATGAGTGTGCAGAGCCAGAAGGAGATATAAGGAGGGAGGGGGTCAAAGAGGAGGAAATTTGGGGGTGCAATCTCCCAGCTGAGTATCTAGGAGAGGAGAGGTTTGATTATAGAGGTCTGATTACAGCAGCTGTGTTTGTCTGCAGCTTCCTGTGAAGAAACCCAGCACTCTCCTCCTCTAGCTTCCTGGGTGGGGGAGCAGACTGCATGGGGAAGGAAGAGGAAACAGGGGGTGGGGGAGTGCTGCTGTTGATGAGATGGGGAGTTTGTTTGTAGTGTGTTCTCCTGCCCTGATTTCCAGCTGGGCTGCAGCTGCTGGTGCCTGCAACTCTGACGGGTAGGATTCTACCCCAGACCTCGGCTGGGTTGAGGGGAGTAGACTGCACAGGGGTAGGCAGGGAAAAGAGGGAGTAGGTAGGTGCCCGTGTCTGTGCAGTGAGGTGGGGACAGAGGGGAGTTTGTTTGGGGCGTCTTAACTTGCTGCCAACTGGGCTGACTTCTCCCAACGAACTGTGTTCAACATACCATTTATTCCTACCCTTTTCTTCCTGTCTTTTGACCAGTTAACAATCCATGAAGGCTCCAGCTCTGGTCCCGTGCTGCACCCAGCCAGGCTACCAACTCTGATGTCCCACACAGTTGGCTCTCCTGCCCTTAGGCTACTGGGCTCTCTGCTCAGGAGAATCCGTGGTCCTGCCAGACACAGATGTTGCGGGACCAGAGAGCCTGTATTTTGAAGGTATAACCTATAGTAGGCAAAAAAGTTGGGCTGTAGAAGGAGTTGGCAATAGAAAAGGGAAAGATATTGGTTTTGTAGTTTTGTGAGGCAGGCTGACAACTTTGGGTAGGAAAGCCCCTGTTATAGAGACAAAGGGTTAGAGGGAAGTGTTTGTGTGTAGATTGGAAAGGGTTTATTTTTTAATAATGCTTTCTGCAGCTAGGGATGGAGAGGGGTATTTTTGGGTACTCAGCTGTAGAAGCTGCATTTTCTTTTTGGTCACTTTCAAGTGAAAGATTGGCTTTAATATTGTTCTGGGAGAGGTGTGCCTGTAGGGACAGGATCTCAAGGTCTCAAGGGGTGTGTCTAGACTGGCCACTTGAATTTGCGCAAGAGCACTGACTTTGTAATGTACAACATCAGTGCTTCTTGCGCAAATAGTTTCACGCTCCCACTCAGGAAAAAGCCCTCTTGTGCAAGAATACTTGTGCAAGAGGGCCAGTGTAGACAGGGAAGAATTGTTTTGCACAAAAAAGCCCTGATGGCTAAAATGGCGATTGCGGCTTTCTTGTGCAAAATCGCATCTAGACTGGCCACGGATGCTTCTGCGCAAAAGCACTTTTTGTGCAAAAGCATCCGTGCCAATCTAGATGCGCTTTTGTGGAAATACTTTTAATGGAAAAACTTTTCCGTTAAAAGTATTTCCGCAAAATCATGCCAGTCTAGATGTAGCCAAGGTCTTTGTGGTTTTGGGCAAGCAGAAGCAAGGCCATAAAAATGGAACAGTTGTAAAAAGATTCTGCAAACCAGAAATGTGATGGTTAGTCTCAGTCCTCCTAGTTTACCTGTTCTGAGGAGGTTGGGTCTTTGTGAGAGCAGGCTCCTGACCTTTATCTAATTATGTTTAGTATATGGAAATATACCATCTCATAGAGCTGGATAGGACCTTGAAAGGTCATCAAATCCAATCCCCACCCTCATAGCAGGATTAGGTACCATCCTTGACAGATTTGCCCCAGATCTCTAACTGACCCCCTCAAGGATTGAACACACAACCCTGGGTTTAGCAGGCTACTGCTCAAACTACTGAGCTGTCCAGGTTGATGTTAAATAAGGTATCAATTGTCCATGATTTAATTGCTCATTTTTTAGGCTATACCTAAAACCATATTGGATCACATTGCTAGAATGGTTTTTTTTTCTGTGCATGTTGCAAAAGGAATTCTGAGGAAGATTAAGGAGATGTTCCTGATGCTGGTTAAAGAGGATTGATTTGCTTCTGTAATACATTGACAGCCTAAACTAATTAATTAGTAGGATATCTGGAGACATTGTGTACATGTAGATTTATATAACAATATATGTGACTAGACTACTGGACAATTTCCCTTAATATATGAAACTACAGGTACTTATTAATTTGGAAAATACTTGATTTAATTGTTTAGATTTCCTGGTATCATGAAATAACACTAATTGTTCAAATAGAGCAGAAATTGAATATTATTAATTGAATGTTATTCTTAAAGGGAATGGGCTTTTAAGAAAAATGCTAAATGCATAGATGCCAAGTTTCTGTATTGTAACTTTGTTTAACTAATTGGAGGGAGGATTTATTTTATAGACAGAGACTGTCACTGTTAAAGCTGACAAGCTCTTTAGTCAATCTACTTTAAAAATTCCAGGGCTGGTTGTCATTTATATCAAGACTTCTTTACATCAATGACAGTATAAAGGGGCCTTAGCATGGAAATAAGATATATTTACATTTCTTTTGAGGGCATTTTGCAAAGCTAGAGAAGTGTAATATAACATCCGGGTAGAGGAGAAAAGAGCCTCCATTTAAAAATATATATTCTGTAGTTACTTAGTCTTATGGGTCATGAAATGGAGTTAAATCTGCTTTTGCTATACGAGCAACAGTAAATCTGGGGGCTGGCAGAAATGGTCTTTAACTATAAATTAAATACATTTGTATTAGAGGGTAAAAGCCTTTGGAGGTATTCTTTAAATGACAGTTTTAGAAAAGGTTTTCTAATAATCTTCAGTGTGGATTTTACTGGCCTCATTTCTAAAACAAGGGATAATGTGAACCCTCTACATCTAACACAGGGCATGAGCTTACTACCTGAGTACTGGTGGTGCATGCATGCCTCATCTCATTTGTCTGTCTTCCCTGTTCTCATAGGCCTGTTCCTAAAAAGAATGCTCATAGGAATGAAGCAGACACCCAGTTTGAGGGATGGAGCAAACAAAACAAAGCTGAGAGAATATTTTCTGTGTATGAGTAAAGTAATATGCTGTAGATGTAATTTTAGATTTACCAGCACAAAAAAGATCCCTTTCCACATTGATTTAATGTTCCCTGACAGACAGTATAGAAAACATCTCATACCATAGATTCAGTTTTCAGTAAATAAGGAATAGGGGGAATCTCCCAGTACGTGTGGTTTTAAGTGATGGCTATTGATGGATCTTTCTGTGAAAATTCTTGGCTTTAGGTGCTGTATGTAAAAATATTTTGTTCTTAAAATCCCTTTCTTTAAGGACATTTTTACTTAGCTACATTATTTGAGTTCCTACTTAACTGAGAAATTAGTGATGTCCTGAAGTGTTATTGGAAAACATGGAAATGCTGTGGTGTGATCTTCAGTATCATGGAGAGGGCAAAATTCTGGGCTCAGGGTAAGTCTGGAGTAACACCACTGGATTTCATAGGTTCTCCCAATTGATGTGGAGACCATAATTTGATGGCAATAAGCATCCTCTCCTGAGAGGCCCTCTACTTAGAGCTCCTCGCAGATATTCCTCTTCTACCCATGTCATCCCTTTGAGAGGGTGAGGGGAAAAGCCATAAAGCCTACCCCTAAGCCAGACAAATTCCCAGCTATCTATCGCTACAGCCACATTAGTAATTGTACATGTGTGTAGCTGTGACATAACCTTGTCCACTGCTAAACTTCAGAAGCACATGCCTGAAGGTGATCAGAGGTTAAGGTAGCACACCTGAAGGGGTACAGGTTGGACCTCCCTAGTCCAGCACCCTCGGTAACTGACTGGCCCAGATGAGGGATTTTGCTGGACCAAGGGAGGTCACTTTTGGCCCCTCTACTCCCAACCCCCTTCAGCTCTGGCCCGACTGCTGGCCTCGTGGCTGGCTCCCCACTCTCGCTGGTCCCTGCTGTCCTGTCAGCCCCCGCTGCACTACCGGGCAGCCCCACCACCTATGTGCATCGGACTCCTGCTACTACACTGAGCAACACTGCTCTCTCTGCTCATCCGGCTCCTGCTGGGCAGCCCCACTACCATGAAAGGGCCTCCCACTACCCTGCTGGGTTCCCAGGTGCCAGCTGTCCACTGGGACTCTGTGATGGTTTAGATGCTGCTTGTAATTATTAGAATTGGGAGCACTGGCTGTTGGGAGTCTGGAAGCACAGGAAACAGGAAGTGGGGGAGGGGAAGAGATGAGCCAGGGCTGTGTGAGAGCTACAGTGGGGTGCAGCAGCAGCTTTATGAAGTGGTTTCACCTTTGTTAAATAAAGGCCTGTTGAAGTTTGTTAGTACCTTGCTTGCATGATACAACAGACTCTCTCTGATGGACCATGGATGTTGCTGAACCAGAAAGTCCTGGTTCAGAGTTTCAACCTATACTAGCACCTATATGACTCAAGAGCATGTAATTGGTCTCAAGTTTAAATAGTTATTCCCACCCATTCCCACAATGCACTGAACAGGAACAGCTAACAGGAGAGTTTGGAGAGGGAGTTCTCCAGGTAAAAGAGGAGTAAAAACGGGCCCCTTATGGTAAGTGGCTGTCTGGAGTGTGTGTTTGTGTAGGGGGAAGTTATTTGCTGTGTGCTGAGCTTCTCTTTGGTTTGTTTGTTTGTTTGTTTGAAGGAGCTTCTAAAAGGCTTGAAATCTAAAAGCCTCTGTTAATTGGCTGAGCCTCAGTCAGGGGGAGGGGCTACCAGAGCTATATAAGCCTGTGACTCAGCGACCAGGAACAACTAACAGGAGAGTTTGGAAAGAGTATTCCAGGTAAAAGAGGAGAAAAACAGGCCCCTTATGGTAAGTGGCTGTCTGGAGTGTGTGTTTGTGTGGGGGGGAGTTATTTGCTGTGTGCTGAGCTTCTGTTTGGTTTGTTTGTTTCTTTATTTGAAGGAGCTTCTAAAAGGTTTGAAATCTAGAAGCCTCTGTTAATTGGCTGAGCCTCACTCAGGGGGAGGGGCTACCAGAGCTATATAAGCCTGTGACTCAGTGACCAGGAACAGCTAACAGGAGAGTTTGGAGAGGGAGTTTAGAGGGGGAGGTTAGAGGGCACTAGTGGCTTCTGACCTTCTTTAAAACATAACTCTTAGAATAATCTATACTCCAGAGGTTTAAAAATAATCCCAGTTTACAGTTAAACTTATTCATTAGAAAAATGGAGACAGAAGCCCAGCAGCAGTGGGGGCTATCCTGTTTATTGCGTCAAGTGTAACATGTATGATTACCTGCCCTGTGGGCGGGTGGCGTATGTGTGCACCCATTGCAAGGAGCTCCTGACCCTCAGAGACCAAGTTTGGGCTTTGGAGGCCAGGGTGACTGAACTGGAGGAGCTAAGGGAGGTAGAGAGCTATGCTGATGAGACTTTCCAGGACACTGTAGTACTGTCCCACCTCCAGACTGAGAGCCCCAGTGCTCTTAAGGAGGATGAAAGTCTCAAGTGAACAGAGCATTCAATGGGAGCAGAGGGAAACCATCCTGTAGTTGGGACCCTCCTCTCAGGGGATGTTGCGGTATCCTCTCGCACTGACGATACCTCTGAGAGGGAGAGAATGCCAGTTAGGAAGAGGCAGGTGTTAGTAGTGGGTGATTCAATTGTTAGAAACATAGATAGTTGGGTTTGTGATGACCAGGAGAACCGTATGGTCTTGCCTGCCGGGTGCGAAGGTTGTGGATCTCTCGAGGCATCTAGATAGACTTATGTGTAGTGCTGGGGTGGAGCCGGTGGTCGTGGTACATGTAGGTACCAATGACATAGGGAAGGGTAGGAAAGATGTCCTGGAGGCCAAATTTAGGCTGCTAGGAAAGAGACTGAAATACAAGACCCCTATGGTGGCATTCTCGGAAATGCTTCCAGTTCCACGCGCAGGGCCAGGTAGGCAGGCAGAGGTTCAGAGTCTCAATACGTGGATGAGATGATGATGTAGGCAAGAGGGGTTTAGATTTATTAGGAACTGGGGACACTTTGGAGAGGGGGAGCCTATTCAGGAAGGATGGGCTCCACCTAAACCAGGGTGGAACCAGACTGCTGGCACTAAACATTAAAAAGGCCGTAGACCAGTTTTTAAACTAAGAGATGGGGGAAAGCCGTTTGGTGTGGAGATACATGTAAATCGGAGGGAGACTTCTCTTAGAGGAGAATCCATTGATAGAGATTCTCTAAGCAGAAGTCAGAAAGAGAGGAGGGGAGAGAGCAAGCCATGGGCCAGAGCAGACAAACAACCGCATATAAAGGAATCAATGCATCAGGGAACGGCAGGCAAATAAACAGTGGCAAATTTTTAAAGTGTTTGTACACAAATGCTAGGAGTCTGACTAATAAGATGGGTGAACTAGAGTACCTCGTATTAAAGGAGGAGATTGACATAATAGGCATCACTGAAACCTGGTGGAATGAGGAAAATCTGTGGGACACAATCATACCGGGATATAAAATATATAGAAAGGATAGAGCCGGCCGGGTGGGTGGCGGAGTGGTACTGTATGTGAAAGATAATGTAAAATCAAATGAAATAAATATAAAGTGAATCAACATGTTCCATAGAATCGCTATGGATAGTAATTCCATGCTCCAATAATAAGAAATTAGCAGTAGGGATATATTACCGACCACCTGACCAGGACAGCGATACTGACATTGAAATGCTGAGGGAGATTAGAGAGGCTACCAAAATAGAGAACTCTATAATAATGGGGGATTTTGATTACCCCCATATTGACTGATACATGTCACCTCAGGAAGAGAAGATAAAAATTTCTCAATGGCTTAAATGACTGCTTTCTGGAGCAGCTGGTGAAGGAACCCACAAAGGGAGAGACAATTCTCGATTTAGTCCTGAGTGGAGTGCAGGATCAGGTCCAGAATATAACCGTTACAGGACCGCTTGGGAATAGTGACCATAATATAATAACATTCAACATTCCTGTGGTGGGAAGAACACCTCAGCAGTCCAGCACCTTGGCATTTAATTTCAAAGAGGAGAATTACACAAAAATGAAGAGGTTAGTTAAACAGAAATTGAAAGGCACAGTGATTAGAGCCAAATCCCTGAAAGCTGCATGGAAACTTTTTAAAGAAACTATAATAGAGGCCCAACTTAAATGTATGCTCCAAATTAAAAAACATAGCAAGAGACCTAAAAAAGTGTCACCGTGGATTAACCACCATGTAAAAGAAGCAGTGAGGGACAAAAAGGTATCTTTTAAGAAGTGGAAGTCCAATCCTAGTGAGATAAATAGAAAGGAACATAAACACTGTCAAATCAAGTGTAAAAATGTAATAAGAAAAGACTTTGAGGAACAGCTAGCCAAAAACTCAAAAAGAAATAACAAAATGTTTTTAAGTACATTAGAAGCAGGAAGCCTGCTAAAAAACCTGTGGGTCTGCTAGATGATCGAGATATAAAAGGAGCAATCAAGGACAATAAAGCCATTTCGGAGAAACTAAATGATTTCTTTGCTTCAGTCTTCACGGCTGAGGACGTTGGGGAGATTCCTGAATCTGCACCGTCCTTTGTGGGTGATGAATCTGAGGAACTGTCCCGGATTGAAGTGTCATTAGAGGAGGTTTTGGAACAAATAGCAAAACTTAATGTTAACAAATCTCCGGGACCGGATGGCATTCATCCAAGGGTTCTAAAAGAACTCAAATGGGAAATTGCTGAGCTATTATCTGTGGTTTGTAACCTATCCTTTAAATCGGCTTCCGTAGCTAATGACTGGAAGGTAGCCAACGTGACACCAATATTTAAAAAGGGCTCTAGAGGCGATCCTGGCAATTACAGACCGGTAAGTCTAACTTCAGTACAGGGCAAATTAGTCGAAACAATAGTAAAGAATAAAATTATGAAGCATGTAGAAGAACATAATTTGTTGGGCAAAAGTCAACATTGTTTCTGTAAAAGGAAATCCTGTTTTACTAATCTATTAGGGTATGTCTACACTACCCTCCTAGTTCGAACTAGTGGGGTAATGTAGGCATACCGCACTTGCAAATGAAGCCTGGGATTTGAATTTCCTGGGCTTCATTTGCATAAGCGGGGAGCCGCCATTTTTAAAACCCCGTTGGTTCGAACCCCGTGCAGCGCGGCTACACGGGACTCGAACTTGGTAGTTCGAACTAGGATTCCTATTCCGAACTACCGGTACACCTCGAGGTATGAGGTGTACCGGTAGTTCGGAATAGGAATCCTAGTTCGAACTACCTAGCTCGAGCCCCGTGTAGCCGCGCTGCACGGGGTTCGAACCAGCGGGGTTTTAAAAATGGCGGCTCCCTGCTTATGCAAATGAAGCCCGGGAAATTCAAATCCCGGGCTTCATTTGCAAGTGTGGTATGCCTACATTACCCCGCTAGTTCGAACTAGCGGGGTAGTGTAGACATACCCATAGAGTTCTTTGAAGGGGTTAACAAACATGCGGATTAGGGGGATCCAGTAGATATAGTATACTTGGATTTTCAGAAAGCCTTTGACAAGATCCCTCACCAAAGGTCTTGTGTAAATTACATGGCCATGGGATAAGATGGAAGGTCCTTTCTTGGATTGAGAACTGGTTAAAAGACAGGAAACAAAGGGTAGGAATAAATGGTAAATTTTCAGATTGGAGAGGGGTAACTAGTGGTGTCCCCCAAGGGTCAATTCTGGGACCAATCCTTTTCAACTTATTCATAAATGATCTGGAGAAAGGGGTAAGCAGTGAGGTAGTAAAGTTTGCGGATGATACCAAACTGTTTAGGATAGTCAAGACAGAAGCAGACTGTGAGGGACTCCAAGAAGATCTCACCAAACTGAGTGACTGGGTAACAAAATGGCATATGAAATTTAATGTGGATAAGTGTAAAGTAATGCACATCGGGGAAAATAACCCCAACTATACATACAGTATGATGGGGGCTAATTTGGCTACGACCAATCAGGAAAGAGATCTTGGAGTTATCGTGGACAGTTCTCTGAAAACTTCCATGCAGTGTGCAGCGGTGGTCAAAAAGGCAAATAGGATGCTAGGAATTATTAGGAAAGGGATAGAAAATAAGACCCAGAATATCTTACTGCCTCTATATAAAACTATGGTATGCCCACATCTTGAATACCGTGTACAGATGTGGTCTCCTCACTTCAAAAAAGATATTTTGGCCTTGGAAAGGATTCAGAAAAGGGCAACTAAAATGATTAGGGGTTTGGAACGGGTCCCATATGAGGAGAGGTTAAAGGGACTGGGACTTTTCAGTTTAGAAAAGAGGAGACGGGGGGATATGATAGAGGTATATAAAATCATGAGTGGTGTGGAGACGGCCGATAAAGAAAAGTTATTTATTAGTTCCCTAAATAGAAGAACTAGAGGACACCAAATGAAATTAATGGGGAGCAGGTTTAAAACTAATAAAAGAAAGTTCTTCTTCACACAGCGTGTAGTCAACCTGTGGAACTCCTTGCCAGAGGAGGCTGTGAAGGCTAGGACTATAATAGAGTTTAAAGAGAAGCTGGATAATTTCATGGAGGTTCGGTCCATAAAAGGCTATTCGCCAGGGGATAAAATGGTGTCTTTGGCCTCTGTTTGTCAGAGGCTGGAGAGAGATGGCAGGAGACAAATCGCTTGATCGTTGTCTTCGGTCCACCCTCTCTGGTGCACCTGGTGCTGGCCACTGTCGGCAGACAGGATACTGGGCTAGAAGGTCCTCTGGTCTGACCCAGTATGGCCATTCTTATGTTCTTATGTAACATTTTTCTGCCTGAGTCTTACCAGTCTCTCAACATCCCTGCCCCACTATTTTCATCAATAGTAGCAAGCTGCACTGACCCCCAACAGACCAATTTTCCAGAGTTCTTGCTTGATCGGTACAGGTGGTTGGGGATGTTTGACAGGGGGGCAGCTTTCCACCTCACACATGCCTCTGTGTGACAAGGAGAATTCCACAGGATGCCCAGGACCACTCGCTCCACTAGCATCCAAAATCCCTCATATAATAGCCCCTCCCACTGCAGGAGAGGAATGATGAATGTGCAGGTGTCCCTGAAACCCACCAAATGCCTGCTGCCCAAGTCCTGTACAGGCAACAGCACTATTTGTCCCTGTGAACAATTACTCCGTCATTCCTTCCTTATCAGGGAGATGGGTAGGACAAGGAGTGGGGCTAAAATATATTATTGGAGCACTCTTCACATGTTCAGCCCCAATATATTAGTCTTAAAAATGGATCTTCAACTATGTCTCCCCCAACTTATAATAACGGTTACAGCTGGGCTACGTCTACACTGGCCCCTTTTCCGGAAGGGGCATGTAAATTTCATGAGTCGTAGTAGGGAAATGCGCGGGGGATTTAAATATCCCCCGCGGCATTTAAATAAAAATGTCCGCCGCTTTTTTCCGGCTTTTAGAAAAGCCGGAAAAGAGCGTCTACACTGGCCCCGATCCTCCGGAAAAAGCGCCCTTTTCCGGAGGCTCTTATTCCTACTAAAAAGGGCGCTTTTTCCGGAGGATCGGGGCCAGTGTAGACGCTCTTTTCCGGCTTTTCTAAAAGCCGGAAAAAAGCGGCGGACATTTTTATTTAAATGCCGCGGGGGATATTTAAATCCCCCGCGCATTTCCCTACTACGACTCATGAAATTTACATGCCCCTTCCGGAAAAGGGGCCAGTGTAGACGTAGCCCTGTAGTTTGCTTGGCTTGTGTATGGCCCTCCTTCAGTTTGATAACTGTGAGGTGTTTGGAGGTTCAGGCCTGGACCCCTGATTCACAACATGTGACTTGAAGCAGTATAATTGCATAATGAAATCACACTGCAAACACTTTTCTGTCTGTCCCACACCCACAATCCCAAAGCTAACCAATAGCCAAGTTCCCCAGGACACCGAGGAAGGATGTAGAAAAGGCAGGTAGGGTTAGGATTTTACAGAAAGTAGTGCTACTTTTAAAAGCAGCAGAACTCAGCCCAGAAAATGGATATAGCAATATCTTTATGGCTTGATTCACATGCAGAAAAATGAAACAATTGAAGTAACCAGTTTTAGCTTTGGGATTAATGCTCCATAGCCTGTGAGTGCAACCAGCACCACTGACAAAAAACAAACAGGTTTTAAAAAAATACGACATGCAGGCCCCAAAGCAAGTGTTCAAGAGAATGTTAAGAGACTGAGTTCTCTTGCTAATGGAACAAGTGAACAGTTAAGACAAGCATTGCACAATGATCACATTGCAGCTCAGCTACTGTTCACTGCAGCACAAACCAACCTTAAGGTGATAACCTCAAGGAGGTGGAGTGCAGTTATAAAATACCTAATGTGTGAATTGCACAGGAAGGATTAGTTAGTTTTAATTGTATCCTTTGGTATATATGGTTATGACTATTTTCTTCCACTACTTGATCTGAGGAAGTGGGTCTGGTCCATGAAAGTTCATCACCTAATAAACCATCTTGTTAGTCTTTAAAGTGCTACATAGTCCTGTATTTAGTGAACTTTGAGTCCAGGAAAACAAAGCCCTCGCAAAGCTTTGTAGTCCCATAAGCATGTGCCAGGGGTCCATAATGTACTTTCCCAGCAGTTGGGATTGGTCCTGCCTTGGGCAGGGGGCTGGACTTGTTGACCTCCTGAGGTCTCTTCCAGCTCTATGATTCTATGATTCAGAGGGCTGGTTGCTGGCTCTTGGCACAGTCAGATGTCACCCTGCTGTGTGTACCTATGCCAACCCTGATTCCCCTCACCAGGACCAGTGTTACATGGGTGGGATGCCTGCATAGCATTTGTAACTCAGACATATCCTGTGCTCATGTAGAATGGGCCCGCTCCTCACAAATACTATGGAATGCTCAACCGGGGATGATTAGATGAGAGGCACTGGCCAGTTTGGCAGTCTGATGAATGCAATGTTGACAATGGATTATGTATTGTAGGGTATGTCTACACTACAAAGTTAGTTCGAACTAACGGACGTTAGTTCGAACTAACTTTAATAGGTGCTACACTAGCGCTCCGCTAGTTCGAATTTGAATCGAACTAGCGGAGCGCTTAGTTCGAACTAGGTAAACCTCATTTTACGAGGACTAACGCCTAGTTCGAACTAGCTAGTTCGAACTAAGGGCTGTGTAGCCCTTTAGTTCGAACTAGTGGGAGGCTAGCCCTCCCCAGGTTTCCCTGGTGGCCACTCTGGCCAACACCAGGGAAACTCTATGCCCCCCTCCCGGCCCCGGACCCCTTAAAGGGGCACGGGCTGGCTACGGTGCCCGTGCCAGGTGCAAGCCTGCCAGCACCCAGCTAGCAGACCCTGCACCTGGCACGGCACAGAGCCACTCACCCGATGCCCCCCAGCCCACCCCCTCTTGCCGGGACCAGGCTGGCGGCTCCCGGGAGCTTGCCCTGGACCGCAAGAGGCGGGCACCTTCCTGGGCTAGTGCGGACATCGTGGACCTCGTCCACGATCTCCGCACTAGGCACAGGAAAGTGGCCGGCTAGGGCAGGAGAGCTGCCAGCCTGGCCACCCAGGACCAGGTGTGCATGAAAATCAAGGGGGTCCACTGAGACCCCCGACCCTGAGCCCTGAGCTTACAATGGCCGTACTGGGTCAGACCAAAGGTCCATCTAGCCCAGTAGCCTGTCTGCCGACAGCGGCCAACCCTAGGGACCCTGGAGGGGATGGACCGAAGACAGTGACCAAGCCATTTGTCTCGTGCCATCCCTCTCCAGCCTTCCACAAACCTTGGGCAGGGACACCACTCCTACCCTCTGGCTAATAGGACTCCATGGACCCAACCTCCATCACTTGATCTCACTTCCCTTTAAACTCTGTTGTAGTTCTAGCCTTCACAGCCTCCTGCAGCAAGGAGTTCCACAGGTTAACTATTTGCTTTGTCAAGAAGAACAACTTTCTCTTACTAGTTTCAAGCCTGCTACCCATTCCTTTCCTTTGGTGTCCTCTAGTCCTTCTTTATGGGAACTCAGGAAGAACTTTTCTGAATGCACCCTCTCCACCCAACCCCTGCTTTTAGAGACCTCTATCCTGTCCCCCCTCCGTCTCCTCTTTTCTAAGCTGAACAGTCCCAGTCTCTGTAGCCTCTCTTCATCTGGGACCTGTTCCCAACCCCTGATCATGTTAGTTGCCCTCCCCTCTCCCAGCCTTTCTCTTCCCCTCTCCCACCTCCTTTTCCCAGTCTCCCCCAGTTTTTGTTCAATAAAGACAGAGTCAATGTTGGAAGAAACGTTATCTTTATTTTGTACATCAATAAGAAGGGGGCTAAGGAAGGGTAAGTGGAAGGAGGTGAGGGAGGAATGGGGTACGAGCCCCCGATGGGGAGGACTGGGCTGGCTCTGCGGGCTTCTGGGGGTGGAAGCTCTCCTGCAGCCCCCCAATTACTCCCTCTCCCCAGATGGCAGCCTGCGGCAAGTGCAGCCGGGCTGATGGCCGAGTGGTGTGATGTGCCCAGTGTGGGCACTAGGGCACTCCAAGCCAGAACTCTTTGCAAGCGGGGCACCCCTTAGAACTGTGTGTCCGGGGTGGGGGTCGGGACCCTTTAAGCGCAGCCCTCGGCTAGCCTGAGACAGCATCTCCATGCTCTAAGTCCTCCTTTTATGCCCTGCCGGCACTGCTTCCGGCCATCCTTAAGCCCTGTTCAGAGTCCACTCAATGTGGACTTGCTAGTTCGAACTAGCAAAACGCTAGTTCGAACTAGTTTTTAGTTCTAGACGCGTTAGTTCGAACTAGCTTAGTTCGAATTAACTAATTCGAACTAAGTTAGTTCGAACTAGCGCTGTAGTGTAGACGTACCCCCCGTGTGTAAAATTGCAAAAACAGAACTAACAGGTCTATGCAATCAAAAGTTCTGAGTAAAAAATGTGGTATCTTAAAATTCAATTACAGGTAGAAAATCAGTACTGTATCTGCAGATGATTTCAAACTCTTCCTTATGCTTAAGAAAAATTGAAGTTTGTTTCTTTACAGCACATAAATCAATTTTTATGTGGCATCAATCTTTATAAGAGGACAAAATAAATGCTTGAGACACTTGAAATCAGAAAAAGTGTTGCCATTTTTGATTGAATATTCACTTTAAGATGACTACTGATGCTAAAATGCAGACTGAAGATGGAAACAAAGGGGACTGAACGATATGCGTAGTAGCCCCCAGTGATCAGATGCAGTGATTCATAATTAGGAATGTGGTAACTATTTTGTCCGAATGGTAAGTTTCTAAATTGTACCTACTAAAAAAACCAGACAGACAAAACACAGCAGCACACCTGGTCATTATTTTGGAAAGGTCAATGAAAATTCCATTTCTGTGACAATGGATACAATTTACATATACACAAATAGAAGATAGGTAAGCATTCTTGCTTTGGGACTTCAGTAGGAGGAAATATCTTCTGTAAGCAGGTTTTTCCTTAGTTGTCCATTATGAACAATTCTTGCATCTTGCATGATGCTCACTTTTAGCAGTAGCAAGACTTATGATGTAATATGCCACGGCAATGCCTCCGTGCCTACCTGGGGAAAAAAAGGATAGGAGGGAAACATAGAGGAAGGTACAGGATGATTCTTATTTTAATTGAACCATTTACCTAATTTCAAGTACACATGGAAGCTAGATACATTAATATTATGTCACTACCACACCCCCCCACACCCCAAAAACAAGATTGCATGGCATAGCAATAGCAATAATTTCAATCATGTAAATCTATAAAGATGATCTCTTTCCTCCATAGATTAAGAAAATGTAGAACAAATTCATCAAAGGAGGAAAAAGCCACTGAAATGTTCATCACTGTGGGTATTTTCCAATATTGGTCAGGAATTCACTGATCAGATTTAGTTTTCATTTTTCAAGCTTCCTTTTAGTAAATGAAATAAGTTAGGGTATGTCTAGACTACATCCCTCTGTCATCAGAGGGATGTAAATTAGACATACCGACATTGCAAATGAAATGGGGATTTAAATCTCCTGAGCTTCAGTTGCATAAAAATGACCACTGCATTTTGTCGAGTCAGCAGTTTGACGGCACCAAGCGACTGTCAAGACGGGGATCGGGTGACAAAGAAAGCTTTTGTCTTCTGATCCCTTATGCCTTGTAAAACATACCCTTATTTACAAAAGGCATGCCTGATTTTTAAAAAATGTTATCCTGATCAATTCTGATGATAAATGCACATGTAGTATGAAATGATGGTCACTCTCAGCAAGTTCTTAGCTTTGTCAAATTAAGGAATTAGATTAGTGTAACCTTTTTTTTTTTCCTGAACCTTGTCCAAAAATGCATGATTGTCATGTTTTTTCTAAAGTTTAGTGCTAAAATAAATTCTCTTTTTTAGCTGGCTAGTTGATACCCATCCATCACTTATTAAGAGTGAAATAACTATATGTACTGTGAAGCCTGTATTTTCTTTTTTCTCAAATTTTATCGGGTCACAAATATATCAAAAGTTTTTAGGTCTAGATAAGAATTGAAAAGACTTTATTGTTCAAAACTTCAATGAGTAAGATTTTCAAACCTGACCAGTGATTTTTTTTTTTGGTTGCCTTGATTTTTCTTTATCTAATTGGAGACAAGAATACTTAAAACAAATCTGATTTTTAGAGAATAGTTGCTTGGGCTTATCAGCCAGCCAGGATCAATTTTTATAACAGTGAGAGGCTCTGAAGAGCATGAGCAACAATAGCACATAGAAAGAAGGCAAGAGATCATCAGATGTTCCACAGGAGAGAAATATAGCTGAGGGATAGTGCAGGAGGCTTCAGATTAAAGGGGTTATGTTAGGCCATAAAGACATTTGAGGGTCCCAGAGGGTTCCTTAGTATTTATGATACTTCCACACATCATTATCCTTAATAAAAGGAAATAACATCTGCCTGAGATGTGGGAGCTGTGGACCCAGGGAAGCTATTTTAGTTTCTTGCAATAGTGTGTTTTTCACACCTTATGCATAAATGCCCTCAAGTAGGGTAGTATTCTAACTGATGGGTAGCTGCTAATTGGCAATTGCATTACAGGCAGGATCGTGGTGCTGTTGGCAATAGTGACAGAGATGGGGAGGGCTTGGGAGGAAAAAAATTGCGTTTGGTTCTTCTTTAAGTTCTGAGTGAAGCACCCAGCTTAGATGTGAGTTGGATGGAGGGAGACAGATCTGTGGCTTATTAGTCTACAGAGAGGAACTGAAACAGTTTGAATGGCTATGGTTACTGGAAAAAGAAGTATAATGCATGAAGACTGAACCAATAAGGGAGCTCTATGGAAAGTGGAACAAGGAACACTAAAAAAAGACCATGAAACAGAGACCCAAGAAAGAGGAATAAACCCAAAAGAGGCTGTGTCACAAAACCTAAGTTGAATGAGATTTGGACAAGTTGATAACACCTTCCTTTAAAACAGCCAAGAAGCCATGGAGGATAGAATAGAGACCCTGAGATTTGGTCATCAAAAAGCAGCTGGTGAATGTAGTACCATAAGCATGGGGGAAATAAAAAAAAATAGGTTGGAGCAGATTAAGAATAGATCTTGAAAGAGAGAAATTGAAAACAAAAGTTATAGATGACGGTACAGAATGAGGGCTGGGGAGATAATAAAATTTTGTACTGTGGGAGGGAAGGTACCTGAGAGAATGTGTTAAGTAGAAAGCTGATGGAGTGAGTGAATTATAGACCCTTAAGCAGCATAAACTAGGCAGGATTGTTATAATACTCATCTTAGTTTCAGAAAAATTACCAAAAATGTATCGTAGAGCAAGTAATTTAATTTTTAATGTTCAATTTAAAAAAAATTAAAATCACACACAGTATCAATAGATCCATAATCTTGACTTTTATCACTATGTTTGCAAAATTTAATCAAGTATAAGATCAGTTATGCTACACAAGAAGCAGCAAAGGAGTGTATATTCACTTGAGAAATAGACATCTGGAAAATCTCTTCTGTTAGTCAAACGCCCCTTAAATTTTGTTATACATAAATTAAAATTCTATTTTCTGTCTTATTTGTAATATATAAGGAAATTGATTATTTGAGTGTCATGCACTGTAATTTCAGATGGCTTCTGTGCTCATTATTCCAGTTGGTAAGGCCATTATATTTTGTATTGTTAAAATGCCACTCACTTAGGAGTCTACAGAGGCAAAGACCTATTTCTTTCAACCAGCTTCAAAGTGTTATGCAGAAATAGAACCAGGCCTGACTTGAATCAAAGCCCTTTTTAGTCAATGTACATTTTTCTGTGGAATCATGTGTTAAATTGTGGTTGTGTTTTATGCTCCCTTTGCCATTTAGAGATCTGGAAATCCTTTCACAGATCAAACTTTGGAGTTCTTGTAGGGAGAACAATAATATTTCTTATCCACTAACATCCCACATTAAAAGCATCAGCTGTATGTAAAAGATTCTCAAGCTGGCATACATGGCCACAACTCCACTGGCTTCCATGGAACTGCTGCTATTTAGATCATCTGACAGGGTGTCTCATGTTGGACACCAATAATATAAAAAGCGTCTCTTGGTTTTTATTTTCCTTAATTAGATAAATTATCAGAACATAATAGATCTACTAATTCAGGCCTGAGATTAATTAATGCCCAGAATTGTTAATAAGATGGCTCAGCTCATTCCTATGGCCAGTTCTTATCACTGACAGACTTATGTGAATTTCGACCTACTTATTATACTGCAAAAAACCCCTTAGTTCCTACTAATAAATGTAATAAGTAGTACTGCACATTTCAGTTTATCTATTTACATTTAAACAATATTAAAATTGTCCATATGATGACCACTTAAACTCATTAATTTACTGGCTGCCTGAGTGAATTAGTTTCCTGTTTGAAAACTTAAAGAAACATGAAAGCATAATATCTCTTTATTAAACACATCAATCCCCAGTTTCAATATATCTTCATGTAGACAGCTTGGAATTCTGTCTTCAGACACACTTAAGGATCTTTTTAAAAGGTGTGAGGATCTGAGCCCCCTAAAAACATATTTAGCAGCCTAATTTCAAACCATTTCATTGGGAATTAGGCCCCTAAATATCTTTGAGGATCTGGGCTACAAACCTAAAATTGCAGATAGATGCCTAGCAGGATTTTCAAGAGCACCAAGGCATCTAACTTCCATAAGAAAGAAGAAACTAGGTACCTATTCACCTCTTTAGGCACCACAATATCTTGGAAAATCTGGCCATAAAAATTGAAAGTTCTTTAAATTTGTTGTAATAATTTGCTCATGGGGCAGTGCAGCTACACGGCATTCTTACTCAGGATTAGACTGCAAATGTATGTTCTGGCCATGTATAATAAAACATAATCACCAACCACTATATACATTCTATAGTCTGTTTTTAAAATGCATGCAATATATTTCACTTGAAATTTCTCATTCCTGGAAAAAAATATGACTTATAAAACTCCATCACGTCATTAAAATATTTTAAACTCCATTACAAGAGAGTTCATTTATTATTTAAAATAAAACTTAGGTTTAGGACCCTATAAAAATAATAGGGCAGCCTAGAGTGCATCTTAATTATTTCAAGAGCAAAAACTGCAAATCGGTTCTCATTTTCCATGTTCAGTTTTACATACATAAACAGTACACGCTGTATATCCCTCATTAAAAATACAGGTGCAAAAGTTAAGAAGAATGGGATTCCACTATTCCTGTGCAGAAGAAAGTAAACAATATACCAAAAAGAAAAATATATAACTGTCATGTATTACATATGTTTCAACATTTATAATTGGGAAACTTCTTGTCTTGAAGACATAAAAAGAAAAAGATAGTTACTGCTTCTCTTATCTCAAAAGAGATGTGTGGTTTACAGATGTTTTACATAGCCCTTAAAAACAGCCAGTCAGTAAACTAAACTAAAATTTTTAAGGCATTGCCTTATGTCACAGTGTAAAGTTATCATAATTGGACTGTATGTTTTTTGCACAAAATCTGTTCACCTATTCCACACACATCTTATTTTTAAATGAAACCTATCACTTTTGTTATATAAACAAAACATTTAATGAAAAGTACATTTCAATATACAGATGACAAGATTTTGGAAAGTTAGTGAACTTTACATATGTGTAAATATTTTGGGCCAGCCTCTCATTTGTGGCCAAGGAGTGCTCAGTGCACTTGAAGGGCAAAGGGGAGAAGGTGCTTTTCTAAGCCTTGAGCTGTTCTGTGCAGGGTCAAGACCAGGACAAGCTTTTGTCCCACTCTGTGCACTTTGGAAGCATCCTCCCCCAATGGGCAATTTTAGTTTAAATTAGGTGATTCAGCACCTCAGTTGGAAATAGTTAAATGACAGACAGGAAGAGAAGTAAATGGGAGAAGCTTGGACAGACTGACCAATCTCCTTTTCTCTCTCTCTCTCTCTCTCTCTCTCTCTTTTTTAAATATTGGAATAGATAAAGATTTGGAGAAGAGCCTTTTGCTGCGGGGAACTAACATAAATAAAGCAGTTAGGGCACGTCTACACAGCAGAGTTATTTCAGAATAACTGACATTATTCCGAAATAACATAGTGTGCATCTACACTACAATCCTGTATTTCAAAATAATGTTGAGCTGGAGGACTTCTTACTCCAACTCATGGTCACCCTCATTTTACGAGGAGTAAGGAAAATCGAAGGAAGAGTGCTCTTCCTTTGACTTCCTGCTGTGTAGACAGCACCAAAAACCAAATTAAGCGATTTTGACTCCAGCTACACAATTGACATAGCTGAAATTGCGTAGCTTAATTCGACTTTTGCCCTGCTATGTAGATGTATCTTCAGTGTTGAAGTAGCCACAGGTGTATGTGAACATGGTGCAGTAAGAATCCAGGGTGAGGGAATCATGTCCTCTGGCAGGCAGGCAGAACAGTACTACAATGGCAATCTTTAACCCTTTTCGATGTCTTTACTACTGGAGCAAGGTAAAATGGTCCCGAGAATGCTGGCTGCTTTGGAGAATGGAATGGTGCAAGTGTGGCATATTTGCCCTTCACCCTTATGAAGGTATTTCATAGAACCATATAAATGTGGGACTGGAAGGAACCTGGCTGTCTAGTCTAGCCTCTGAGCTGAGGCAAGGACCAAGGAAACCTAGACCTTATCTGATAGGTGCCTGTCAAACCTGTTCAGAAAAACCTCCAGGGACAATGATTCCACAACCTCCCTTGATAATCTCTTCCAGTGTTTCAAACTCATAACTTGAAAGGTTTTCCTAATAGTTAACCTAAACCTCCCTTGGTATTGATTAAGTCAATTATTTCTTAGCCTACCTTCAGTGGACATGGAGAACAACTGAGCATGAATATATTTAAAGACTTATGTCCCACCACAATCTTCCTAAGACAAAGTGTCTTTATAAAAAAAAACCACATTTCTACTCAGGTCAGGCTTTCTAAACATTATATATATTTGTTGCTTTTAACTCCCTCCAATTTGTCTATATCTTTTTAAAAGCATGGGGCTCAGAAATGGACACAGTACCACAGTTGCTTCTCATCAGTGCTGAGTTGACTGGAACAATTAGTGCCACTATCTTACATTCAACACGTCTGTTAATAAACCTCAGAATTGTATTAGCCTTTTTTGGAACTCCATCATATAGCTGACACTTTAACTGGCGATCTCCTATAATCACAGATCCTTTTTAGAAGTAGTACAACCTAGCCATCTATTCCCCATTTTCATATTTCAGGGAGTAGTAGAGGGAGGGAAGAATCAAATGTATAAGTGAAGTATTTTGTACTTATCTATTGATTTCCATTTTATTGATTTTAGACCAATTCTCCAATTTGTTTCTAATCCTGTTGTCCAGAGTACTTGCAATCCCTCCCAGTTTGCTGTCATCCACAAATTTTATAAGAATGTTCTTTATTCCATTATCTAAGTTATTAATGGAAACATTCAATAGTACAGGCCCCGTCCAGATGCATGCAGGACCCCATTAGATACATCCTCCTAGCTTGATAGCAAACTTTTGATAACTACTCCGAGTTTTTGCTCTTTCAGGCAGTTTTGCAGTACTTTATAGTTATTTCTTCTATACCATATTCCCCTAGTTTGTTTATCAGAATGTTATTTTGATATATTTTGTAAATATTTTAAGGTAAGAAAACTCTTTAGAAACAATCCACCACTCACGTTAATGAAAATTCTTTTTTATACCTGCAATTCTGAGGTTTCCTGTTCATATTCTGTAGTAATGGCAGCTTAACCATTTCTTCTAAAGGTGCATCAACACAGCACCCTAAACTCAAAATAAGATACACAATTTGTGCTATGCAAATTGCATATCTCATCTCAAATCTATTTCAAAATACCTTATTTTGAAATTTGGCACATCTACTCAGTGCAAAATTTCAAAATCACGTGCTATTTCAAGCCATCCCTTATCCCTCGTGCAACAAGGTTTACCAGGATGGTGAAATAGCATGACCATTATTTAAAAAAAAAATTCAAAATAATGGGTAGCTTGGGTAGACACGGGGTAGCTATTTCAGGCTACCTCCAGTATCCCAAAATAGCCGTACAGTGTAGACGTACCTTAAGAGACAAAGTAGTTGTGCTCCTGTGACTACTTTTTGGTTTTGATACAATAGGTTTGTCAAGTTGTTTTGGGAGAGTTTTAATTCCATTCTGATTCTCATTTTACTGGCCTGTTTTCACATTATTCCACATTGTCTGCTGCAAGGCTCCATCAGGAATGAATTTGTTCAGCACAGAATCCTTATTAGTATTCCAAAATGTCTTCTGTGATTAACCAAATCAAAACCTTTCAAAGGCAGCAGCTATATTCCAGATGAAATGCTGCAGCTGATGCCTTCCTAGCAAAACATTATCGTCTTTTTAATCGGTGGCTAGAACACATGATTTCATGTCTTGCACACAGTGCATAATTACACTGTCTCCTGCAAACTAAGTCTTGGGGTGCTGTGAACAAGCCACACTTTTATTTAGCACGTTGTTTCTCTGATTCGCTCCAATTACAATAAAACTGCTGATTCCTCTCAGCCCAGCTTAGTACTGAGTGATCCTGAAATGCAGTTTGACACATGGCTTTTGAGCTTAACAGAACACTGTGCCTAAAGTAACAGAGCCTGAACCAACTGGCTATGTGCAAATTCACACACAATGTAGAAAGTACCATTCTGACAGAGCTGATTCATAATGTAAGGTGCAGCAATGAGATTAAACTCCGTGTCTGTCTCACTTGGATCCACTGACTTGCTTACTGTTGAAAACTTACTTCCGGAAGCAATATGTCAACTTTCTGGTACTTCATTCCAAATCTAGTAGCTTTCTGTAGAACTTGACCTACTTTTTTTGACAGGAAGCATCAGGCACAGGGCTATGAATAAAGTTAGTTTTCTGTGACGATGAACAGAAAACCAGAAGCGAAAAGGGCAAAGTTATGGTTTGAAATGGCAAATAAATCAACATAATTTGAGTTCAAAGAAATACAGAAATCACAGCACTTTATGGTCTGTTTATTTGTTCATTTGAAAAGTGCTAAATAGCTATCAAATAATTGAATAAAATTAGACTAGATGGGATTTTACTCTTTGCATGCTTTTAAACATTGGGTTGTTTGGATTTTATAAAACATACTATACATTTCTATGTAATTTAGGATTATAAAGTAAAAACAGGAGCAGCTATTTCTTATGAAAAAAATCGTAAATCTTATTTTGTTATAGAAATGACTGTAGCAAATATTCAGCCTCAGTTATAGGAAAATAAAAATGAATCCATCCAACCTTCTTAAACGTATGGCATTCTGATTTCTTTTTTCGTGAACTACTGTTCATTCTTCTTCTTTACTCATCTGTGACCTATTCAGCTTTGCAACCAAATATCTTGCTTTTGCAGCTGGTTATCTCAGCTAAGACTGGGCTGTTCGGATAGCAGCTTATTTGGCTGTTCTGGGTATTTGTCTCTAGATTTGTGGTGATCTGGCTTTTGCTTCTTGATACTCAGTAAACTTAAAACATTTGAAAAGCAGTTCTTATAAGTTTGCTTTGCTGTGTTCTGAGCTCCCTGAACCCAATACATTGATTAAATCATACTTGTTAAGGAGAAACTTTTGAATTCACTATATAACTGTGATTGTGTACAATTTCTATTTTTAGAGGATTTTTACAAGTAGTTTTAAAAAAATCTGCTAAGCTAATGCATCAGTTGCTTGTGCTTTCCCACCTGTCAAAAACACAGTCTCTATTTTCACAATAGCAAGATAATTCAACTAAAAAAATAACTTTTGATTATGTGTTTACCTTAAATTGTGTTTACAAAAAGTAATCCGTTTAGAATTTGCACATCATTTGGTTGGAACTAGTGATTCCTTTCTGAGGACTAATTGCAGGGAAGACTATTTCTCAGTAATAGTGTGGGTTTTTTTAAAAAAAAGCCCTTCCAAATATGACAGCTCCCATAGTCTTTTTTCATATAATGAAAGCTGAAATTGCTTCTATTGTGTCACCAGGGTGTGCCATGAATTAAGAAAACATATTCTGTCAGAATAAATAGAAAAATTACTTTCCCACACACTTGCATTTTTCTTAACTGATGACCCAGGCAGAGAAGCCATAATTGGTTCTTGCTTTGCCTGACATATAGGTGATGTCATGCAGGGACAGAGGCTATGATTATATCTTTCATTTTTGACTTTGTAATGGCTTATGGAAAATACTTCCTCACTCCCCCTCTCTATTACCCGTCTCTCCCCCCCTCCCCCCAAAAAAACCCCTTCACATCCTTTCCTCTTTGTCATTGTTTATAGAATTTTATAAAATTAGTATAAATTATCTCAGCCCCAAGTTGCTTATCAGCAATGAGGTAGGAATAATGGAAACAGAAGAATGGGTGCTTTGAACGCTCTTTTCTAACATAGTGAGATGTTGAATAATACTTGTCTACAAAAACCCAGTAGTATCTGAAATGTAAACATGCTGCCAAAGCTGAATGCAAAACAACAATACAAATCAGTGTGAGAATGAAGTTGGAAAAATGTATAAGAAATAATGGACTTGTCATAGGGAAGAAGGATTCTGTATTTCCTCATTGGGCAGTGTTCTAATTTACACAGTGAAAGAGTCTCCTATTACAGTCAGTGGAAATGCTTCTATTGAGTTCACCGAGAGTTGGAATGGGCCTATGGACAGTATACCTCCAGCTGAGACCATTCTCTCTCCATTCTCTCGTTGTGCAAAGCAGAGCAGAATTGGTCAGCTAGAGTCACATTTCTATTGGCTGGCCCAGAACTATTTGGTCTGGCTGGGCTGTTAGGAAATTACTAATAAAAACAGTCTGGATGGAATCTGGAGCAACAACATCTGTAACTCGCATCTAGGGAAGTTCAAGAACTAGAATGAGCCTTCACTAGCATCCTCAATTCCAGAACTGATCTTAACCCATCAGAAAGGATGGAATAGGTGGACAAGAGTATAGTTAGTGTAAGCAGGAAGTAGAGAATAGCGATACAGCAGCCTATAATGAAATCAGTGCAAACTAATTCACATACTGTTAATCACTGCAGGAAAAAAAAAAAGGTTGAGACAAGTGTCTTCATTGGCTTAAACAGATCAGGAAAGGAACAGCCATCCTTGAAATGCCTGGGACACTAGCTATATATAGTACATTAGAAAGGAAATGTACTGGTGCTTGCAGGAATAAAAACCTTTTACAGATGAACTATCCAACTACTACCACACTAAATATTTGTGTTATCAAAAGTCCTTCAAAATTCAAGCATGAAAAGAGAAAGCAGTCATTGTCACCTTGACCTATGATTTGTTTTCAAGAAGAAACAAAATATGATTTCAAAAAGCTTCAGCAATTCATCAGACCAAAACCTTTAGTGTCAAGAAGATATTGCATTTTATTTACACACAGACAAGCAGCAAATGCAGTTAGGCACACATCATACAAATAGAAACTTTTCTAAAGCATCCATATCAATTTTCTTGCCTTACTCTCAGGAATCCTTTTTCTCCCTTTGTTCCTTATTAAGATGACCACTCCAAACATTGTAACATTTAAATAAGTTCCTTGAATTTAGGGTATGTGTACTTTGAATAAGAGATGTAAAAATAACAGTTTAGAAATTAACTGGTGTACTTAGAATGCTGCTATTCAGACAGAAATAGGAACCTTGCCTTGGATAATCAGTGTTGGTGTTCATGATACAGTGCTTCATAGACAGCCAAAACATAAGATTAAATTGCCAGAAACAAGCTTTTCTGGTTATTATGTGCCAAACCTCTTGTGAACAGCTAAGCTCTTGGCTGCGATATATTCATTTAGTACTACAGCAGACTTATACATAGTGCTAAAGTTTAAGAAATACATATGCATAATGTTACTTACATTTGTAAGATGGTGTCCATTTTTGTGGACCTTTCCACTATCCCTGTAATAGGCAGATTCCACTGAAGAACGTTGCTTGCAACATTAATCACTGTATACTTATAATATGAAAGGCAGAAACTACTTCTGGTGTTTGTCATAATGAAAATTAAATCTTTAACCCTAAGGTGGATGATGAGTGCATTATACTCTTTATAAGTCATATAGGCTAAGAATACACGTGAACCTGTATATTGCAGGAGGCATAAGGGATCGGTCGGCAAAAGCTTTCCTTGCCAACTGATCCCTGTCTTGACTGCTGGTTCGTGCCGACAAACAGTTGAGCCGTCACAACGCGATGGCCATTTTTATTCTAATGAAGTGGGGGATCTTTAAATCTATTTAAACTATTTCAGTATGTCTAATTTACATGCCTCTGGCGACAGAGGCATGTAGTCTAGACATACCCTCAATGCCTACAAATTCATGTTTACATTTTAATGATTTCTTCTATTAAAGATCAAGGGCTACACTGCCCAGCTGAGTGGACAGTTAAGTTGTACAATCCCCTACAGCCTCAATTCCCCAGAGTTCCCAGTGTATAGTGATAAGGGGGGATTGTGTGCACTGCTCATTCCCTCCTCCCCAGCCAGTGGCTGGGCAGAGGTTGCAAGCAGGCAAATCTTAGGCTTTGTTTCCCCACCAAGCTTCTATAGTCAGCATTACTGCTCCTATGTTGTTTTAGCAAACTGCTACTTGATAAACGAGTAGAATCATAGAATGCTAGCACTGGAAGGAATCTTGAGAGATCAAGTCCAGTCCCCCCTGCCCTCATGGCAGGATCAAGCACCATCTATCATCCCTGATAGATTTCTATATAAACTGCTCTTAAATATCTCCAGTGATGGAGATTCCACAACCTAACTAGGCAATTTATTCCAGTGTTTAACCACCCTGACAGGAAGTTTTCCTAATGTTCAACCTAACCCTCCTTTGCTGCAATTTAAGCCCTTTGCTTTTTGTCCTATCAGCAGAAGTCAAGGAAAACAATTCTTCTCCCTCCTCTTTGTAACATACTTTTAGATACTCGAAAACTGATATGATATATCCCCTCTCAGTCTTCTCTTTTCTAAATTAAACAAGCCCAATTCTTTCAGTCTTCCCTCATAGCTCATGTTTTCTAGGCCTTTAATCCTTTTTATTGCTCTTCTCTTGACCTTCTTCAATTTTTCCACATCTTTCTCGAAATGTGGTGTCCAGAACTGAACACAATACTCCAACTGAGGCCTAATCAGCTCCGAGTAAAGAGGAAGAATGACTTCTTGTGTCTTGCTCACAATACTCCTGTTAATGCATCCCAGAATCATGTTTGCTTTTTTTGCAACAGTGTCACACTGATGACTCATATTAGCTTGTGGCCCACTATGACCCCTAGATCCTTTTCTGCAGTCTCCTTCTTAGTCACTTCCCATTCTTTATGTGTGAAACTGGATGTTCCTAAGTGAAATACTTTTCATTTGTCCTTATTAAACTCCATCCTATTTACCTCAGACCTTTTCTCTAGTTTGTCCAGACTATTTTGAATTATAACTCTGTCCTCTAAAGCACCAGCTTGGTATCACCTGCAAATTTAATAATTCTAGTCTTTATGCCATCATGTAAATCATTGATGAAGATATTGAACAGAACTAATCCCAAAATAGAGCCCTGTGGAATCCCACTTGTTATACCCTTACAGCAGGATTGTGAACCATTAATAACTACTCTCTGAGAATGGTTTTCCAGCCAGTTATGCACCCATCTAATAGTAGCCCCAATCTAGGTTTCTGTTGTTTATTGATAAGACGGTCATATGAGTATATATCAAATACTTTACTAAAGTCTAGGTCACATATCCTATCCAAGAAACCTGTCAGATTGGTTTGACATGATTTGTTCTTTACAAATCCATGCTGTTACTGATCACCTTAATATCTTCCAGTTGCAGATAAATTCCTTAATTACTTGCTCTATTATCTTTCCTGGCACAGAAATTAAACTGATTAGTCTGTAGTTTCCTGGGTTGTACTTTTTATAGATGCATGCTATATTTCCCATTTCCAGTCTTCTGGAATCTCACCTGTCTTCCATGAATTTTTCAAAGATGATAGCTAAAGGCTCAGTTACCTCCTCTATCAGCTTCTTGAGTATTCTAGGATGGATTTCATCAGGCCTTGGTGACATACAGACATCTAACTTTTCTAAATAATTTATTACTTGTTCTTTTTAATTTTAACTTCTAGACCTACATCATTTCCACCAGCAGTCATTATGTTAGGCATCCAGTCACCATCGATCTTCTTGACAAAATCCAAAACAAAGCCATTTCCAAGTTTCCTGCTATTGTTTTTCCCTCTTCACTGAGCAATGGGCCTACCCCGTCCTTGGACTTCCTCTTGCTGCTAATAATTTGTAGAATGTCTTTAGGGCTACATCTACACTGGCACCCTTTTCCGGAAATGCTTAAAACGGAACAGTTTTTCCGTTATAAGTCTTTCCGGAAAAGCGCGTCTACATTGTCAGGATGCTTTTCGGGAAAAGCACTTTTTCCGGAAAAGCGTCCATGCCAATGTAGACACGCTTTTCCGGAAAAAAGCCCCAATCGTCATTTTCACGATCGGGGCTTTTTTGCGGAAAAGACAACTGTGCTGTCTACACTGGCTCTTTTCCAGAACAGTTTTTCTGGAAAAGGACTTTTGCCCGAATGGGAGCAGCATAGTTTTTCCGGAAAAACACTGACAATTTTACAGTAGATCGTCATTGCTTTTCCGGAAAAGCAAGTGGCCAGTGTAGACAGTTTGCAGCTTATTCCGGAAAAGCAGCTGCTTTTTCAGAATAAGTTGCCCAGTGTAGACACATCCTTTATGTTTCTAGCTAAATTGAGCTTATTTTGTGCCTTTACCTTTCTAGTCTTGTCCCTGCACACCACTCCTTTTTATTTTTAGATCATGTAAGATCTCCTTGTTAAGACAAGGTGGTCTCCTATCATACTTTCTATCTTTCCTCCATAGTGATATAGTTTGCTCCTTAATAATGTCCCTTTGAAAAACTGCCAACTCTCTTCAGTTGTTTTTCCTCTTAGTCTTGCTTCCCATAGGATCTTTCCAACCAACTCTCTGAATTTACTAAAATCTACCTTCCTGAAATCTATTGTTTCTATTTTGCTGTTCTGCCTTCTAGCATTCCTTAGAATCAAGTTCTTCCTGCTTATTTCCCATACTCCTTGCCTTTTTACACAGGCATCTAAGATACTGATTTGATTTTGCCCCTCACCCCCAGCTTTGCCCTGCCCCTCCTTTATCTTTCCTATTATAGCTCATGCTCCCTCCCATTTCTGACCTGTATCCCAGGTCTCCATGTTTTTTACTTACCTGTGGACTTTGGTCACCTGCCCCAGTCAAACCTAGTTTAAAGCTCTCCTCATTAGGTTAACTGTCTGTGTCCAAATACTCTTTTCTCCTTCCTCAAAAGGTGAACCCCATCTCTACTTAGCATGGAATGGCATGGAACGGCATCCTATGGTCAAGGAACGGTATCTTCTTCTTCATGGAATGGCATCCTGTGGTCAAGGAAGCCAAAGTTCTCCTGGCGCAGCCATCTTTGCATTCACCTCTAGGATGCACCTGTCTCTGTCTGGGTCCCTACTTTTGACAGGAAGGACTGAAGAGAATACTCCCTGTGCTTCATACTCCCTGTGCTCCCATACTCCCATGCTGTCTCAGAAAACTGCTACTTGATGAACCAGTAGGGAAATGTCCATACTGCAGCAGTGTGACTACAGCACTGTAGACATACCCTAGCTCAGGAGTAGAGAACCTGAGGCCCAGCTTGCCCCTGGGTTCAGGGCTCCTCTCCCCCAGAATTGGAGAGCCTCTGCCATCTCCTGCGTGCCTGATTTTTCTGTGGGTCAGTGGCCTCCAGCCCAAAAAAGGTTCCCCACCCCTGCCTTAGCTAGTTTGAACTAGCTTGCTCAAAGCAATAGTAGCACTCACAAGGAAATGAAGCACTTTATCTAATTTCAAGATAGATTTTCCTTAAAACTATGCTAAGAAATTGTGGTTGTCCCATAGACTTTAACAGGATTTGAATCAGATCCTTTAGCACTGAAATGACTTTCAGATCATTTTTTAAAATTTTTAAACCAGAAGTCTCATACATTCCAGTTGATGCAAAGCCCTTTCCACTGTGGGATTTGGTTATACATTTGTATTGATTTTGTCTTGTAAAGTTGGTGAATAAAAATATCTAACTGTAGGTTTCCACCATTGTTCTCTCCAAGACTGCGAGCTTTTTACATAAGCAGTGCAGTTTTATTAAATGATTTTATATGCATTGTGTGAAGTCTCAGATCATTAGTTCCATTTTTGCCATGTAAGCTTCATTCTTTATTTCAGCCCTGAGTATATGCAAGTCCCTAATGTGTAGAGTGTGGTGAAAAAAGGAGCAGCAGTGCAACCATTCAGTTATTTGCTAGTCATCAGCTACTTCATCAGCAGTGCATCCACTAAACCCTAATAATAATCACAGGGGAAATTATTCCAGCTTCAGCAGCTACTGTATGAGCTCTAGGTCAGCTAAATGGATACATCTCAGGTAAGTAGCAAAACCTCTCTGGTTGGCCATACATCTGGCCGAGGATCTGACCATCTATAGACATTTAGGCTATTCCTCATGTCATCTCATTTCCTTATATAGAAGCCACATAAGGCAGCAGTCTGGTTAATCTTATTGCTGCCCTTCCCCAGAAGAAAATTCATTAAGAATATGATTAAAGTGGGCTGCTGAGCTGATTCTAAAGCAATCACTTAATTCAGGTCGGGTTAGTAATAGTTCTCTGTGCCACTCAGCATAACTGAAACTGAGTTGGTCTCTTACTTCTTTGACTAGCACATACAGCTGAGCCCTGGAAACTCCCCAGGGAGGAGAATGTGTGATGGTGTACACCACATTGAATCTGGGAATTTAGCCTGGTTTGAAGAATTATCACTTTATATTTTAGCCACACTTACAACAAAAATCCTTCTTGTCTAATGCTGGGGAGTTCTGAGGGAAAAAATATTTAAAATATGTAGTAAATGGTCTAGAATGAGATGTTAAACCTATGGTTTACTGGAAAACCTGGATCAAAGTACCACCTAAGAGGCTTGCAAAAATTATTGCTCAGAAAAGTTAATCTTTAATATATAGAGCTGAATTAAAATTATACTGGACAATAGGGGGAAACTTGAAAATTGTCACATAGGACAAAGTGCAAATTATGTATTTCATCAGTAAACCATAAGGACTTAATTTTACCCTCACTTGCACATGTGTAACTCCCATTAGTCACAACTCTTCTTTGTCTTGATACAATTAGGCTGTGTCTACATTGGCAAAATCTTGCCACCTGTCTACACTGGCCGCGAGTGCTTGCGCAAGAACACTGATATTCTAATGTATAAAATCAGTGCTTCTTGCACAAATACTCTGATGCTCCCACTCAGGGATAAGCCCTCCTTGCGTAACTGTTCTTGCACAAGAGGCCAGTGTAGACAGGCAACATTAATTTCTTGCGCAAGAAAGCCCGATGGCTAAAATGGCCATTGGAGCTTTCTTGTGCAAGAGAGCATCTACACTGGCACGGATGCTTTTGCGCAAAAGCACATCTCTTGCACAAAAGAACGTGCCAGTGTAGACACTCTCTTGCGTAAATACTTTAACGCAAAAACTCTTGCATTAAAAGTATTTGCGCAAAATCTTGCCAATGTAGACGTAGCCTGTGTGAATATGCTTATATTCTGTTCATTAAATAACGACACAGTAACAACTGGATACCAGCTTTTGCCTTCATTAAATATAAATTGTATAATCAGAGATGGATTCAGCCATCTTTCCCCTCCATTGTGACCTAGGAACTAAAGTCCCATTTTCAAAAGTGATTTAGGTCTGACTCCTCAAATGGTGACTGATTCTCACCTAGGCCAAGGAATCTTAAATATTTAAGTCACTCAGGGTAAACCTATACCCCACCCCTGTCCCACAGTAGCATGTCTCAGAACTCAGGTCAACAGACTGGGACATATGGGACTTGAGCTACAGGGCTTAAAATAGTGGCTTAGCTGTTTCTACTCAGGCTGGATCCTGGGACGTAACTAGTCCTCCTTTCCAACTTGTCAGGTCTCAGAGCCAGGCCCCAGCCTAAGCAGAAAGAGATACATTGCTCTTTTTACCCCCTGGAGAGTGAACTCTATGGCTTTTTGCTCCTACACTGAAGGCTTTTTGTGCAAGAAGAGATGTTCTACACTGCACGTGCATTCTTGCGCAAGTAAACTTACAGTAAAGCATTGGAACAGAAGGCTTCTTGTGCAAGAGTTATTCCTCTCCCCATGAGGAATGCCTTGTACAAGAAGGCAGTGTGGCTGGGCAACAGGGGTTTCTTGCACAAGAAACCCCTCTGGCTAAAATGGCCATCAGAGCTTTCTTGCTCAAAAGAGCATCCACACTGCCATGGACGCTCTTGCGCAAAAGCACATCTCTTGCGCAAAAGCACATCACAGTGTGGACACACTCTTGCACAAGATCTTTTGTGCAAGAACTCTTGCACAAAACAGTTCTTGCACAAAACTCCTGCAGTGTAGATGTAGCCTATGAGCCTGAGTCAGTTGACCAGGAGTGTCAGATTTGCTTCCCTGAAGGAAGGAGGGAGATATGGCAGTATAGTAGTACCCTGAGGTGGTTTTGAAATTTTTATTCTAATTTTTTCCCATAGTATTTAATGCTGTTGCCCAATTAGAAGAAAAATTAAAATGATCCATTGATTTGAGAAAATATGTAGATGAAAATTCTATTTAGAACAATCTATGCTTTCATCTGAAGTAAATAAAAACAGCAACAGATCCTCATTGGAAGGCCCAGAAAACAAGAAACTTGGTTTTACCTCATGAAGTCAAAAGTATGCATATTGTTTGCTACCTGGAGAGATGCAAAAATGAAGACAAATTCCCATAGCTTACAATCTAATTTTGGCCTAGATAGAATCTGTGCATTACTATAGTATAGTTGCTTAATGCACAAAGCAACCTGCATCTGAAGAATATTTTGATAACCCATGGTGTCATGGAAAAAGGTTTCACTGTGTGAAATATTGATTAAAGCTATAAAATAAAATTGGTGTTTGCTGAAAAAGCAGTGTAGAGGCATTACAGAATGTAAAAAAAAGAAGTCTAAAATTGCCTTTCCGACAATGTTGTTGTTGTAAAAACAAAAATGTCTGCATGGAAGAATTCTACATGTAGCTACACCACTACAATTTATTCTCTTTTTCACTTAATTTTGTAAAATTTTCTTTTCAGTTCTATCACTATGTGACTTTGCACCATGATGGAGGTAGGATTAGTTATATAACATGCTTTGCTTCTTTGAGCTTAAATAATTTAAATTATTTAAATATTACAAATTCTTTTTTTCCCAACTAGAAAATTTAATGCAGAAATAATTGAAGATTCAGATGAAGTCAGCCAATCTGATTACAAATTCCACATGCTGCATACTGTGACAATGGGATTAAACTCTGGACTCTTAAATTGGAAGCTTTTGTCTTTTGAGGTTAAAGAAGACCACTCACAGCATCTACCAATGTTGAGGTTTGTAGCCACTAAGGGACGTGAAGGTGTTGTAGCTCATAAAGCATATAGTGAATGCTGAAGTAGAATCTTGTGAATCATACTGGTACCAATAAAATAAGGAACTGTAACAAACTTGAGATTAATAGGAAAATAACCATTGAGTCATTGCAAAAAAGTTATTGCTATAGTAGCTTTGTCTGAAATGCTTCCCTTTCCACTTTCAGGGCCAGCTTTATGAAAAACTATTAGGATCTTTACATGTGAATGAGACAGTCATGTACTGAGATGCTGGTTAGGCAAGGAAAGTGACTTCTGGAGACTGGGAGTGCATATATAGAGAAGACGTGTTCCACATTAACAAATGGTGCAGCCAATAACTACAGGCACAGAAAATTAACAGTGTTTTCAGGGAATATTAAAAGCAGAAGTCTGATGTGGGAGGGAGATGTCAAGTACTGAGAAGTACTCAGATCAGATTGTTTCTGGTAGGGATGTCAATAATGTAAAAGTGTCCTATTTTGAAATTTTCCATTTAAAATTGTCTACAGAAATAAGTTAATTGTTCCGAGATAAAATATTATATAGGCGATAGGAAATAGAAGGTTTTAGGTTGTTGGATCTTTTAAAAATTGTCAGTTTTAAATAGCTTAGCTACATGGCTGAAATTTTTACAAAACCAAACTGAACAAAACTGCTTTGAATTAGCTTAATATCTTCAACTTTTTAACCCCCAATTTTTGGTCTGTTGCACTCATTTTACTCTGTACAGGACAGAAGACTTGTTCATTTATACCTCAACAAAATTATTCTGAAAATCCTGTAAACTAACTATGTTGTTTCTTACTAGGCTTATATCTGGGACATTCCTATTTGCTAAAATTTTACTGCTAGCTTCAATATCACAGGGATATCAATATCAATGGAGGAACTCCATTAAAGTAAAGGAGTTAGTCCAGATTTACACTAGTGTAGCCCATTCGAGAAGTTAGCTCACTGAATCAACCCCGTTAATAATGCCTTCAGTAACCAGTTACTTAAATTCTAAAGCAGGCTTAAGCAAAGATTAGTTGCTATTTCAACTTACTAGCCATATTCACAATCTGACTCACCACTTCAATGTTTTTAGATTCTTACAGCTGTCTCTTTCTGTTCGATAGCAGCAGTTAATATGGCTGTCTAAGGGAGGATTTTTACTGCAACGCGTGACCTTTCTTTTCCCAACTTCTGAGTTAGTATCTTTGAATCAGTGGTGCATTGGGCTAAACAGCTCACAGGTGGTTTATGATGTCACCATTAAGAAAGTCTTGGAGTTCAATAGATATATATTGCAGCAGCTCCAAAAATCCTTATTCACAGCATGGAAGTATATAACTCCTATTAGGCAACTTTCTGTTTATCTCAGATATGGATCTAATCCTGAAAGTTATTGACCTTTTCTGAAAGTCATCAACTCAGCACCTTTGTTAAATGCTCAGCAACTTGTAGGACTGGCTCCTACATCTTTTCATTCAAGAGGAGAAAAATATTGGTCCAATGAAAAGGAGTCCTCAAGTTTATTAGATAATCAAAAGAGTACCAGAGAAACATTACTGTAGAAAAAGCATTTTTTTACAAAATACATATTGTGGTAGCAAAATATTTCAGTCATCTATTGGGTTTCTCCAGAAAAGAAGGATGAAAAGTTTAATTTGAAGATAATATAAAACTGTTAATAGAGCTTATTAAACACAAAGGATAAGAGAACTAGTGAAGCTTTAAAAATGGTAATTAAAGTAGCTGGCGTGTGTCTAATGCATTTCTTCGGCATTTGCTACCAGGAGATCATAATAACATTTAATTTTTTCTGCCAATATATTGAAATTACTTGGAAAATTCATATTTCAACAGTTTGAGATGGTCCTATATGATAGTTCCATTGGTCCATGAAAGTAGTAGTAAACTGTCTGTTGCTTTACATCCAGACTAGAATTTTACCACTTGATCTAATGGAGAAATTGGAAACAGCGGTAGGTTGACCTGTACCAAAAGGGAGGAATGATGTATGATTTGCTAGTGGGTTTCACAAATATTTGCTAACAGCCGAGGAAAAGTAAGATTCAAGAATCACGGGAGAGGCGTGTATTTTAATGGGCACAGTCCATCAGTCTGTCCTCCTCTTCCCCTCCAGCATGATTCAACCCCTCCAACCAGTTCATCCCCCAGTCCTAGCTTTTCCCCACCCCTTGCTCTAACCCATCATCCATGTCTTATCACAGTCTCAGCCACCTTGCCCAGTCAGTCCCTATATCTCTGGGCTCACTGTTTGAACCCTACACTTCCACCAATACCCAGTCTCTCTCATCCTCTCACATCTACTCCCAATCTCTTTGCCTAGCCAGCTCCAAGCCCCTCTCAGTCCTGCCCTAATTCTTCCTCCCTAGTCTCCTTCCCAAGTTTCCCTCTGTTCCAACACCTAGTCTCACCAAACTCCCTACTTTTTTTCTTCTCCTTTGCTCTGGCCTTTGTCTCATCTGCATTTGAAACAGATGGCTCCCTGTCTCCTCCATGCTATCTATATGCACCAATGTGCATGTGTGTGTGTGAGGACACTGAGTGTACAGAGTGACAAGCTTTCCATTCTGGTGTCTGCCTGTCTCCAACCTGGAGAAGCAAAAGAGCAGGAATTACAGGGAAAGCCTTTGAGCCCCTATGGCAGTGGGGTAAAGCATGCTCAGTCATTGAGTGGGATGGCATGTGTGCAGTCTACTCAGCACTAAGATCTGTGAAACCTTTTAGAATACTCAGTGAGGAGCGATTCAGAGATTTTTTTTAGCTGATAACACTGAATATTTTCTTACTGAGTGTGTGCAAACTGCAATTTTTCAAAGTCATAATGCCCTAAATTGAGCAGATTATTTATGAGGATGGCAAAAGGCGCATCCCTGACAAATGCTACCTGCTGCTAAGTTTCAAGTCTTTCCTGTTAAGCATAGAGTTTTTCAGGGAAAAGATGATCAGAATGTAACCTGGGTAAAATTATGCATATTTCTCCTAACTCAGTCTCAAACTGCTGAAGAGCTTAGGCTGAAATATATTAAAAATAATAATAAAAAAAACTCAGCATGAGACAAACACTCAAAATGGAGATTTTCAGCACAAACAGTTAAAGTTTCATGAGGTTATAAGCAACTGAAAATGGGGTATTATACTGGCAAGTGTGTGGTTATCAGCGGTGCTATCAGCCCCAACTCTAACTAGCTGGTGTAAGCCAAGGAAACAAGAGGAAAGAAATACGATTGGATTTTCTTGATTTAACACATCTGTAAGCTATTTTGTAAAATAAAATGGTTTCTTTCCTCTAGGAAGTGCAAAACTTTCACTCTTCTAATGGGTCTCTCATGCATTATAAAAAAAAATCACCTCAAATTAGGAAAAGAAACACAAACAAATCTGATTGCAAGAAAGCAGAAATAAGAAATGTTTAATAGCATGCCATTATTTTAAGTAATAGAGTAGAGATAAGTAACAATATTTGATTAACACTGGAATTATAATGGAAAGTTAGATAGAACCTTAACTATGATGCTACTACTATATCTCCATAATGACTCTGACATGTAAATATTTACTGCTAGTCAGTCTAGGCCCCATAGTCAACAGCCAGTGTCCTAGTAATTTCAGTGGACTTCTAATAAGGTCCCTTAAGCTTACTACTATTAATAAGCCCTATAAAGTGTTTGAGACTACTCAGAGTTGGCAGCCAAAAGGGAAGTATTTATAGAATCAAACCCATAGTTGCTAACATTTCAAATAACCTCAAACCCTGGCAAAATGCAAAATACATCTTATAGTGTGTAAACTTGTGAGATAACTCCACTGAGAAGCACACGGGTAGAATATTTAGCCCAAGGGGTTTAGTCATCATTATATTTTTTTCCCAACAAGACTATTCATTTTTACAATTTCTTGAACAGACTCTACAGAGCTATATTTACAGGAGTCTTCCTTGGGACCACATGTGCCTTTAAGGATGCCTAAGCGACATGAGTAAGGATTTACGAGATATGGCCCCTAGCATTTTCTACAGATCTAGATTTGTCATCTCTTGTACATCAAAATTGGCAGTCGTCTGGCATTAAAAAAAAAACTAATTGGTTCCGGCTAATTCACTTGTAAATGCAGCAGTATAAAACAGAGTGCTTAATTTTATAATCCCAAAGCTTGTTCTCTATTTCCATGAATTCTTCTTCTTTGTATTTCCATACTAGAATCTAGGAATAGCAATAGTTGCCTGAATTATAAATCAGACTTTTATTCAGTCTAGCCAGCTGTAACAACTTATCTCTATTACTATAATTAAGAAACTTTATTATAATTGCTTTGCGAAAGCTACCAGGTGCTGTGCCTTGTGCCCTCTGCATGACAAAGGATGAGATCTTAAAATCTTCTATTAACATTTCTTCAAACAGGTTTCCTATTAATCTGTACTTATTTCTTTAAACATTTCTTTAAACAGGTTTCCTATTAATCTGTTCTCCTTCCCTTTAGGCAAGCAGAGGAGACAGATTGTTTCTCCTGCTTTTATTATCTAATTCATCTATTTTCAGTCTTTGTTGTTTTAGTTGATTTAAACATTTGCTATTCACAGATGCCAATTTATTCACCCTCTCTTTCACATTACTCACTTTCTTTTCAACTTCACTGACCCGTGATATCACTTTCCTAATCTTCTTGTTAACTCCATCAACTGAGGTGTAGAAATCATCAATTTGGTGAGTGATTTCTTTATTCCCCATCTTTAAATTGCTTTTTAAATACTATGTAATGCCAAATTGTAATCTCTCTCTCAGCTGGAGCTATTACTTTCAGAAACTTCTCCAAGATCAGTCTGTGTAGAAGAGGAAGAGAAATGAACAGCTACACAAATAAGATCCTTTGTTTTCTGTTGACACATTACAGAGAGATCTTATTGTGTTTTTTTGTACTTTATCTTTTTAATAATCGGTCCCACAATATCATAATGTCTTAGTGAAAAATAAACTCAAATCAGACTTTTTAATTTCTTCTTCTATATTCTTGAAGAAACATGGTAAAGGATGAAGAAAAAATGGAAATGCATCTTAGAGAGGCCAAATTCTGATTCCTCGCACATCAGACACAAATTATTTTACTGAGTCACCTCTTTCCAATTATCTCTTTATAATTCAAGCCAAACCTGACCTCACCCTATATGAGCCTCCTTCCATAGGGGTAAAAAAGGATAGTTTGGCACACAGTACAGCTCAGTTTAAGGAATAGTTGGCAAACAAAACTACTTCTTAAGCATTTTTTCCCTGTACCCTGCTATGCTGAAACCTCCCAGACCTCTTATTTCCAACTCTAGAACAGGGTAAAGAAGAGTCAATTTACATCCATGTGGGCTCAAGAGTTTACCAGTATTCTCCTCTTTCCTGCATTCTGTTGGTAGGCATTGCAGAGTAATCTTTTCTAAGAGGTTGTTGTGTGCTCCATCCACAAAAGATTCTTCCAACCCTTTCTTGTGCTTTTTCTACTCAGGACTGTGGCTAAGTATTGCTATCAACTGCAATATAAATATTAAATAATAAATCTAGAGTCTAGAAGCCCCAGCATGATTGGGGCATCATTGTGCTAGGTAGCGTATATAAGTAAAGAACAAAAATGTCCCTGCATCAAAGACCTTACATTTTGGCTATGTCTATACTGCACCCGTTTTGTGCAAGAAATATGCAAATGAGGCTAAGCATGGAATATTGCCAGGCCTCATTAACATAATTAATGAGGCTCTGTTTTTGCGCATGAGGGTTTTGCCTTTGTCTACCCAGCTCCTTTTTGCACAACTCTCCCCCCCCCCTTGCGCAAGAGCTGTTCTTCGGGAAAAATATGCGGAAGAATGGCTCTTGCACAAGAGGGGATTTTTTCCACAAAAATGGAGTCATGTAGGTGGCTCCTTTTTGCGCAAAAGCCTCTTGAGCAAAAACGGTGCCTAATTAAGTATGCAAATGAGACTCGGCGATATTCCACGCTTAGACTCGTTTGGATATTTCTTGCACAAAACGGGTGCAGTGTAGACATAGCCTTTAAGCTTATAAGTGATAATCAGTGGATACAATAGACACCTGAGGAAATGAAGTTGGTGGGAGCATAAGGGAAGAGTGGAAAAGTTATGACAAAGGTAATATGTGAAGTTTACAGCACAGCAGCTGCATAGCCATTGACAAATATTTTGTAGATGACATGGCAAAAGGTGAATTTTAAGAAGGTGTAGGAAGGAGGCTAATGAGGGTGATTAAAACTGTATACTCAATTATCCCTGAAAGATCTCCATTTTAGATCTTCTATAAAAAAGCAGTTATTTAAACTATTTGGCTATGTCTACACAGCTGTGTTATTCTGAAATAACAAAGAGCACATCTACACTATAAGCCTTTATTTTTAAATAATGTAGAGATGGGCTGACTCATGATAACCCTCATTTAATGAGGAATAAGGGAAGTCGAAGGAAGAGAGTGTTCTTCCTTCGACTCCCTGATATGTAGACAGCACCAAAAGCTGAATTAAGCTATTTCAACTTCAGCTACGCAATTGATTTAGCAGAACTTGCATAGCTTAATTTGACTGTAACCCTGCAGTGTAGACATGCTCTTTAAGACCAACAGGAAGCTTTAACACGTGATTTGAAAGGAATGATGCTCAAGGAGGTCTCATGTTGTTCTTTTGGCAACGCTGAATACGCAGTACAGATTCAGGATAGAGCATTTGATACCTTTGTTATAACACATTTGCCATGATCCAGAAATCTGAACCTAGTAAAATAATAAAGGATGAGTGCCAATTCCTTGATACAAGTCAGCATAGGGCAGTTATTTAAAGTCACAGCAAACTGTAATTACTTTAAGGGCCAGAGAGACTCATTTTTAAAACTAATTGAGTTGAGAGGAACAGAAATCTAATCTTGCTTACTATTGCAATAAAATGTATTTCATATTGTTTGCAAGATGTCTCCTTACAATATTTGCACCATTCATAACCCTGTAATGTAAAGGCACAAATCATGTGAGAGGACACTAGAACGTGTATGGAAATAAAAATATCTTGAAAACCCCTCAATTCCTTTTGAATATTCTTGGTAGTACAGTAAAACTCCATTAGTCCGGCATCCAATGCTCCGGGACTCCTGATGGTCCAGCACCATCAGGAACCCGGAAGTGCTGGGGCAGCCGGACAGGCTTCCCCCATTCAGCTGCTGCTGAAACTGACCAGCAGCTGAATCCGGGAAGCCGGTAGCAGAGCAGCTGGGGTGCTGCCGGGTTGGTCTGGTAGCGCTGCCCCTCGGGGCTGCGGGACCAACCCGGCAGCACCCCAGCTGCTCTTGGGGACGCCTGGGGCAGAGCAGCTGGAGTGCTGCCGGGTTGGTCCCATAGAGCCAAAGGACGGCCCTGCGGGACCAACCCGACAGGACCCCAGCTGCTCTGCCCCAGGGGTCCCCAATTCAGCCACTGCTGAAACAGACCAGCGGCTGATTCCAGGAAGCCCGGGGCAGAGCTGCTCTGCCCCGGGCTTCCTGGAATCAGCTGCTGATCTGTTTCAGCAGCGGCTGAATCGGGGACCCCTGGGGCAGAGCAGCTGGGGTCCTGCCGGGTTGGTCCTGCAGGGCCGAGGGTCGGCGCTACAAGACCAACCTGGCAGCACCCCAGCTGCTCTATTGCAGGCATCCCCGATTCAGCTGCTGCTGAAGGTGACCAGCAGCAGCTGAATCAGGGACTCCTGGGGCAGAGCCTGACTATTGTAAAGGGGGGCTATGAGGGGTCTGGGGTGGCATCCCCTCCCACCCCACTCCAGACCCCTCATAGCCCCCCCTTCTGATAGTCCGGCATATCTGATAATCCGGCACCCCCTGGGTCCTAAAGGTGCCGGATTATCAGAAGTTTACTGTATATGGAACAGATTGTTAATAGGAGGTTAATAAATGTCAGTGTGATGCATTTGGTCACAGAGACCCCTTGACAGTATCACTTGTCAATTTTCCTGGTTGACTCTTTCTTCCAAAGCCAAGACCTCTGGATTCCTCTAGCACTGGCACAGAGGTAGGGTCACAACTCTATGCAAAATAATACAAGACACTGAAATCAGATCAGTGCTGGGAAAAATCCATCAAAGGGGCTTACCACAGCACCCAGGTGCACAGCCCCATTTGGGCCAGGACCTCCTATAAATCCATCTTCCTCGGTATAAAATTTTATACAGAGCAAGCTCATATTGTCCACCCCCTTTCTTACAGGATATGCACAGCTGCTTGCCCCTCTCCAGATAACACTTACTTACACTGGTCTTATTAATAAAGAAAGTTGGTTTTATTAAGTATAATAAGCAGGATGTAAGTGGTTGCAAGTAACAGCACACAGAACAAAGTAAGTTACAAAGCAAAATAAAACAAAACATGTCAATTAAGCCTAAGACACTAAGGAACTTGCTACATGCAATATTTTACCCTTACAGTAGTTCTAATAACCTGCTCTCACAGATTGGGCAGCCTCCTAGGCTGAACATGATCCTTTCACCATAATGAAGGGCACTGGGGGTGCAGGATCTGAGAGGGACAGAAAGTGCAGGAGTGAACTGGGGGTGGGGTTGTGGGTCTGGGAGGGCAGGAGGGTGCAAGAGCATGCTGGGAGTTGAGATGTGGAGTCTAGGAGGGAGAGTGCTTGTGGGGAATGGTGGTGGGGCACTTATCTGGTGTCCCACTCCCAGGAGTGCTCATGGCTATGTGCCCCCCTCTTCCCGCTACTCCCAGGCACTGTCCTGTGCTGCTATGGGAGCAGCGGGGAAAAAGCTTCTAGACCAGTGCTTTTCTGAGCTGCCATTTGCCCAGCTGGGGAGGCATGTGGAAGTGGCAGTGTGCAGAATCACTTCCTCCTCCCCTGCCAGAGTCTGAACCACGGGTGTTCCCAAATCACAGATACCTGGATTACAAGGTCCAAAAGTACTTCATATTTCTAATTTCAAATAAAAGGAATGACATTCACACAAATGGGAAAATCATATTCAGTAGATCACAGCTTTTCAAATGATACATTACAAGAAGTATTTTTCATAAAGCATCTTCCACTTATGCATATTCATAAGCATATATCCACATGGAATATGGATAGCCTTGTGACAGTCAGTACTGCAGCCGAAATGGCGAATCATCAATTAAAAGGTTAAACAAGAATCTCTGCTAATCAGCAAGCCAGCGCAGTTCAGCTTCATCCATTTGAAATCTCTTTTCTAGGCACCTAACTTGCTTAGATACATCTGAAAATCCAACGAGATACCCATGTGTATTTTGGGGGCCTTAATATATTTATAAATCTGGTCCTAATCACCAAAGGTGGATTTAACAGGGGAATTTAGGCACTAACGCCAACATTAGTCACCTTGGCCATGCATAGAAACTCTGCTTAGCTGCTGCCTAATCCCGTGGGAGCCTAAATTACTTAGGAAACTAAATTTCCACCCGTAAAGTCCCTGAAGTCTGTTTCTGCATTTCAGTAATTGGGTATGTGCACAGCCACTTGACAGTACTCAAACGCTTAGTACCTAGCTCCTCCCTAGCTGCAGTGGGAATTCACAAATTATATAGTCGCCTGCCTCTCTTGGATCCAATCAGGAAGATATTCTTGGAAATTGTTTATACATGCACTAAACAGCTGGAGAAGGAGGAAGGGGGCAATGGTGATTCCCTCCCCTTATATCTTTAGCTCAGCGGGTAGACACTCACTAGGATGAGAGAGTCCCAGATTCAATTCTCTTTCCTGCCTAATACAGAGAAAATATTTGAAATTAGATTTGTTGGGTTTTTTAAAATTTCCTAACAGAGTGCCATAATCATGGGACTATAACATATTCTGGGTCAGGGCTCTCTCAGGCTATGTCTAGACTCTAGGTTTCTTTCAGAAGAAGCTTTTCCAGAAGAGATCTTCAGAAAAAAACTTCCAAAAGAGAGTGTCCAAGTTTGCCACCCACTTTCTTGCCACGTTCTGATATGGCTGTTTTTACCTTTCCATAGTACACTGAAAAAACCAAAGTGCATCGAAAAAGCGATCTGTTTTTTTGACAAATAATGTCCATTCAGTGTGGACACTATCTCCCTCTTGTCCATCCACACAAGACTTTTTTGAAAATAACTCTTTCGGAGAAAGGCTTCTACCTCATTGAAAAAGGTTTACCAATGTTGGAAAAACCCCTCTGTTCTTTCAATTTTTTTTTTCAAAAGAACGCAGTTGCAGTGTGCACGTTACGTGGAGGGTTTTTAAAAAAAACAACCATTTTTTAAAAAAAACCTCTGCAGTGTAGACATATCCTTAGTCTCTCCTTTTGAAGCTGTTTCAATAACAGCTTGCCAAAAATTCAAAAAGTAATAGTATTTTTTAAAGTATATCAGAAGCAGGAAGCCTGTGAACAACCACGGGAAAACTGAGATCCTAAAGGAGCACTCAAAGAAGATAAGGTCATTGCATAGAAAGTAAATGATTTTTTTGCATTCATCATGATAGCTGAGGATATGAGGAAGATTCCCAAACCTGAACCATTCTTTTTAGGTGACAAATCTAAGGAACTGTTCCAGATTGAAGTGTCATTAGAGGAAGTTTTAGAACAAATTGATAAACTAAACAGTAACAAGTCACCAGGAACAGATGGCATTTACCCAAGAGTTCTAAAACAACTCAAATGTAAAATTATGGAACTACTAACCATGGTTTTAAATCACTGTCTGTACCAAATGACTAGATGATATCTAATGTGATGCCAAATTTTAAAAATGTATTTAGACATGATCCTGGCAATTATAGGCCAGTAAATCTAACTTAAGTACTGGGCAAATTGGTTGAAACTGTAGTAAAGAATAAAATTGTTAGACACATAAATGAACATAATTAGTTGGGGAAAAAGTCAATATGGCTTCCGTAAAGGGCAAGAACACCTCACCAGTCTAGTGGAATTCTTTGAGAAGATCAACAGGCATGTGAACAAGGGGGATCCCAATGTAGCTAGATTGTCAGAAAGTTTTTGGCAAGGCTCTTCACCAAGGATTCTTAAGCTCAGTAGCTGTCATTGAATAAGAGGGAAAGTCCTCTTATGGATTGATAACTGGTTTAAAGGTAGGAAACAAAGGCTAAGAGTAAATTATCAGTTTTCAGAATGGAGAAGGGGTCCATACTGGGACCAGTCCTATATTTATAAATGATCTGGAGAATGGGGCAAAATGTGAGGGTGGTTTGCAGATGATACCAAATTGCTCAAGATAGTTAAGTCGAAAGCAGACTATGAATAGCTTCAAAAATATCTCACAAAACTAGATGGCTGGACTACAAACTGGCAGATGAAATTCAATGTTGATAAATGCTAAGTAATACACATTGGAAAAACTCTGTGTGTGTGCACGCGCGCAGCAGAAGCCAAAAAAGCTAACAAATTTTAGGAATCATTTAAAAAGAAATAGAAAATAACACAGGGTATGTCTACACTACCCTCCTAGTTTGAACTAGGAGGGTAATGTAGGCATACCGCACTTGCAAATGAAGCCCGGGATTTGAATTTCCCGGACTTCATTTGCATAAGTGGGGAGCCGCCATTTTTAAAACCCCGCTGGTTCGTACCCCGTGCAGCGCAGCTACACGGGGCACGAACTTGGTAGTTCGAACTAGGCTTCCTAGTTCGAACTACCGTTACTCCTCGTGAAATGAAATTCATATCCCGGGCTTCATTTGCAAGTGCGGTATGCCTACATTACCCTGCTAGTTCGAACTAGCGGGGTAGTGTAGACATACCCACAGAGAGTACCTTATTGCCTCTATATAAATCCATATTATGCCCACATATTGAATACTGCGTGCAGATATGGTTGCCTCATATGAAATAAAGATACCTTGGTATTAGAAAATGTAGAAAAGGCCAACAAAAATGATTAGGGATATGGAACAACTGTCATATGAGGAGAGATTAATAAGACTAGGACTTTTTAGCTTGGAAAAGAGATGACTAAGAGGAGATATGATAGACGTCTGCAAAATCATTACTTGTGTGGAAAAAGTGAGTAAAGAAGAGTTATTTAGTCGTTCCCAGAAAACAAGAACAAGTGGTCATCAATGTAATTAGTGGACAGCAGGTTTAAAACAATAGTGGACTTTAGGCTATTCCATGCTCAACATGCTAGTTTCTGTGACTTCAATTCTCAAGTGCCTAACTCTCCTCGGGAATTTTATATGGAGTCTAGTGCAGAGCAGTGAATTACCCTGGGTGATCTTCATTTGATTTCAGTGGCAGTTAGGAGTCTAAATACTTTTGTGGATATGTTCCAGGGGTTGAGATGATTTTGAAAATGTCATCTGTGTTCCTTATCCATAACTGTAGTTTCAGCTGTCAAATATTGTTTTACTTTAATAAAATAAAAAAGTATTATTAAAGAAGCAGAAAAGTGTTCCTCAGGGAAACGAAGGTGTAAATGGTTAATGCTACTAAGATAGATAAAAATAGACATTAGAATTGGTGACTATGACCTAAGAGACACAATCCCTCTAAAAAAACCCCACCATTTCATTTACTGATTCTCTGGGATACAACTATATATTACTGTTTCTGCATATATTTGCTCATCTGTATTCCATTTGTTGTTGTATCTTCTCTGGTTTTAATCTCCCTTTGCAAAAATAAAAATGAAAGATAGTCTCTTCACTTCTATGAAATTCAGACCCTCAGCTATTGTAATCTGTCTTCAGTAGATCTCTGTATATTTACACAGAGTCCATCTACAATTTCTTTTTACAGACAGCCATTTCCAAATGTTTCTTCCTGTACCATTCACTGAGAGTGTGGACTTATTGGTTTTCCCTCCCCTAATATGGTATAACTCAGACATTTGCCATCTTGTCTTGAATTCATTATGCTGTACACGTTTCATTTCTAAGCACCGTAAGTTCTCCACTGTGGCTACATCTAGACTGCAGCACTTTTTTGGGTTTCCTCTGGTATCCTGGAAAAGCAATGCCAAGGAATGCATCCACTTTTCTGAAAAAAAAATTTGGAAAAGCAGACGTGTTTTTTCACCATAACTGTAAACCTCATTTTACAAGGAAGATGGGATGGCTCAAAAGAGGTTTTTGAGGTGCCGCATAGACACTCCAAATTTCAGAAAAGCCTCTTTTGAAAGAAAAATGGAAAAAGATATGCAAATTGCAGTTTGCAATTTGCTTATCTTTTTCTGACTTTTCTTTTTAGACTAAACGTAGCCTGTGTGCTGCTATTGTGATGACCTAACTAGATTGGCAGGGGTGGACAGGCAATCAGAATAGGCCCAGGAAATGGGTTGAGAACGTCCGACTTTTTGAAGCACACTATCTTTGTTCGTTTACACCGTACTCGCACTGTTATTTATTGTCAGTTATGGAAAACCACACACTCACAATAACAGATGATAACAGAACTCATCCAACCACTGCATACTCTCTACTCGCTGGTCAAGACTCAAGCAACTCCATCACCAATTCCACCATTGTACAAAGCAGGCCTACGCATTGCTGTCATGTACCATCACGCATTGTGTATCGCACGTCCGTTCTGTTGATTTCAACTGTAATGCGACATCATTCTCTTTGGTGCCAAAGAAACCAAGGCCAAGCCAGTGCAGTGGCCCATGCCCGAGCGCACACACATACACACATGGCGTCGGCCACCTCAGATTCATTTGGAAACATTTTGCATTTTGGTATTATAGATTTTTTGGTATTAAAACAATGGTCTCCAACCTTTTTTCACCCAAGATCACTTTTTGAATGTCAGAACAAGCCAAGATCTACCACCCCATCCTTTCACCAAGACCCTGCCCCTTCCTTAAAGCCCAGCCTCCTCTATTCTCCTCCTCTCCATCACTTGCTATCCCCAGCCCTTACATACTCTACACTGTCGCTTTTTTTTCCGATTCTTATGTTGGAAAAACCTCTTCCTACAGTTGGCCTGTCTGGATGGGATCAAATGTCAGAAAAAAACCTTCTTTCAGAAACCCCCTTATTCCTCATAGAACGAGGAATACAGGGCTTGCAGAAAGAGCATGTTTGCTCTTCCACTAAAAAAATTGGAAGAACAAATGCGTCCATGGACACGGAAGAGTTTTTCTCGGATATCTCTTGAATCCTGGAAACACTCCTTCAGTCTAGCCGTAACCTCACTGGCTTGAGACAGGATATGTGGGCTCTGGGGAATGAGGGATTTGGGTGTGGAAAGGGGTGAGAGGTGCAAGCACTGGGAGGAAATTTGGATGCAGGAGGAGGTGGAGAAGGGGACCCTGGCTCAGGGAAGTGGCTCCAGGCTGGGGAGTGTTGGGGTCAGATGGTGGGTTGTGGTACTAAGTAAGCCATAGGCTTGTGGATGTGAGGGTGCAGGAATTTGGGTTGGAGTATGTCAGGGGCTCAGGGCAGGGGGTTCCAGTGTATGATAGGCTCAGATCCAGGGTTTCGGGAGGGGAGGTATAGAAGTGTTATGATGCTGTGGCCAGATAGGGGCTTAGCCCCAATTTGGGGTTTGTTGCCCAGGCTTAATTTTTAAATAAAATACTGTCAGACACAAAAAGTTTCTGCATTGTCTTTATTTATGACAAGCCTCACTAATGTGGCTCTAACTGTGCTGGTGGGAGCAGGGGACATGGTACTAGGGAAGGATGCTAGTGGGTGCTAGGGCAGGGGACAGGGAGCCAGTGGGGGCAGGGGACAGGGAGCCGGTGGGGGACAGGGTGCCATAGTGGGGTGAGGAGGCAGGGTGCTAGGGGACCAGGAGGCAGGGTTCTGCACCAGGGGACAGGGTCCCAATGGGGGCAGGGATAGGGTGCTAATGGGGGCAGGGAGTCCCCCTCACCCGCCTCCTCCTGGGGCTCCTCCTCTCCCTCTCTCCCTTCCCCCCACAGAGAAGGGAAAGCCTCAGTGCGCACCTCCTCCAGGGACTCTCCCCACCCCACTGCAGAGGAGGGAAGGCCTGGTGTGTGCCTTCTCCATGGATGACTCCCCTCTCTCCCTGCAGAGAAGGGAAAGCCCTGGCACACGCTTCCCCTGCAGATGACTTCCCTCCTTCCCCCCGCAGACGTGGGAAAGCCCTGGCACGTGCCTCCTCCATGGATGACTGCCCCCTCCCCCTGCAGAGAAGGGAAGCCCCATTGTCACTGGAGGTAGGTAGTGGGGCTTCTTAGGGGTGGGGAGAAATTGGAGGGGGGGGCCCTGAACACCTTGCAATCGACTGGTCGAGCCCTCACAATTGACCAGTCGATTGCAATTGATGGGTTGGTGACCACACTATTAAAAGCTTTATGGTGGATATTACGGTCCATTCAGACAACGGCCCACCAGGAAATTCCCAGTATCCCACCAAGCTAATCCACCCCTGAGATTGGGTAAAAATATATAGGCTCATGAGTGTTCATGGGTAAGACCCACTTCATCAGGTCTTACCTGTGAAAGCTCACAATCCTATATATTTGTGTCAGTCTCTAAAGATACGTCTACACTGCGGCGCAATTTCGGCATACTTCTGATATCCTGAAATAGCTATTCTGCATCTTTTAAACAAGCCCATTATTTTGAAAAAGCTTTAGAAATAATGGACTTGCTATCCTGACGTTCCTGTAAACCTCGTTCCATGAGGATTAAAGGACATTTCGGAATAGTGATTTATTTTCAGATTTGGCGCTGTTTAGACAGCATCAAATTTCAAAATAAGCTATTTTGAAACACACTCGAAATAAGCTAAGCAATTTGTGTAGCTCAAATTGCATAGCTTATTTCGAGTTACAGATGCAGTGTATACACACCCTAACGTGCCACAGAACTATTTGTTGTTTTTAAAGTTATAGACTAATACAGCTATCCCTTTGAGTCTTTCTACATTAGGCATATCATGATGATCTCTTGAAATAGCAGCCTAGCTGTGTATATTAACCTTACACAATCTCCTCCTGCTTGTTTTAATTGCTATGAATTTTCATGTATTGTCTCGAAAAAGCAGCAAAGCCCTGATGTTTCTGAGGGGTACTGAGGATTTGAACACACTTGATATGATTGGGTTTTCAACACATAAAATGAGTAGAGACAGTGCAACAGAAAACCACAGGTAAGTTATTAGAATTGAATCCAAGAGAACTTTACCATAAACATGCTACATTGTCCCCTGTAAGTAGTTTTTTTCCTTTAATTCTGCAAGTTTCCCATAGACGCGCCAAAAAGCTCTATACTGACAACGCCAATTTTGTACTCTAGGTCAGCCTGTCATATTTCCCAACCTTCTTCATATCTATGTTGACATGCATCACTCTTCCATAATTAACTGACAAATGTCCTTTGTGGAACTGAGTAGATGTGATTGTTTTACTTGCTGAACTCCACGAAAAGAGACAATTGTTTCTCTGACAGCATCAAGTCTGCTATACACCATGTCAAGGCAAGTTGCATTTTCCATTAAGGAAAAGGAAATACTATTAACTTTGGCACATGCTGATTCTTTGCATTGCTTTTTTCACTCCCCCAGTGTTTAGATGAGCAATTTTAGTAAATGTTCATGTTTCAAAGATGTATGCACAGTTCAACTGCTTTACCAATTTGATTTAATAAGAGACAAAGGGCTGGAACATTAGCTGTGCCCCCAGAAAATGCTGGGGGGTAGAAGAGACTCAATTTCATTGTATTTCATTAGTCTTGAGGCCAGTTTTCTGCTGCCTCTTTCTCAGTGCTCCTATTTAGTGGTGCCAACTCTTGCAATTTTATTATAAGCCTCAATAATGGGTGTTTTATTTTTCTGGAGATATATGCTTATGTGACAATCTCAACTTTCATAGTAAGTAGTAAAAGTTTAGCCATCATGGTTGTAGAGAAAAGCTTGCAAACTTGAACCTAAAAGGCATCGCACCAGAAGGCAAATAAAAAGAACCTGATGAAAATCTCATGGTTTTTAGTACCTGATTCATGACCTTTGTATGCTTGGGTTTGACAATACTGACACAATAGCTTTTGTCTGTCTTTTTGCTCACTGGCATTGCTAGAGTGCAGGATATTACATTCTAATGCCATCCACACTGGGCTCATGAACACAGAGCTGGGTATTTCAGTCCTGTGTCAGTCAGCGATCCTTCCATATTGTACCATGCCTTCAGCTGTTTACTTTCTCCATAGGTGGTAAACCCTCTAACTGGCACATTCAGCAATAGGTGGGAGGCAAATATTGGGGCTTGTCTCTTCCCTGTCCTATTTAAGGCTATTTATGGATATTGAACAGTAGCTAGAAGAAGCAGACCTTATACATCCTATGCCCAGCAACTGATCTGCATGCAGGAGTCAAGAAGGCATGAAGATAGACATATCTCCTTGCTTACTGCCTTGGTCCACTCACCCTAAGGACAGGAACAATCTAGCCCTAGCCCAGAGAGTTGCATTGCTTTTCTTTGAGTTACACTCTTTCATTCAACTGTACATGTGTGTGTTTTGTTAAGAGCAATTAACACATTATGGGTGAATCAACGTGGGCCATGCCTTACTTCTAGGGGCCCACATGGAAAAAAAACAGAACATTAGGGGCCACAGTAAGTTTCTGAGGGGGCCATCCAAACTTAACTGCCAGGCATATGATGAATGACGCTCAGAAGGGCGCCATGAGCAAGAAAAAGTTGAGAAACACTGGTCTAGACTACAGGTTTGTTTGATTTTTCCGAAAAAGTGCCCTTTTTTTTAAAAAAAAAAAACAAACGTCACCTGCATCTAGACTACTGCCATGTTCTTTTGAAATTAAATCGAAAGAATGCAGCAGTTTTTTTGATCACGGAAAACCTGATTTTACAAGGAATAATGCCTTTTTTTGAAAGTGCTCTTTCGAAAAAAGGCGTTATTGAAAGCAAATAGTGCTTTTCTGAAAGAACATTCAGACTGCCAGGGTGCTGTCTTTCGAAAAGGCGGCTCTCTTTTTCGGAAATACTAGGTGCTGTCTAGACGCTCTCTTTCAAAAAAGAGCACCCAGGCAGTCTAGATGTAGCCTATATGTACAAATAGCTGAAATGTGTAAACACTGAGAAGGGGAAGAGCTATTGAGTGTTTTAAGAACTAGAACTACAAAAAAGGAAATGAAAAATTAAGGAAAAATAAAGCAAGTCAGCTACGTAAAGTCAGAAACTTCAGTAATAGAAGCCAAACACATGAAACAAAATATATAGTGGGGAAGGATTTTAGAGGTCTTTGCAATCTCCAATTACTCCTATTTCTCTCATCCTAGAGCTATACATACACAATGATGGAAGTTCCTTAGTTTGTAACACAATAATAGGAACAAAAGAAAGTAACTATATTTATAATGTTAGTATTTCATTTGGCTGGAGTGAGGGCAAGAAGTGCATTTAGGAAGCAAAGAAGAAATTCAGTATGTCCCAAATGACTATGGAACTGCATCTGCTATTTAGAATCTATCCAGGACTGGACAGAAAACAGCAGCCAAGCAGAATCTGACACGATCTGGATCCCAGATTGACAAGCTTCTGTATTGTCATAACCACTAATAAAAAATAAATAACAAACTCTGTGTGCAGTATTCTCCCCCTCCCCCACAACATGTTCAGCACAAAGATCACTGTGCTCTTATGTGGGCAATAGAGTAATACTGCAAAGAACAGAGTCTTGAAAAGGCCAGGGAAACACACAAAGCTGATGTGATAGCTGATGCTCTGCTCCCTGCCAGGGAGCACATGCTGCTTCATATTTAGTTGAGCAATTAGTTTCCCTCAGAGTACCCAAGTGCATAGGAATGGCAAATTAAGCCTGAAAAAAAATCCAAGCTCTCAGAATTGTGTATATTTTCGAAGTTAGGATATCACACATGTCATTAACCTCTCTGTGCATATGCAGTATTTTCTTTTCCTGATTTTCACACATGTGGAAGATTATAATGTATTATTTATGTTGCTAATGTATAGCTAAAGCTGCATGTATCTGAGTTATTGTTGTAGGTAACATCCTTACTTGGAATACTCTGATTTCTCTATGCATGATTTATTTCAGTCTTCATGTGGCAGTAAGTTTGTGTAGGTGTTAAATTCATGCCTGCCTGCACCAATCCCAGGAAATGAGGCTTTGTTTTGGAGACTGTATTAATGTACTTAATCCATTCACAGTCACAATGCTGCCATACAACTTCCAATATTGCTATTCCAGCACATTTTGTGCTAGGAAATTAAATCAAAGTCAGTAAAGATGTGTTTCCATTCCTAAAGAGACTATTAGGATTTGCTTAGAAATCTTACATTTTGAGTGCCATCACCCTGTGTAATCATTCTTCATACTGTCCAAGCCAGAGAGCTTAAGCAGTGTAGAATACTTGGTGAATGTGTACGTGAATACAAGGCGTTGAAAATACTTAAACTTGAATAATTACAGCAGTCATCCAAAAATGCAAAGGTCTGCTCTTGAGTGCCAAGGAATACACCCATCTGCTGTTTTCCAAAGAAATCGTATTTTTTTGTCATAGCAAATGAACACCTGCAATTCATACTTGCTTCAATAGGACTTGCAAGTGCTCACCACCTATCTGAGCTTGTCCCAAATATATTATAAATACTGGAGGTTTGATCTTGTGACACCTTTCATAACAGCTTCGCGTGTCAATTAGTGGTAAAGTTTCTGCAGAGACTGCATTGCAGAAGGAAAAGCTTGGGCTTTTTCTATAATCTAGTCTCAGAGGCTATGTCTAGACTGCAGAGTTAAATCAGAAAAAGATACACAATTTGCAGTATGCAAATTGAGTATCTTTTTCTGCTTCACTGTCAAAAGAGGCTTTTCCGAAATTTGGCATGTCTACATGGTGCCAGATTTTGGAAAAAAGTCCTCTTTCGACACATCCCTTCTTCCTCATAAAACAAGGTTTACAGGCATGGTGGAAAAGCACTGTAGTCTAGACATAGCCATAGTGTTTATCCTTCCCGGTCATTAAGGAATAGACAATAAAAGTGGAGGCCTTGGACAGATTTCATGTAAAAGGAAATGGTTCTAAATAATTACAGTAAGTTTTGGCATGAAGGAGGTTCAGGCTTTACAGAGTGATGAAGTCAATGTCCCTAATCAAGAGACAGTCTCAAAATATGGCTAAGCTGCTTCCAATCTCACAGACTTTGTCTATATTGACAGTAATGGGACCCATAGCTCATCAACACTTTCACCCATGGCATTAGTGTTAGGGGCTAATGGGTAAATAGCGATTGGACTTTTATGACAATGTCATCCAGTTCTACTCAGGATTGGATAATATTGTGGCAAAATGACTGAGCTTTGGTGCTTCCAGCTTGCTAGCCATGACAGGAGCTGCATCACATGACAGCATTGGAAAAATACAAGTCTGTTTTGCCAGTGTAGAAGCAACAAGAAAAGGAAGTGAGGTGGCTGAATCCATTTTCTCTGGAACATTCTAATGTATAGCCAAGCATGGCATTACAATATCAGAGGAGCATTTCAGCTTCTGTGCGTCTGAGTTATTTGCCTGATGGTATTGGCAGGTAGCAAAGAAAAATAATGTATACTTTATAGGAAACAGGCTTTGAATTTTCTTTAGCACGCAAGAATGCACTTGATAAATAGATGCCTTCTTATAAGAAACAGTTAATCAAGTGTAATCAGTGTATCTGTTGCATGCAGAATGTGACAGCTTATCTAATATAATTGAAATACGCATTTACTCAAACTGTTCCCTACATAGTTAGATATAACATTTCAATATGTCTACTTTAAAATTTATATTCAAATATGTTTAATCATTTTCCAGAAACATTGTAACAATTTCCTGGAAACTCCTTGAATTCTCCCATCCCAATTAGAATCTGGCTTTGAATAGTTTTCACATATTTAATGTTCCTCTGCTGTCACACTATAGGACATATTAATAGATCACAATTGAAAGAGAGTGGAAAAGAAAGAGAATGACCTTTGAGTAAAATAATTTAACAATGACTAGCAAAGCAAGAGTGGAAATTGAAGTATGGCTAGCTTTGCTCATATGAGCAAAGTTTGTCCACCAAGAAGGCTGCAATGTCTATTCAGGCCCAAAATGTTTTAACTAAACTGGTAAAAAAACTATTTAATATTTCTGTGAAGTTGTTTGGTATTTCCAGGCACAGAGAAACTATCCCAAAACACATCAACACCATAGATATTAGAGCTGATCAAGTAATACACGCAGTTAACAATTTATCTAGTGAATTTAGCATCTTTCTGGCTATAAAGATATCTATCTGTAAACAAATTACAGTTTCCTCATTTATTCATTAGTCTAAATTACTCCATTTTTTGCAGTTTGTAAAAATGTATGCCTTGATCTTGAACAACTCTCTGCAACCATCTGATAATTTTGATTAGCCAGAGAAGTCTATTTGGATAAATTCACAAACCTCTGATATCAAAAAAACCTCATGTGCACATTTAAAATTCAGTTTAATATAAGATGGAAAGTCAACTTCCTCTACATTCATGCCGGAAAATCTATCACAAAAACATTTGAGGAAAGTGAACACAAATGGAAACCAAAACTATTTGAGTGTATAGTTTGCAGAAAAATATGTAATGTTAATCCATCTATCTAACAAACATTATGCAAATTGTCTTTGACTAGGTTTCACCAGCAAGATTTCAGAGAAAAAATTGCCATCTAGCCTTGTAAATTATCTTTTCCATATTGAATGAACTTCTACAGCCCAATTAACAAGGGTGTTCTGTATTAAAACCATTTTTATTTTTCTCTGATGTTTACTTTTAATTTATTTGTCAGTCTGCTCCCAAAACCTAGATACCAATTTTTTTACAAATACCACATAAAATGAGTTTGGTGATTTCTAGTCTATAGTGACATAGTCACATTGGGTGTGTCAACAAAAGTGGACTTTTGTCAACAAAACTATACCTGCTTCTGCACTACTGCTGAGTTCTGTCGACAGTAAGTCGACAGAACGCGGCAGTTTTGTTGACAGCGGTAAACCTTATTCTACAAGGAATAACGCCTTTTTTCGACAGAGTTATGTCGAAAAAAGGCACTATTGCATCCACACTGTGCTTTTTAAAAAGAGAGCATCTAGACTCTCTTTCGAAAAAGCGGCTTGCTTTGTTGACAGAACTGGCTGTAGTCTAGACTCTCTTTTTCGACAGAGGCCTGTAGTCTAAACGTACCAAGTGACCCATAAAGCCAGGGTGTTGTAAGCACAATTCAATAACGATACAATAAACGATACAAAAGTCCATTCTGGAACAAAAACCTGGATATCTTTAAACAAGCTCTGTCCATATTTTGCCTAGATATAGACAGTTCTTTAAACCATAAACTGTCATAAGTATTAACAATCTCAAAAATCCATTGATTTTCATAAATGTAATTATATTGCTTTAAACATCATGGTGCAAAAATAGATTTTGTCAATTGGTTAGAACAAGACCTGAGCATCAAAACACAGATTTCAAGGCCAGATGGGGACATTATGATCTTCTGTGATCTGTATAATAGAGGTCGAAGACCATACTAAGTAATTTCTTCATCAAGTCTATTACTTGTGTTTGAGCCAAATCATATCTTTTAGAAAGCTATCCAATCATGATTTAAAGCTTTCAAATGGCAGAATCCACCACAACCCTTGGGATGTTATTCAAATGGTCAATTACTCTATTAAAAATATGCACTTTGTGTTCTGCTGCTAATTCACTGTATAACCTTTGGTAAGTTCTTTAGTCTCTCTGGGACAGATTTTTAAAGGCATTTACTTGGGCATCTAGGTTTAAGTTCTCTAAAATACGTGTGGTGAAGTCTTTGGCCCACTGAAGTCAAGGATAAAAATTCTGAGTGTTACGATATGCAAATCACATTGCTGGATGTGCAAATCACATTGCAGAAGTAGCACAGAGCCTAAAGATACAAGCAAACACCAAAATGGGATTTTTCAAGGAGCTCATGGGTGCTTAACCCCTGATCCTGCAAGTGCTTGTATATGTGCTTAATTTTACACAAGGAATCCCATTGACATCAATAAAATTATTTATTTGTGTAGTGAAATAAGCAACTAAGGGTATGTCTAGACTACATGCCTCTGCCGACAGAGGCATGTAAATTAGACATACTGACATAGTCAATGAAGCGGAGATTTAAATATCTCTCGCTTCATTAGAATAAAAATGGCCACCACATTGTGCCGGCTCAGCTGTTTGTCGGCACAAAGCGGAAGTCAAGACGGGGATTGGTCGACAAGGAAAGCCTTTGTCGACCGATCCTGTAAACCCCATTTCATGAGGCATAAGGGATTGGTCGACAAAGGCTTACCTTGTTGACCAATCCCCGTCTTGACTGCCAGTTCGTGACGACAAACAGTTGAGCCGGCACAACGTGGTGGCCATTTTTATTCTAATGAAACGGGATATTTAAATCCCCACTTCATTGACTATGTCGGTATGTCTAATTTACTTTCCTCTGTCTGCAGAGGCATGTAGTCTAGACATACCCAAGTGTTTGCAGCATTGGAATATGGAAGTACCCAGTCCTGCAAACACTTGTGCATGTGATACCTAAGTGCTGTCATTGGAATTACTTACATGAATGAAGTTAAGCATATGCATAAAAGCTTGAAGGACTGAGGTCTAGTCTTGTAAACATATGATAATTGGAATCAATAAACGGACAATGCATAACATACACATTTTAAAAGCTCATAAACAAAAGAAGAGTAGATGATAATCTATCAGAATCACACAGTTCAGAGCAGAACATTACAAAATGAATGAGCTATACCAGAGCTCAAGCACTTTTACCAATTTTCCTACATTGAACACCATCGGAGTACAAGGCTAAATAGCATTCATGGCTAAATAAGGAGTTTTATTGGTTCAGAATCGAACCTGTATGCTCCTCAATGCAAAAGAATATTGCAGACTTCTCCAGTATGAGATTATATTTTTGAACTGAAGTTGACACTTAGGCTATGTCTACACTTGCGGCCGTTTTTGCGCAAGAATCTGCAGAGAGGCCACACTGCCTGCCCAAGGAAATTTACAGTACAGAGTGGTAAGAGAGGTCTCCTTGCGCAAGAGTTATGCTCTTTTTTATCAGGTGTAAGCCCTCTTGAACAGGAGCTCTTGCGCAAGAGAGCAGTGTTGACGCTCGGCAAGGATTTCTTGTGCAAGAAAGCCCTATGGCTAAAATGGCCATCAGAGCTTTCTTGCGCAAGAAAGTGTCCACATTGCCATGGGAGCTCTTGCGCAAAAGCACAGCGCGCACATGGAAGTGTGGACGTTTTCTTGCATAAGACTTCTTGCACAAGAAGCCGCCAGTGTAGACATAGCCTTCGGGTACGTCTACACAGCAGTTATTTTGAAATAACAGCCGTATCTCGAAATAACTTTCCTAGCATCTATGCAGTCAAACTGCTATTTCAAAATAAATTTGAAATAGTGGAGCGCTTATTTCTAATTTGGTAAACCTCATTCTACTAGGAAAAATGGCAAATTTGAATTAGCTATTTCGAAATAAGTGCGGTGTAGACCGTTATTTTGAAATAGGGGGGCTCCAGTCTTCTCAGGGTACCCTGGTGGCCACTCCAGCCTCAACCAAGAACACGTCTCTCCCTTCTCTCTTCCCCAGAGTCCTTAAAGGGGTAGACTCTGGCCACAGTCCCTGTGCCAGCTCCAAGCCTGCCAGCCCAGAGCCAGCAGTCACTGCCCCGACCCAGTGGCCCCAAAAAATGAGCCAGCAAGCCACTGGCATCCAGCCCTCCACTGCTCCCCAGGAGTAGTCTGCCAGCTCCTAGGAGCCTGCCAGGGCCCAGAGAAGGCGGGCACCTTTCTGGTCCAGGGTGGAGATCATGGACCTTATTCAGGTTTGGGGGGATGCCCCCAATGTCCACAATCTCTGCACTAGATGGAGGAATGCAGCTGTCTATGGCAGATAGCTGCCAGTCTGGCCACCAAAGGCCACATGGGAACCCAGGAGCAGGTTTGCATGAAAATCAAGTTGGACTGGTGAGACCCCCCCAACCCTGAGCCTGGAGTTTCCCCTCCCACTTTTTTCCCTTGCTTCCCCCTTCCAGCTTCCTCCTCCCAGGTTTCCCCCACCCCCCTCCCATCCTTTCTTCTCCCCTCTCCTGCCTCCCCAGTCTCTCCAGATTTTCATCCCCTTCTCCCCCTCCCCCCCCCCCAGTTTTCAAATCATAGAATCATAGAATACTAGGACTGGAAGTGACCTCGAGAGGTCATCGAGTCTAGTCCACTGCCCTCATGGCAGGATCAAATACTGTCTAGACCATCCCTGATAGACATTTATCTAACCTACTCTTAAATATCTCTAGAGATGGAGATTCCACAACCTCCCTGGACAATTTATTCCAGTGTTTGACTACCCTGACAGTGAGGAACTTTTACCAAATGTCCAACCTAAACCTCCCTTGTTGCAGTTTAAGCTCATTGCTTCTTGTTCTATTCCCCAGAGGCCAAGATGAACAAGTTTTCTCCCTCCTCCTTATGACACTCTTTTAGATATCTGAAAACTGCTATCATGTCCCCCCTCAGTCTTCTCTTTTCTAAACTAAACAAACCCATTTCCTTCAGTCTTCACTCATAGGTCATGTTCTCTAGACCTTTAATCATTCTCGTTGTTCTTCTCTGGACCCTCTCCAATTTCTCCACATCTTTCTTGAAATGCAGTGCCCAGAACTGGACACAATACTCCAACTGAGGCCTAACCAGTGCAGAGTAGAACAGAAGAATGACTTCTCGTGTCTTGCTCACAACACACCCGTTAATGCATCCCAGATTCATGTTTGCTTTCTTTGCAACAGCATCACACTGCTGACTCATATTTAACTTGTGGTCCACTATAACCCCTAAATCCCTTTCTGCCATACTCCTTCCCAGATAGTCGCTTCCCATTCTGTATGTATGAAACTGATTGTTCCTTCCTAAGTGGAGCACTTGGCATTTGTCTTTATTAAACTTCATCCTATTTACCTCAGACCATTTCTCCAATTTGTCCAGGTCATTTTGAATTATTACCCTATCCTTCAGATTAGTCGCAACCCCTCCCAGCTTGGTATCATCTGCAAAGTTAATAAGCGTACTTTCTATACCAATATCTAAATCGTTGATGAAGATATTGAACAGAGCCGGTCCCAAAACAGACCCCTGCAGACCTCCACTTGTTATGCCTTTCCAGCAGGATTGTGAACCATTAATAACTACTCTCTGAGTATGTTTATCCAGCCAGTTATGCACCGTATAGTAGCCCCATCTAAGTTGTATTTACCTAGTTTATTGATAAGAATATCATGCGAGACCATATCAAACACCTTACTAAAGTCTAGGTATACCACATCCACCGCTTCTCCCTTGTCCACAAGTCTCGTTATCCTATGAAAGAAAGCTATGAGATTGGTTTGACATGATTTGTTCTTTACAAATCCAGGCTGGCTGTTCCCTATCACCTTGCCACTTTCCAAGTCTTTACAGATGATTTCCTTAATTACTTGCTCCATTATCTTCCCTGGCACAGAAGTTAAACTAACTGGCCTGTAGTTTCCTAGGTTGTTTTTATTTCCCTTTTTATAGATGGGCACTATACTTGCCCTTTTCTAGTCCTCTGGAATCTCTCCTGTCTCCCATGATTTTCCAAAGATAATAGCTAGAGGCTCAGATACCTCCTATATCAGCTCCTTGAGTATTCTAGGATGCATTTCATCAGGCCCATTTTATTAAATAAAGAGAGTTTGTGTTTATGAAAATACGTGTATTTTATTTGACATCAGGATGAGGGGTTAGGGAGGGGTAAGTGGAAGGACATGAGGGAGGAGTGAGGCACAAGCTCCCAGTGGGGCAGATCAGGGAAGCGCTTAGTGCTTCTCAGGGTGGAAGCTCTCCCACAGGGCCTCCTGGATACTGACAGACTCCTGATGGACCTCCTGGATAGTAGCCTACAGACAGTGCAGCCAGGCTCTCAGCAACGCGTCCAAGAGAAGCACCAGATTGCCCAGGGGCAACTCTGGCTCCATGTTGCAGAGTGCTGTGGTGTCCCAAGTGAGGGCAATCAGATCATACAGAAACAAAATGCTTTGCTTTCCCTCATTGAGGTAGATAAACAAGCAGGGAAACTTGAGAACTGGCTGTCCGTGGGGCGGGGGGAGGAAGGAGAGAGAGATCCCTTTAAGCACAGACCTCAGATAGCCTCAGGCAGCAGCTCCACACAGTAAGTCCTCACCTGGAGCCCTGCTGGAACTGGTTCCAGTCATCCTTAAATGCGATTCAGAGTCCACTCAGTGTGGACGCGCTATTTCGAAATAAGCTATTTCAAAATAACACTGTAGTATAGACATACCCTTAGAAGGAAAAGCTAATGAGCGCACACATATTTGCCACTGCTTCTAACAATATTCACTAAGGAATATAATAATTAAGAATATCCTAGTTACATGGGTATCTATTTTTAAATTTTGTAAAATACAAAGAGTGAATTCCAGGTTCCACTGAAATCGATGATAAGATTTCTAATTTTTGTGATATGGAAATCACATTGCTGGATCAGAAGTAGCACAAAGCTATGTAGCAACAAACTTGTCAGCCCCACAAGGATACCCCAAATAGCCAAACAGGTAGATGGTTTTCAGGTTTGCTATGTTTCTCCATAATTTCAGGCATGCTATAGATACGTGCACAGGTTTTCTGATTCTACACACCTTGAGCTCCATTATTATTATTATTTAATGACTGTCCCAGAATTACTATTCTAGAAGCCAACACAACACTCCCAAGAGAAGGTTGGCAAATATTTTTGAAATAACAAATGCTGCAGGAAAAGGTAAGCAGTTTTTAATCCCTGCACATTTCTTGATCTCTTTGAAAAAAAGAATGGCTGTTATAAATATATCCAAGATTTTAGAAATATTGTGATTTTGCCATACATAGCAGTTGTGAATATAACATGGCACTGTGATTCTTCTGAGAGTGAAAGAAGAAATTGAGGATCAAACTAACTCCTTGTCCACACTGACATTGCAAGGAGGCATCTCATATATGTGCCAGGTGTAATTATGCTGTGATAAAAATGTGTTTTGAAATAAAATGGAAATATTGGAGTGAAATGTGCAAAAAAGCCTATAATGAAGACAATACATTGCAATGTTATGTTGCATCTCTTTCATACAAGTTGCATACCAAATGCTGTTCAAAAAGCTTGCTTCAGATACAGATAATAAAGGAGACAAGAGTTAAATAAAAATTCTAAGGGAGGCAAAATAGATTAGTTTTCAAAAAAATGAGAAAAACTAGTGGGTTGTGGAGGCTGAGGGACACAGGAAACTCACAATCTGATGGAAAAGGGAGCAATAGAATCTTATTCCAGTTATTTGATTTCACCTGATAAAAATTCTAATAAATTATTCAGGCCTTTTCAGGACTGCAGACTATTCTGCAAAAGAGACATGGTGAGTCCTCAGAATGGAAAGTATGTATCACTGAACAGTGGGAGCGACAAAGACAAGGCAACTCAAAAAACCTATTAGCAACACACTCACCCTAGGATGACTCCGAAGCTGTCATCAAAATTGTTTGAGCTGTTTGCCAAGATGCCAGATGCTGCTGCTGAAAAAAAAAGTTATATAGTATTGGTGTCTGGGCAGTGTGACCATCTTCCAAAGAAAAGAAACAAACACAATAAGGAATAGCTCTGCTACCAAGCAACTAAAAATTTCAGTTTGTAAAATATAAATATAGTACTTGAAAAGTGATTATATTTTGTATTCACTGGGGTAAGTGGGAAGCAATATTGAAATATTTATAACTGGTATGTTTATTAAGGATAGAATAATGGAGGAGGCTGCCTGCTGCTCTAAATCTTCTTTCCCTATCTGCTTTCTCACCTAATTCTTACAGAAACAAGGTGGGTGAGGTAGTATATTTTACTGGACTAACTACATGGAATATTTTTTGAACAGTCTTCTTATAGGTTTACAGCAGGAGATATTTCTATCTGGGAGATTCAGCAGAGAATGAGCAAAGCAGTCTCCAGAGTGTTGGGACAGGTATTTCTTTGACCTATCACTCTAAAAAAAAAAAGCAGCTGCCTATGTGTTTCCCACCTAAGAGCTCCATGAAGAGCTACAACCCTCCTAGCACTACCTATGCTAGCAGTTATTGCTAGCATAGGCTAAAAAAATCTGTCTTAAATACAGTTAGTTTTCTCATGAGAACGGTGCTAGTACTGGCCAAAGTTGACATACACTCTAGAGTACTTCCCACATTCTATGGGCCTGTCTACAGAATACACGATACCATGTTTAACTAGCAGGCTTAAAGTACTGATTTGGCAAAGAATTTAAGTGTATGTTTAACTGCAGCCCTAAGCATGTGTTTAAAGTTAATCACATTCTGAAATCCCATTTGACATTAAACATGGCATAGGGGCTGATTCAAAGCCTAGTGAAGTCTATGGGAAAATTTCCATTGACTCCAGAGGGCTCTAGAGCATGCCATGATTGCGATGTGTATTTGGATAAGACTATGTCAAATTAAGGGCTAAAGCTCTAGCTCTGAACTATACTGGGAGAATAACATAGTTCCTTCACTATGGCACAGTTTCCGAACACAGCTGTAAGACATTTCACAGAAAAATGAAATCCTACCACATTTCTAGTAATATCTATGTTTAAACAGGGTTGTTACTGGAACAGGTGAGACTGAAATGTGGGTATTGCCTATTTGCTCCAGCTTTAACATATGAACAAATATTGCCAATCCAAACCGCATTATTTGCAAAAGTTTTGTGACAGAGGCTGAAGATTACATATTTCCACAACCTAAATGTTAGCTAGAAAATGCACAATTCTGTTAAATGCTTCCCACTGCAAACAAGGAAAATGTGATAAGGCAGTTTAAAATCTCCTAGGAAAAGAATTTTAAATAAATTAGGAAAATTATTGCCTACAGCGTTCATCACATTAGATTTTACTTTGGAGAATATTCTAAACAGCCTCCTTCTGTCTTGCCCCTCCATACCTCAACAATTTCTCTATATCCCTTATCAGCCTGGCATTCAGTTTTTACCCTCAAGGACAAGGAAGTAAGGGAAGTATGTAAGGAGAGGGAGCTCTTTCACAGTTTTTCAATAGCACACAATACAGGATGACAGCTGGGGGGAAAAAGGGGAAAATGATATTCCATCAGGACACTGCATAGTGTACTGTAGCCCACTTCTATCTTCATTTTTGCATGCAAAACAGCTGTGAAGGCAAAAATATTATTTGTAGGTCTTGGGCATTGTCTACAGAAAAATTGGAACCGAAATCATTAGTCAATGTTGGTCTTTAGCACAATCTATACATGTGCTTTGAAATAACTAAGGTGTGAATTATAACTAAACTGGGCAAGTTATCAAAGTTAGAATAAAAATGCCCTATTCTGATCTAAAATAAAAATTGCAATATAAGGACTTGAACCAAAAATATTAAACAGCAGAAATTACAACTGAGCGAGTTACTTCAGTTGCAGTCTATGTAGACAACCCTGCTGTGATTATAGCTGTAAGAATCTTTGTTTGGAACTGACTCTAGAATTTTTAAAGCCTTCTTCTCTTTATTTTTAAGTAATAATGAAACATTTTCTAAGTCACGTTTGTTCTGTAGAGCAGCACAAACTCATTATTGATTTGCATTTCCCCCCCAAAGGGAAGAAAGCTAAACAGAGCTTAGGGGAGTCTGAATGTGAATAAATGCAATTTATAGTGTAAAGAATTTTGTCCAGAACTTCTCCTGTTCAGTTTCACATTTAGGCCCTGATTTTGCAATCACTTAAGCCCATGTTTAACTTAATGCACAGGAGTCATAGAATCATAGGGCTGGAAGAGCATGTCTATACAGCAGGGCTAAACTTGAAATAAGCTATGCAACTTGAGCTACGCTAATTGTGTAGCTTAAGTATAAATAGCTTATTTCGACTTTTGGCGCTGTGTACACAGCAGTTACTTCGAGACAGAGCACTCTTTCCCCGACTTCCCTTACTCCTTGTATAATGGGGGTTACAGGAGTCTGAGTAAACAGCCCCGCACCTCAATATCATTTCGACATTATGTCAAAATAATTACTTGTGTGTAGACACAGATTCCTTTATTTCTGAATAACGTCAGTAATTCCAAAATAACGCTGCCATGTAGACATAGACAAAGAGACCTCAGTTGGGCATAGAGGCCAGCCCCTGGCCAAAGCAGGATCAAACCCAATTAAATCATCCCAGCCAGGGCTTTTTCAAGCCAGCACTTAAAAACCTCTAGGGATAGAGATTCTGCCATCTCCCTACATAACCCATTCCAATGCTTCACCACCCTGCTAGTGAAATAGTTTTTCCTAATATCCAACCTAGACCTCACCATCCCATTGAAATCAAAAGAACAGGAACTTAAAGCATTTACAAGAGCAGGCAACCTGCGCAATGGGATTACTCTCATGCTTAAAATTAAGCACATGCATCAGTGTCTACAACAGTGATCACCAACCAGTAGATCGGGATCTACTGGTAGATCTTGGAACCTCTGACAGGGGATCTTGACTGGTTTGGCCAAGAGGCTACCAAGTGCCAGCACTTCAGCTGCCCCTCCCTGCACTGCCTGCACCTAGAACCCCCTCCTACATCCCAACTGTCTGCCCCAAGGTCAGGTCAGAGCTCCTCTCACACTCCAAATCCCTTAATCCAAGACCAGCGCTAGCACCCCAACTCACTGCCCCTGCCTGGTGAAAGGGAGGGAGGATGGGGGAGAAAGGGAGATTGGAGTGAGCAGGGGAGGGGCCTCGGAGAAGGGTCACAAAGGAGGCGGGGCAAAGGTATTTGGGTTTGAGGTAGATCTTGGATTGCACTTAAATTAAAAAAGTGATCTCAGGCTTAAAAAGGTTGGAGACCACTGGTCTACAGAATTGTGACCTTTATTTGACAACTACAACAGAAAATTTTCTTGACACATCCCAACTATAGCATGCTAATTTATATTGTCCTTCCAAGATGAGATTCAGAACTCTTTACATGTTCAGCAATACTGTTTTATCATTGAGTCAAGTTTCATCATTATGAATTATGCAATAGCAGTAAAACCATATTAGCAACTGAAGATAGCTTAATTTGTGACCACTTATAATTAAACTCCACCAATGCAATTTTAGTGAATGAGCAGATTCAAGTTCTCTCACCCACGATTGCTTGCACATTGCAGACCTACCTATTCATCAGTTTTCAAAGTAATACTTTTGAAAGAATCCTCCATAACCCTTCCACATATAACCCACACTCAACATCCAAAATCCAGTAATCTCAGGAACATGCATTTTCTGTTAAGAGCAAATGAACATAAGATTGTCAGATGGTGCAGTTTATTTGTGAGAATGACCAGAACTAGGTGCTGCAGAAGAATCGGCAAAACCTTTATAATCGACATTTATATAAAAGCATGTTATCCAGAGCAAGGTTCTTCCTAAACGTACACAATTAGAGTTTGGTTTATATCTTGTACTATGCAGGTAGATTATATTTTAATCAGGGGTCCTAAAGCTGAGGACTGAAAGAGCCCTGAGGTCCCATGGCCATGACTATCACACTTTTCCACCATGGCTAATTGGGAAGAGAGTTTCAGCCAGCTCTCTGATACATGGGCAGGGTTCTGTGTAGAACAAGCTAAAAACCATTGCTTTAAATGGCTTTTCTAAGGGCACCTGTGGAGAGTTTACTTATATTTCAATCCCACTAAAATATTTTGCTGTACAATATCTAGATCATGCCCCCTCTCTCCCATTCAATGATATTGTGTGGTGATAAAGTGTTTCCCATCTTTTGTGCATTACCTTTTAATTTTATTTTTATACCCAGACTACAGAGAGGGACTTCACAACCACTGTAGGATACAGCTCTGCCAACCAATCATAGCATGCTGTAAGATGGTTTGTCATTATGGGAGCCTCTCAGGTTCTCTGCTCATTAAACAGTATTGTTTTGTTGCCTTTGTAATTGCATGGTAGAGAATGATGGCTGACAATTGCAGTAATTGGTGAAGAGCATACAATAATAAGGAAAAGGAGATGTTTCAGGCTGGGAGACAGGGTGAAATACACTCCTGCGCAGAGTGCCAGCCTAGTCACAATGTAAATCCCAGTTAAGCTCCCTGGGAATGGCTTAACTGATGATGGTAGGCCTTGTACTGGTCCTCTATACATGGATGCCTTTTATCCAGAACCTTGTGACTCAAGCCTCCACTCAACACCTTTTTGCTTCCTCCTTTGAAAAAAAAAGCAGACTGATTTGACTCTTTTCCTTAAGGCTCTGTCTACACTGGTGCGATCTTGCGCCAGAAGTATGCAAATAAGACTAAGCGTGGAATATCACCAAGCCTCATTTGCATATCTAATGAGCCGCCATTTTTGCGGAAGAGGCTCTTACGCCAGAAAGAGCTATCTACACTGCCCCTTCTTGCACAAGAAACACCCTCTTGCTCAATGCCGTTACGCTGATTGTTTTCAGGAATAACGGTATTGCGCAAGAGGGTTTTTCTTGCACAAGAAGGGGCAGTGTAGACAGCTGGCAAGTTTTTCCGCAAAAGCAGATGATTTTGCAGAAAAACTTGCCAGTTTAGACACAGCCATAGGCTATGTCTACACTGCAGGCTTTTTGCAGAGTGTCTACACTGCGCATGCGTTCTTGCACAAGTAAATTTACAGTAAAGCATCAGAAAATGGGGCTTCTTGCTCAAGAGTTATTCCTCTCCCATGAGGAATAAGCCCTCTTGCGCATGAGCACTTCCACAAGAAGGCAGTGTGGACAGGCAACAGGGGGTTCTTGTTGCAAGAAAGCCCTATGGCTAAAATGGCCATCTGTAGTGGTCAATTGCGGAAGAATTTTGTATGTGCTACTTTAAGGGTGGTGAGACTTGCATTCCTTCCCCCCCCCTTTTTCTTTTCCCTATAGCTGATGAGCCAGAAGCAAATCTTTGGGAACATACGCCATTTAAGATAAGCATTGTTGCCAGTATAGCAAGAACAAGTATGAGATAAGGGTTAAGGGCAAGAACGCATAAACAATTCTGTTTACCCTAATGTACTGATCACATAACCAGGGCCAAAGAACAAGAAGATCAAGATCAGAACCAGATCAATAACTAACAGCTAAGCCCTACATCAGCACTAATGAGTAAGCCCTGGATATTTCCAAACTGCCAAACAAGGAAGGGAAAACTGTATTTAAGGCTGCCTCAGAATCTAACAAATTGGACTTCACCGATGGGCTTTGGGTACCGGTGCCTTGGAAGCTGAGACAACCTCCCACTTCGTCTGCAGCCTACCTGGGCTCCCAGGCTTGCAGGAAGGGACGTAAGATATGCTGCTTCTTTGTTATGTTGCTCTTCCATTTATGGGGCACAGCTGTTAGCTGTCAGGAAATAAACTACTTGTATTTGACAGATACCTGTGTGGCATATTTTGTACCTTGAGAGCCCAGTATCAGACCTGAGATTTACTCTGGCCGGCTACACCATCAGAGTCTTCTTGCAAAAGACAGCATCCACACTGCCATGGGCGCTCTTGTGCAAAAGCACATCTCTTGCACAAAAGCACATGGCAGTGTGGATGTGTTCTTGCACAAGAGCTTTTGCACAAGAACTCTTGCGCAAAACAGTTATTGCACAAGAAGCTTGCAGTGTAGCCATAGCCGTATAGTTTTATTTTCTCTTGGCAGAGGGATAAGCTATACCAGTATAAACCAGCTTTTAACTAGTAGATCTGAGCTCACACTAATGGTTGTATTGGCATGGGCAAAATATCACACCCTAACCAAAATAGCAAAACAATAATCAATATTTAGACCAGGCCTGTATGTTCTCTTTGGCTACATCTACACTGGCCCCTTCTTCGGAATAGCCATGCTAATTTAGAACTTTGGAATAGGGAAATGCACGGGGGATTTAAATATCCCCCGGCGGGATTTAAATAAACATGGCCGCTGCTTTTTTTCCGGCTTTTCCCCAAGCCGGAAAAAAAGCGGTGGCCATGTTTATTTAAATCCCGTGGGGGATATTTAAATCCCCCGTGCATTTCCCTATTCCAAAGTTCTAAATTAGCATGGCTATTCCAAAGAAGGGGCCAGTGTAGACGTAGCCTTTAGGTTTATGTTTGGACAAATGCTCATTTGCGCTAAAAATCTGTGGAACTTTTGGGGTTTGTGAACAATGTCAGAAATATCTAACAGTTGTCCAAATACTCTCAAAATAATGAATCTAATGTCATCGTGAATCAAAGGATTACAAATGTAAGCAGAATCTGAATGAGCATTCCATTGACATCCAATGGTAAGCTGTGGAAGAAGCTGATCTTGTTTGCATGGGCACCCATTCACCCTGCCTAGATGCTCAGCACGACAGGATTGCTTGTCCCAAATTACCACTTTTGTCTGGTATTGGATCCTCAGTCTCCTTGTTATTATGGCAGAAGGGTTGTTATCAGTGCTGTGTGAATTGAGGGCAACAGAACTTGTACCTGGCATACTCCAATGGAGGGACTCACCTTCATCTAAAAAGCACTCAATAGGTAGTTAATATGGCTTTCGGGGCCAAATGAGTTGAGTGAGATTGGGGACAGGAATTTGTATTGATGAAACCTTTTCATTTCATGTTACCCACACTCACAACTCTTGTAAATCTTTTTAGTAGACAATTGAAGGTCAGACTATTAACAGTCAAAGCAAGCCCTCTGGCTGATTGCCACTGTACCAAAGATTGTGTTTGTTTGCTGTGGACCTGGTTCTCAATTTCTGTACCACTTTGGATCCAGGTGAGTGCTCTTTCAGTTCTAATTATACAGAAGCATGTGTCTTGTGTCTACATCCTGTGGAACATACATTTAGCTATCAGCTAATTGCCTTGTATGAGGAAGAGAAAAACTCAAGAGAGAACTGGGACAACAGGTAGTGAGGTGAAGGTTGGTGAATTCTTACCTGAGTTGTCTGAACTTATGGGAAGAATATCATGTCTTAGTGAGGCTTCTTGTAGAAATGCAGGGAATGGTTTATCTATATGTTGATCCCAGTCCCTGTACCTCTTTGGACATAGCTGCAGATTTCTGTTTCACCAGCAACTGACAAGATCCATTGACTCTAAACCCAATGGCTAAAATGCTGCTAGTTGTGGAGATCCCAAGGCAGTTTGCTAATAAATGACAGTAATTTTACAGTGGTTTTTTTCATAAGCTAGTCATAGTATTCAAAACAACATTTACAGTGTGTTCTGCGGGCATTATATGTAGGGATGGACTGGCCTGGTGGGACACCGGGAATTTCTAGGTGGGCCATACTCCGATGGGCCGGCTGGCGGCTCCTAGAGGAGAAGGGGGATTGTGAAGGGACGCCGCAGCCCTGCAATTTAAATTCTCCAGCACTGTGCACCGGCCATGTATGCGGCACGGTGGGGCTAGGGATCGCATGCACAGTGTGCTTAAATGCTGTGCAACATGTGAGAGTGGAGACACACAGGCGTGGCGTGATGTCACAGCATGGGACTTTAAAAGCACTCAGCCCATAGTCCAGAGTTGCACCACATGGCCCAGATCGAGGCCCGGCACATGGTCTGGAGCCCCGTAAGCTGCTGGGGCCCAATCACAGACTCCAGCCCCGCAAACTGGAAGGCAGAAGGTAGGTGGTGGGGGGAGGGGGAGAATAGGAGGAAGGGGTGGGAGAGGAAGGGACTTGTGCTGAGGGGAAGGGGGCAGGTCGGGAGAAGAAAGGGGAAGGCACCAAGAGACAGGGTGGAGGAGAGACAAATGCCAGGGGGCCAAGTGGAGACAATGAGGAAAAGGGCAGGAGGGGAAGTGTCAGTGGGAGGGAGGAACAGGGTGATGCTGGGAGAGGAGAGGGTAAGGGCATTGGGAGCTGGAAGGGGAGGTGCTGGGATAAGGCTTGAAAGAAGGAGTGGGCATGAGAAGGCGGGGATGGAGCAAGTCATGTGTGAGGGCACAGGGGTGTGAGGCATCAGGAGGATGCAGGGGTAAGGGAAGGTGCAGGTGCCAGGGGATTCTGGGGGTGAAGCAGAAGGGCAGACACCTGTGGGGAGGGACCAGCACCAGAGGAGAGAGGCAGGGCAGGTGTGTAGAGGAAGGTGTTAGGGGAGGGGATGAGGAGGAGTAGCTCACATGATCAGAGTGGGGCTACGGGAGGAGTGGGCACAGCGGGGGAGGGAGAAGGGCTGGTGGAGGGGGGCAAGTCTCAGGAGGGCTGAGGGCAGTATTTTGATTGCTAGTCTGCCCCGATTATATGTTTGTTTTACTAAGGAAATATGTGTCTTTCTCTCCCTGAAATGGACTGGAATGTAACATTCATTTACCAGGGTTTTACATTCATTAGCCCTCAGGTTTAATTCAATGTAATGAGTTTTGAAAAGAGAAATCTGGCCCATATTTTAGCAAAGAATTAAGATGAGACCCAATAAAAAGGAGAGAGTGTAGATTACAGAGAGCATTCCTTGCCTCCATCACACAGCCATTTTCTTCTAAGAACCTGTAACAATAGTTGATTAACATGACTGAAGAGCAGCTACATCTAAATCAATATTATTTATTTATCCAAAGATACATAGCATGCAGAGAAAGGGGTTAAAACAAAAAAGCCTATTGGCATGCATCTTGCTTGCACCATAATCTTTCCCTGCTAGCTTTTGCAATTTCTCTTTAGCTCATTTAACTGGGTTGGGACAGACAACCTGCTTGCTGCAGTTTCTGTATCTTTTTGGCTCTGTCAGTATTTATTGACACTCCCTGAGTAGCCCCCAGCTCCTCAGTCAACCCATTTCTTCCCTAGGCAAGAATCATTCAGCATTCCCTTTGCTAGTAGGCTTTGATTTGGGAACAGTAAACAGTGCCAGAGTAGCTGAAACCAGATAGGGAATATTCCCTAATTAATAACTTTCCCACTGTTTCTTCAAGGACTGTAGGTACTCTCTGGACTGTCATTGTTTCTTTTCATATTGATACCAACCAGATAAGCTGAAGTGCACTTGATTTTGATTAAAAAATACACTTAACTCTCTCATTCTCCATATCCCTGAAGCTTCCAAAGCTGCTGTCATAACATGCGGCCAAGTAATTTAGTGGACTATTTCGGTTTTAATTTAGTTCTTATCTGGTCAGATGAAGCTGATACATGTGTCAAACTATCCTTAGTTATAACAAATATAATTATAAAGAAATACTTTGCTGAAGTCATTGAGGATCAGCTCAATTAGAACAGCTATTAAAAACCAGGAATAAAAACAAGATGCTGCAATCCACAGTTTTAATCTCAGTATCTCTTTCAAATAATATTGTTTATGGCAAGTCTTGGTTTCATTAAATGTGTCATTGTTAGCAAATAATTATGGAGAGTCTTTGAAATGCTTGATTGTCATTTTGAAATTACAGGTAACTCAAAATGTAATGTAATGAAAACCAACACAAACTAATAAAACACTTCATGTGTGCTACTGTAGTATGACTAGTTATAGCAAAATCATTTAATTTACAAATGGTCACGTTGACCTGTAGAGATTCGATAGAGCTATGCAGGGTTCTGTTATGCAGTGTTTATCTACCTATCCATAGCTATCTATCTAAAAAGGTGAATATTCAATGTCTTAAATCCTCACCAGGCAGCCAATTAACCATAATAGCAAAAAAGCACTGCTGTGCTTAAAGGATGCCTTGAGTTTCACTACAGCAATTCCATTCTATCCTGCTACACTGCACCATGCTGCATGTCAAGCTGATATAGTAAAACATGATGAATAGTACTTAAGCAAACGTGACGCCTGGGTAAAGAATAGTACAGTGCAAACCCATTTATCAGAAATGTTTTAGAGGATATCAAAAACATTTAGATAAATGAGCTTTGAATGATCAGGAGCATTAGGGTGTATTGGGTTTGGGATTCATGCAGGGGACTTAGCCAAAAGGTGAATTGAGTTTCAGGAAGTTTGGAATCAAAGGAGTTTCAGTGTTTCCATAGCAGATCAAACATTCTGTTTGGGAAATGGCCCATTTCAGAAATCTATCAAAGGTTTGAACATCTGTCATGGCTTTCGGGGAGCAAACCCTCTGCCAGCGATTCAGGGAGATTGAGGAACAGAGAGAAAACCCTATCTTGGTAGTAGCATTAATGTGCCTATTTCCTATATCAGGTTGAATCTCTAAATCTGGGACTCTCTGGTCTGGCAACATGGATATTGCTAGACCAAAGAGCCCCAGCTGGCCAGTTTCAGGGGCTGGGCTGGTGGGGGGAAGTGTGGAGTCAGCCTGTTGGGGAGCACAGCCTCAGCTGGGGCTGACAGCAGGTAGCACAGCCCCACCTGGGATCATAGCCCTGGCGGCAGCTGGGCCGACCCAGCAAGATGTGCAGCTCAGGCTCGTGGTGAGAGTGCAGCCCTGGCATGGCTGGGAGCAGTGGGCCTATGCGGGGAAGCAGGGCCAACAGCCAGGAGGGAAGCCACCACTGTTATGGCAAACTTCATAGTTCGGGACCGCTCAGGTCCCAAAGGTGCTGGACCAGGGAGGTCCTACCTGTAGACTTAAATTTTGAGTGAAAATTTGTTTCCTTTCATATCCTGTTGAAGATAATGATACAATTCTAACTAGTCACTAACATTATGTAAAAAATATATTCACATTGAGTGTCTACATAAGCAGTCCAAACCTTAACTAATTCACTTGAAAACAGTTATAGAACTAGTTTTATAATTCTAACACTACTCGTTCTGTTATTCAATAATGTTTTATTTAATTTTGGTTTTGTTAGTTCAAATACAAGTTGTTTTGTTATTTGTCTTGGCATTTTCTGCTTTCCTTGTAAATTTCACGTTGCATAAGAAACCACGACTAACATGCTTCCTTTTTGAAGATCCGGGGACCTTGTGTATTATTTAACTCCTGTGTCTGAATATGCTTCAGAATTAGTTTGTCTTAGGTTTTGTACTTTCTGTGTAAATGAATGACAGGTGAAATAAAGATCCCATTTTCTGTCTGGCAACTGGAACAAAGCTGAGAACTGTGCTTTACATGTGCAATCTATCTTCTGAAGTACAGTTGGTCTGAACACTTAACAAGTATTTATATTATGCAGATCTGGACAGGTCTTGCAGTGCCAGATTCACAACATCTACATCTGCTTGTCTGGCACACAGACTCAGTATGACAGTTTTCTGCCCACAAATAGAGATTATGTACAACTGAGAGATAAACTCACTGATCTTCATTGTAAGAGAATGTCATGTTATGGTTCTAGAGGAAAAAAAGACTCAATCCTTTAACAACTTTATTTTCACTGATTATGCCAGGTGATTATTCAAAATAAAACCTCTCAGTACCATCCAGATGTTCCAGATACAGTAGGCAGCTTACAATTTTATATTTGCAAGCACATATTATTGCACAATTCCCTACACCTACTCTGCACGGAATACTAAGGTATTTGTAAAGATTTTAGTGGTGACTTCAGTATTTCAGTGGAAAACTAGTGCAACACAGCACTGATGCTACAGTAGAGAAAAACAGTTAGGCTGTGTCTACATTGTATGCTTTTTGCACAAGACCAGTCGTTCTTGCGCAAAAATTTGCCGTCTATCTACACTGAATGCATGTTCTTGCGCAAGTAAAGTTACAGTATAGCGTTGGAAAACAGGGCTTCTTCCAGAAGAGTTATTCCTCTCCCTATGAGGAATAAGCCCTCTTCCACAAGCAGGCAGTGTAGGCAAGCAACATGAATTTCTTGCGCAAGAAGTCTCTATGGCTAAAATGGCCATCAGAGCTTTCTTGCGCAAGAGAGCGTCCACACTGCCATGGATGCTCTTGTGCAAAAGCACATCTCTTGCACAAAAGCACATGGCAGTGTAGACACACTCTTGTGGAAGATTTTTTGCACAAGAGCTCTTCCGCAAAACTGTTCTTGTACAAAAAGCCTGCAGTGTAGATGTAGCCTTCCAGTTTTTCCATTTTTCTCTTTGATCTTCAAGAAGGTCTCATTGTGATACTGTGTGAGAGTCATTCACTCTCCTCAGGCAATACTACTGAAGTATTAAATGGCTCACTTTCTATATTGTAAATTTGTGCTTAATTCCCAAAGTCTGCAGTCTTTGGGGCAAGCAGGTGCTTCTAAAGATGCCATTGGTGTGAAAACCTGGCTTGCGGAAAGCATTAGAATATGAATCTTCTTTACCATGCAGCTGAAGTAAAAGCCCCTCTACCTGATCCAGTCCTCCAGATGCTTATTGTCTCCTTTTTGCATGCCTGCTATAGCTTTATACATAATGAAGGATAACATTGCTGAAAATTATGCACATCCACTTAATTAGCTTCTTACATGGCTCACATTACAGTTAAGTTACCTAATTAACAACATTTCCAAATTGCAGTTCCACTGTATTCTCTTGAGTCATATAGCTTGTGCTCCTTCTTCCCCTCACAATAGCCTCTCAGATATTGCCTTCTGCTATGAATCAGACTAGCCCCCCCCAGCTTCCTGCTGCGATGCTGTCGCTGCCCTATTAATTTTATAATATTGTTTCCTTACTAGAAGATGAGCTTTTGAATCCATAAGATTGCTCTAAGGTAATGTGTCTCTAACTCAGGACAAGGTTGTGTTGGGTATTTGAATATACTAGTGGGAATGTATCATACATATCTGCAGTTTATGTCATACATAACCTTCATATTAAAAAGGATGGCCCAGATCAACCCTTTTGGTAAAAACCTGTGAGAGCATGTTCTTAGGTGGAAATCACTATAAGAACACCTTTGCAGAGTCCAGTTCCATATAGTCCCTTGTCATTCCCATCTTTTGAAGGCACTGAGATCTGTTCCCAAATCTGAAGGATTCCTCAATAGAGGTACTGAGCATTGTCATGTGTTGTGAGCTCTTATGAGTCCCACCAATAGTGTAGTCAATGGAACATATGAGCAAATGAGACTTATCCAGGTCTCATTTGGGGAAATATGTAATTTGGTTCAGGCTAATTTACTCATCTTTTTTTACACCAAGGCCCACTCAAACTTCCTTGAAGCCTGATCCTGTTAGATCTGCATTACAAGATATTCCCCTCTTCCTGGACATCATTAATACAGCCTAAGGACTCATCATGCTCTCCAGGACAGCTCCATGGATATGGAAAGGAAAATATGAATTTTCCCCCTCCTCTTTCTATACACTCCTCTTCTTCATCTGCCAAGTCCCCACCTTCAGCTTTTGTATGGTTCCTGAAAGTCTTTCCCATTGCGATTGTCTCTATTTCTGCTCAGATTTGTCCAATAAAACTGGCAAGACCTTAGTTATTTAAATCAGTTTTATTTCCATTCTAAAAACTGCAGGGAAAATATTGCTAATTTAACGTGTGCAACATTTTTTATCATTGTGCACAGTATCCCAATTCCGAGAGCTAAGTGTCACGGTTACAGGGTGAACTGGGGTTTAGACTCCTTTTATTCCTTCTAAAGTGCAATTGTCAGGTGACAGGACCAGTTTCCTGTGCCTCTCCCAAGGATGGAACAATACAGCGGAGCTCTTCTGAGACTGGATCTTTTTAATATGACAGACCAAGCTGGGTTTGGCACCTGAGGGCCTATTAAAGTGAGCTAAAAACATTATTCATTCCATTACCCAAAAGTATATAGCAGTTAGGTCATAACTTTTTAAAATCTTGTCTATCTGCATATTTCCCCTACCTTAAATCCTAATCTTGCTTTGGTAAATTCCATCAAATGAGTTCTCCATTTCTAGCCTGGGAGAAGAATTGTTCACTACTGCAGTGTGCTTGCTGTATGTCTCTGTCCAAGTCTCATCTCCATCTGTGGCTGAAAATACGCCACCCTGCCTTCCTTTTCTATACCCAGGATCCCCTAATGTTGTAATAGCCCCATAGGTTCTAGCTGAACCCTGAGAAAAGTAAACTTTGCCAGCCTGGCTGAAGCATTCTCCTGGTGATAGTTCCCTCATTTTTCCTTAAAGAAGTCTTATAGTTGTCATGGTTTTGGTTCCTGTTTGATTCCCCACTAATAACATGCTTTGATTTAATTCTGTAGTCTGACAGGTCAATTGTCATGCATCTGATATTTCAAAAATTAATACACAACTCCCTCATTCTCCACACTAGGTTTCATGCCTAATATGCATTCTTCACTATGTGCTACATGACAGCAAAGAATAGATGTTTTGCCCCAACTTCCAATATCTTTGATGTGAGGAATATGTTGTTGTCCCAGAAGAAGAATAAATTAATTGAGCATGCAAGCTATGGCACAGCTGTCTGAATCATTCTTCTATCATCTCAGTTTGTCACAAAGCTCAACTACTAGATCTCACTTTTTCTCAGATTTCTAATCACAATCTGCAGTGGCTTTTGTTAGTGCATACTCCATGGACAATGCACTTTACTTTTCTAGAATGCCGAAGTGAGGGAGTAGGGGGGTGTTCAAAATTAGCAGCTATTTAGTGTTCTCATCTTTAAAGAACAACAGCAATTGCTTGGGAATGCTACTTAACATTCATTAGTCTTTGTTGTTGTTTAGGCTTACCCTTTGATTAGTTTTCAGATTGTATATTGTTTATAATCAGCTCACATAAGATCAAAATGAGAATGTTTCTTATGCTGCAGCTGAGATGAACTGAATCATTTAAGGGAGGCACAATATGGCTGAAGAAGGTTGGATTATAAATCATCTTCACTCCTGCTACGTGTCTCTGATCAGCCTCATGATATGTCCAATGTTGAGGATGTGATGGAGAGCTGGCTCTGCACACTGTCTTCTGGAGTTCAGGGAGGACCACCAGAGCCATTGATGCATCTGGCCCATGTGGAGTCTGAGCAAGGATATCTCATTAACATTAACCACTCAAAAACATCCAGTGGGGATTGACACTTCCTCCTATGTTAACCACACCTTAGTGTGCTGCAAAAACACGCATGGAACCTAACCAGAAATCTTTGAAATATCCCCAATTATTTTTCCACTCCAGATACAAGCAGTTTCCACCAGCTATTTTGGTTCTGTTCCATACTTACATGTTTTCATGTTATAGTACAGAACATGATCATGGATTTATTTACTTTTCACCCAGGAAAGACATCATCTCAGGGTGTATTCTTCAGCATATTAGAACCCTAATTTTTGGGCCATTTAAAGATGAAGCAGATAAAGGACTAGGATATATTCTGGCAGGAACAATCCTTCATTGGCAGTGCGTTGGACTAGATGGTTTACTAATCACTAGGTATCAAATCTGAAAATTTTACAAGATCACAAGATTCCTTGATCTCTCCAATGGTTTTGTTGAGGCTGGATATTTCTGGAAAGCCAGATATCTTAGCATATTTTCTCTGGCCACCTCTGGCTAAAAACAAAGGATGCAGAAAGCTATGATTTTGATAGTGTGATGGACGGGGCCGGGTCTGGGCACCGCTGAGGGCATCCGCTCAGGGCAAATTGCTCAATACTAGAGCTCCTTACAGCCCCCTCACTGGAGGCCTTTCCCAAATAGGCCACAAACCAGTCACACCGAGTGCTTCAGCTGCCAATCCAGCCATCAGGAAGCCTCACGAGCAAAACCCCTCAAACCCCAGTTCTCCCTGTGCCACAAAATCAGCCCCAGGCCTATCACACAGGTGAGGGGTTATAGAACCCAATCTCACCCCCCTTAATGGGTTCTTCCTGGTCCCAAAAGACCTGCCACAGTTCCCAGTCAATTTACACTTTGGATCCTACCCACAAGATCACTCTGGGCCAATCCTTTAGAATCTAAAATCTAAAGGTTTATTAATAAAAGAAAGAAAAGGTGGAGAGTAAGGTTGTTAAAAGAAATACATTACATGCACCAATCACCAAGTTCTTGATGCAGGCTCTCAGCAGAGATATTATAAAGTCTCTGGTGTATATCCTATGTCAGGATGGATCCGCAATTCTTCCAGTGCTCTGTCCCTCAAAAGGCTGCATCTGGGATCAGGAGCAGAATTGAAGACAAGATGGAGTTTTCCTCATTGCACTTTGTATCCATCCCTGGTACCTTCCAAGCTGGAGCAGTTCACATGACCAAGAGACCTATCCCTGGGTCCCATATTAGCAGCCACTAGATACTGACTGACTTGCAGGTTCCAAGCACATTCCTCAGGTGTGTATTGGGCACTTTGAGAGCCATTGTCCCTGGAACTGTGCTAATTAGCATAGTCAATGACTGAACAATTGCTCTTTACAACAGGCAGTCCAGACAGAGCCCATTGCTCTGTCTCAGGCAGAGAACATTCCCAGTATAAGCACAGAGTCCATAGACATAACTCCACCTACAGATATCAAACAAGTACATGAATAGCATACATAGAATCAGTAGAACATAAGCTTTCATTTGACACTTCACATGGCCCCCTTTGTACAGACTTTGGGGTAATCACCTCCCCGTGGACGCAGCCATGATCTGGCTGCTCCCCTTAAAATCTAGTAACGTGACAGATAGTTACAATAAGAGAGCCAGAATCTCAACTAGTATATATTGGTGTAACTCTACTGAAGTCAATGTTGGTAAGTGACTTGCAGCTATGGATCTTATCTGTACATTTTTAAAAAGAAACAAAATCTCTCTAACGTGTTTCAAATTAATTGACAAAATACTAATTTGTTTGTGATTAGTTGGGTACCTCATCTGTTAGTTAAAGAAGGCTGGGAAAAACAAAGCCTGCACATGAAAGCTAAATAAGATGTGGATGCATTTTTTAAGGACTCAGCTGTTTATTTTATTAAATTGAAGTTTATGAAGAGGTTATACTGTAAGGGACATTTGAATTCTAATCTGTTGCCAGCCACTGACTCACATGCTGGTATCATCAGTCAGAAGATTTTTTTTGAAGATTTGTTCTCTTCAATAAGTATTAGCAAATATTTTTAATTGACATTTTGAAATCTTTTCTAATAATACTAATCTCCTTCTCTTGTGGCCAATACCTTAAGATAATTGAATCTGGAACATATTATGTACTTTTGCCTTTCATCTGAGAAGCATAACTCCTACAGTGGTCAATTATGATTATAAATCCTAGAATGGCAGGAAATATTAAATATCCTCTCCTCCAATGTGGCTCTTGATAAGTTTCCTGGGCAGTTTAAATAATAAAAAATTGTTAATTATGTAAATAGCATTCTTTGAAAAATATTTTACACCTATCAAAAGAATGTATCGTTAATGTTCATTTAGGCTGTGTCTAGACTGCATCACTTTTTCATAAAAGGGATGCAAATTAGACATATCGCAATTGCAAATGAAGCGGGGATTTAAATCTCCTCCGTTTCATTAGCATAAAAATGGCTGCCGCTTTTTTCCGGCTCGGAGCTCATTTTAGGAGGGATAAGAGATCTTTCAGAAAAGGCTTTATTTTCCAAAAGATCCACGTCTAGACTGGCGCTTTTTTCCGGCCGGAAAAAAGCGGCAGCCATTTTTATGCTAATGAAGCGGGGGAGATTTAAATCCCCGCTTCATTTGCAATTGCAATATGTCTAATTTGCATCCCTTTTACGAAAAAGGGATGCAGTCTAGACACAGCCTTAATGTAAAGACAAAAATTATAAGTTCAGTCAGATGCAAAATGCTCTCTACTGTTTTGGGTTCTATGTCTGTGTTCAAGCTACATTTGCTTAAAAAATAAATTAGTGCACCCTTCTTCAGTATATTGGTGAAAACATCTCCTTGATTATCTATCCATATATTTTAGAAATGTCTGTCTGTCTCTCATTTGTTGAAGAACTCCTCCTAAACTGAAAGAGCGAGGACCACCAAATTTCATATGCAGCTGCCTCTTATCCTAACTTAAAAGCAAGGTCAGAGTTTGGTTGTGCCAGGAAAATGGAAAGTGCCTGCCACCAGACCTGAGTAAGTAGTCCCTCAGCCCTTGGCTGCAGCGCTGAAGGGAGCAGGGAGAGGAAGAAAGTCCTGCTGCCTGGGGGAAAGGCCCGGATCAGCTGGAAGCACTGGGGGGAAAGAAAGGACCCCTGCAGACCAGAGGGTTTGAGGGAAGAGAGAAGGATGAAGCAGCATGGGGAACTGCTGAGACCACACTACATTTTTCTCTTATCACCAGCCTGGCCCACCTAACCCTATTGTTGGCTCTTTATTGTTGGGGGGCTGGCTGGCTGGCTGCGTAGCAGGGATCTGGGATCTAGCCAGTAGCAAGATCACCAGTACTGATAGGGTGGGGCAAAAATATAGGACAATTTGCCTGTTAAAAAAAAAGTCAGGACTCCTGTTTAAATGTTTAAATGTTGTCCTGTTTTTAAAGAGAGAATCCATCTGGTCACCCTAGCCTTAATACCCTTCCAGCCCTGAATTCTCCTCAAAATCATCCTGCTGCAAAGATCAGTCTGTGTCATCAGTGGTTTCCAAACTTCTCAGCTTCATGCCCCCTTTTTGATTTTTGAGAAACCCTCACGCCCCGCCCCCGAATAGCAGCAAAACTTGTTGAGAGGAAAAAAAAATAAAGGAACTGACCGGGGCCAAAAACCAAAAATAGCAGCAAAACTTGGGGGCACTGGGTTGACTCGCACCCCCCCCTGGAATTTCTTCATGCCCCCCGTAGGGGGGCATGCCCCCCAGTTTGAGAACCCATGTACTAGATGCTCACAGAGAAAGTGTTAGATTTGCTGCTTGTATAGACAGCAAACCAACACATCCTGTTATTTAGTAGCACAAACTTTACTTAACAGCACTGATTATTTATATGACAACAAAGTCAATGTATGAACATATGCACTTGGATTAAGTGACGCCAATTAAAAGAAACATAGGTAGAAATGGTTTCGAGCAAATAGAAGTGAAAGCATGCATTTAAAAATCTAAAACTTAACCTTGCAAGAAACAGCCTTCATTCAGATGTCAGTTCTTACCTCAGCCTTCTTTCCCTCTTTTGCTGAACTGCCTGGCCATTACTCATCACAGGGGTCAGATCGTTTGCTTTCTTTGACTCTGGTCTTTATATGCACCAAAGAATGCCTGTGTCTTACAAGTCAGGAAGGTTTCATGGGAATCCAGTCACCTTTTTGTTTCTCATCAATTTTCTGAGTTCAGGACCACGATAACCCTGACCAGTTTAGCTCAATAGCTTTATTTATTGTTAATATGTACATTGAGGTAAAAAATCACATTCCTTTGTTTAGAACACATCATCTGTACATAGGCTAGGCTGTCTAATCTTATCTATGTTCTAGTTGAATCATAAGAGAACTGATGACTTCGAATATAACATTAAATGGCATGTTATCATATATCAGTGATACCTCACAAAGCATATTATATACAAACATTACAGCAGTAATGTGCAGGGTGTGAATACAGGGGTGACTGGAGTCACAGTCACCTTCCCTTTTTTAAAATGAAAATTTCACCTCTAACATTTTTAGCTTCTTCTTGCACCTCCAGTTCACGTGTGACTGTCAGTTTGGGTACTCCCTCCTTAACTACCAGTGCAACTGGCCATATGTGCACCATTTATTTTTTGCAATCACAAAATGTAATGGAAAAAAAGAGAATCACAAGCCTGTGAAAGCTTATCCAATAATTTTAATATGAACATCTAGCTATATCCAGAAATTCAACTTTCCATCATTTAAAAAGGCTACAGTTCTCCAAAGTTACTTGGAGAACTTAACTTTAAGCACATGCTTAACTCTAGTAAACACCTCTTTGAATGCTTTGCTGAATAAGTAGGTTAAATACAATTCCAGGATTATGGCACTTTGACTATGATGTCTAATACTTTGAGCAGCAAACAGAAGGGGAGATTAAAATTCTTTTAAGTTTGTCACAAGGCTTTGCCCTGCCCACCAGCATCAGCTGTTTCCCAGATTAGGTGTAAACCAGCTGCTTTTCTTCCACACCCTTCAATCATTCAGGTACTGAGAAGTCTGAATAATTATATTGTCTGAATTCTCAGCCACTGCTGCATATTTTTAATTATCTCAGAAGCAGGAAAATCATTACCTGCAGATAAGTACCTCTATTGTTTATGTAGCACAAGCTTTCATTTAGTTAGAAATTTGTGTTTTAAAATTAAACTCTTGAAAAGCCATGATTTACATTCAAGTGCAGTTCTATTCTGAAAAGTGTATCTGTAAAATGGCATCATGGGATTTGATATTCCCTCTCTGTCAGTGGATTCAATATCATACTTGCTCAGTTTATAATTAAAGTTTTTTTCCTACTTGCCAACGTTGAGAACTCCACCTTGCATCTAATTGTAGAGATGGATTTTATTTGACTTTGTCTCACTGACTCGTTAAAAACATTCCAACTAGGACTTTAACAGTTCTCCTGATGATGATTGAACCAGAAAAGAATACAGCTCATTCTCTTTTCAGGAGGCTTGTTCTGAGGTACTAAAATGTGTAAATATGAGTAAAAACATTCTTTGTTGATAAAAATAATCAGGTATAACAGAATATCCACAGGGGTCTGCCCCTATTCTTGTTGAAGTCACTAGAATGACAGGTTAGTCTATTGACAGAGCAATGGGAGGACACCTGGATCCTGCTCCCAGCTCTTCTACAGGCCTGCTGTAACCTTGAGCAAATCTGTTAACCATTATCTACTTCCTCTGCCTCACCACCATTTTCTTCTAGCTAGATTGTAATCTACTGGGGACAGGGATGGTCTCTTAATATGTGCTCATATAGTGCCTTCCACAATGGTACTGTGATCTCTTTGGGGCCTCAAGATGCTAAATAATATCTATTTGGCTTCATTTGGAACAGACCTGGGCTCAAGAATCAGATTGGCCTTTTCTTGCTCATTTTCTCATTGCATTTTAAGGGGTCATTTTTTCATTAAACACAATCTTTTGTAAAACCCTAAATCTTAATATAGTTTGAGTATTTTTAAGATTATACCACCTTATGATCTACAACACTGTCTCCTGACTGATTCCCATTGAACTAGTAACATCCATTTTTCCAGCCTCTTATTTTCAGAGGAAAACCATATTATTTATTTCAAATTTTTAGCAGATGAGTAATATAGAGGATGACAAATTACAATTAATTCAAGTATGAGCTTCAAATATTGTGGTTTGTTCACCTAGTAAAACATACCAGATGACAGCTCCCAAAAAGTCCTGCCTCCAGTTACATTTTCTTAAAAATATAAATAACTGAAGTACCAAACAATGACATTTCTGTAAGCTGGGGTAAGAGATCATAGTCAAACACTCTGTAACCATAATGAAACTAAACATCGTAGCGGTTTCCAAACTAGTTCCTCTTTTTCTTTGCCATAAATTGAGAAACTCCAAAATAGAATGGTTACATTCCTTTTTATGAAGAACTGAAAAAGGGGAAGAAGAATATTTCAGCTTCTTCCTTAACAAACATAATGGACATATAACAATTGTGGGAAGCTACATATATCTTATTTTCATCTCCTTTTTTACTGATATCTGATGCCACACAATCTGGTGGGTTTAGCTCCAAGGTGAAATTTGCAAATGTGCAGGTTAAGATAAATTACAAATTAAGAAGCAAGCTGTCATCTGGCTACGTTATGTTCATGTCAGTATTCAGTAGAATGAAAAAAAATCACTCAAGTACACACAGAGAGGTTTGTGCTCATTTCAGATACTAGTGGGATAAGCTAAGCTTGGAAATCCCTAATATTTGGTTCCCCTAAAATTCTATAAACAGTCAAATAACTCAGGAACCTCCAAACTTGTTCATAGTATTGTACATCTCTTAATGGTGGATGGACCACCTTTTCTCTCTGTCCTCTTCCCCCCACCCAACTTAATTAAGATCACTACCCTAAATTTTTCTCTTGCTCAGACACATCAAAATAAATTCTTCTTATTCTGCACCCAGGCCGAAAAGATTAATTTCCTTTGCAATAAAAAATCTATTATTGGTCAATTTCCATATTCAAAATCTGTTAACTTTATCCTACCATAAATCATCATAGATTCAGTGAAGTTTCAAGACACCAGTTTGATCAGCTAGTCTAACCTGCATTATACAGATCAAAGAACTTCCTCCAGTAATTCTTTCATCAGGCCCTTAATCAACTCCTGGTTGAACACTGGCATCATTTAGAAATATATTCAGTCTTGATTTAAAGGCTTTGAGTAATGGAGATTCCACAACATCCTTTGGTAAATTGTTCTTTGTTACACAATTCCATTTATGGGCTGTTGTGCTTTTGATTGCTAAATTACAGGCATTTAGTATATCAATTATCATCAACCCACCTCCAAATCCCATACATTTTCTTACCAATTCAACATTAAAATATTGTATTCAACAACTTTTCATAAATCAATTTCCTTCAACCCCAGGTGAATGAAAATGGTTTCCTCATTCTGTCCTCACAGGAATAATTTCCCCTCCAAAATCCAACCAGTTTTTTCACATTGAAACTCAAATTCTTCTCTTCACACGTGCCCTACCTAATCAATCCCCCTGTTCACCAAATTCAATTCCTGAAGCCTGGCTTTCTCCAGCTGGCATCCCCTCCCAAGGTGCATCCCTTTTTCCTGCCCCTTACTTCTGCCCTCTCACAGTGGGGATTCCCTCAGGTGTTCCTTCTCTGACCACCTTTTTCCCACTCAAGAGTCTAAAATCTATTACTTGTCATGTTTTCCTCATTATTGCCCACTTCAGCTTCTCCATCTCTTACTCTCTTTGCATGTTCAGGGTTTCACCATCATTTCTTCTTTTGCCCCTCCAGTGGTAGCTGGCCCCTTACTGGAAAGAGCAAAGGAAGCTGCTATTCTCATAATAGTTGCTAGCTATTCCCTTGTTAGTATCTAATGTAGCAACTTCAACAGCAGTGGCAGGCCCTTCTTGTTGTTCCTCAGGCTGCCCGTTGCATGAAGTGAGGAGAGAGGAGGCAACTCTATGATTGGAGCATCCTCAGTGGCAGACCCCAGAGGACAGCTTCCAGGAGCATGTTTGGATGTGTTCTAGCAGGATCTTTAAACAAGGGGCTGCTCAGTTTACTACGGATCTCTGGTGACCTAGGATGACAGTTTGGGAACCTCTGCAAAAAATGATGAATGCACTGCAGATTTCAGTGCATAGTTCTGCTGCAATATCCTCTTCTTTCCCTATTTCTTCTAGTGAACAGGGAATTTTGAGACTGCTTTCTTTTTTTCTGGCCCAGGGTAATTCATTTGGTATGTCAATGTACATTTGGTCAGTAACCCACATGCTCGTGCTTTCAAAAAACATGGCCTGAAGTATGAATTTCAAAATTCTGAATGCTTATCTGTCAAAGCCTGAATATGTCTCAGATTAGATGTAAAGTTTGTTCTTTAATAAACCAATATACTGCACATTGGAAAAACATATATAGGGTATCAATGATTAAAGAGGATGGGGTTATTAGCTCTGATGACAATTGTTTTTATCAGAAAAGTTCTTCATACTTGACAAGAAGCAAAGGAATTATCATAGCCAATCAGACCAATGCTCTTTCTAGTCCACTATGTCTTTGACAATGGCTAGCACCAGGTATGCCAGAGGATGTTATAAGAAACTGTATAGTGAACAAATATCAAATCATCCATCCATAGATTTCTCTCCCTCCCCCCCCCCCCCCATCTTCATTCATTTAGTGGTTGTCTTATGGTTTTATTCCAGAGCTTCTGAGACTTTTCATTGGAATGACTCCTAGATGAAAAATGAAGCTTCCACAAAATCAAATATTTTTACAGGAATTTGATTCTTTCAGTTAACTAAATATATTGTGATTCAGCTCAGTGTGACCCAAATTTAAATATTTCAGCTCATTAAACTGACACAAAATGTTTTGTTTTGAGTCAGTTCAACATTAATCACAATCTCTCTTGTGAACCATTACCTCATGGAAGTTGTAGTTTAGAACTCAGGAGCTCCTATTCTTGCATATGAATCAGGATGCCTGCCCCAAATATCCCTACTAGGATGCACTGCAAGCTCTTCTCTGGATAAGTAGTGAATTGCAACATGGGAATAGCAAGTGCATCATGGAAGATATATAGGCCAGCCAGGGAATCTAACCCATGGGAAGAGAGGTATAATGAGGCACGCAGTCTACAAATTCCATGAAGTACTATGGCACCATAGAAAGATGTGTTGAAGTAATGGAATTTCCCACAGGATGGAAATTCCTATTTATGTTCAGCTATGTTTGTATCCCTGTTTATGACATGTTCTCTGTAATACAACTATGATGTTATCTGTAAAAATGTCAGTTCCTTTTTGTGGCAGTGAGTCTACAAATTGAACTTGCATTGTATAGAGAAACCCCTTTCCCCCCGTTTTTATCATCTTTAAGTGTGCTGCTGTTCAGTTCCACAGATTTCTATCTTGACCATGTTGTCACAATGCTGGGATTAACTGCCCCTTTGTGATCTGTTCAAAGGCACTTATTTAGATCTCAAGCTCTAGGCAACACTCTTCTTTAGGGAAGGGCCCACATCCCTCTCTCTAGACTGGGGATTTAGAATTTCAGTCCCCCAGCAATTCACTCTGACTGTTCCAATAGAACTGACCTTAGCTCAGCATCTGTCATTTACTCTCTCAGGGACAGTGTCAGGGATAACCATGTCCAGCCATCTTACAGAAAGCACAGTACCTTTTTTTGGACAAAGGTATTACAGGGTAAAACATATAATAAAACAATAAACAATCTAGCCACATACTAAGCTTACCAAGTATACCTCACCCATCTTCCACATGGAAATGTTGCCAAATTCTAACCTTCCAGCATAGTCTTGCCCTCTTGATTACATCATATGTCAGTTTTTGGATCAAAATGAGGGAAACCCAAGTCAACTTGCATTGACCTTTTATATCACAAGCTCTGGGTCTCCTGAACCTGGTCTAAACCAATAGATGTAATTTCCCCTATTTGATGGTGTCTCTCTGGAGGGATGTAAATTAGACGTATCACAATTGCTAATGAAGCAGGGATTTAAATCTCCCACGCTTCATTAGCATAAAAATGGCTGCCGCTTTTTTTTGGCACAGAGCTTTGTCGGAGAAAAGTGCCAGTCTAGACGCTGATCTTTTGAAAAATAAAGCCTTTTCTGAAAGATCCCTTATCCCTCATGAAATAAGGAAAAACTTGCCAGCTGTCTACACCGTCCGCTTGAATTTGCGCAAGAACACTGATTATCTAATATAAGATCGTCAGTGTTCTTGCGCAAATACTATGCTGTTCCCGTTCGGGAAAAAGCCCTCTTGCGCAAATGTATTTGTGCAAGAGGGCCAGTGTAGACAGCTAAAAACTGTTTTGCGCAAAAAAGCCCCGATGGCGAAAATGGAAATCAGGACTTTCTTGCGCAAAACCACATCTAAATTGGCACAGAAGCTTTTCCGCAAAAAGTGCTTTTGCGGAAAAGCATCCGTGCCAATCTAGACGCTCTTTTCTGCAAATGCTTTTAAATCATGCCAGTCTAGACGCAGCTAAGAGGTTAGAACGTCCACTAAAGGTTTAAACTAAAAGGGAACTAGCTATCTCTCTCACACACTTTCATTCCTGCCCTCAGGCATTCACACAGGCATATGGGTTGCAGAAAGAGCCAAGGCATATTGGGTGCTGGACAGTCTGTCTGCTGATCATGGCTGGGGAACTGGTCTGGAAAGAAACTGGCTGCAGAAAGAGGAGCTTCTCAGAAAGAGGTTTTCTGCCATATACTCTCTCCTTTTATTGTCTTTATACAACTCCTGTGACTCATCCACATTCCTCACCAGGGAGCATGCCCAGACTTCCCTTGATCCAGCAGAGCATCAGTCTCCTTAATTGGTCTAATGACTATTTGCCTGAGTCCACATGCTCAGCCTTGCATTTTCTAATCCCAAACACACAGGTTATGTCTACACTCACGGATTCTTGCGCAAGTACGGCCATTCTTGCACAAGAATCTGTAGAGCATCCACACTGCCTGCCCACTCTTGCGCAAGGAAATGTACAGTACGGCGTGGTAAGAGAGGTCTCTTTGCGCAAGAGCTACGCTCTTTTTTAACAGGTGTAAGCCCTCTTGCGCAGGAGCTCTTGCACAAGAGGGCAGTCTAGATGCTCGGCAGAGATTTCTTGTGCAAGAAAGCCCTACGACTAAAATTGCCATCGGAGCTTTTTTGCGCAAGAGAGTGTCCACACTGCCATGGGTGCTCTTGAGCAAAAGCAAAGCACGCACATGGCAGTGTGGACATTTTCTTGCACAAGACTTCTTGCACAAGAAGCCTTGTGCAAGATGTTCTTGCACAAGAAGCCACCAGTGTAGACATAGCCACAGCAAGTGTTTACTCACACACATACATTCATATCTCAGGGGGGACCGCAGTCTAGAGCAAGTTACAAGCAAGGTGGCTGAGAGTTACAAAGATTAAAAAGTTGCCAGGCTCAACAATCACCAAGTTTACAGTAAGTTTCTGAATTAATAAAGCAAAGTTTTTGAGAGTTACAAAGTTGCAAGGTTTTACAAAGATTACAGAGTTGCAAGGTTTAAGATTACAACCAGTTACAGAGTTTAAAAGGCAATGCAGCTGAAATAATTACAAAGGTTCAGAGAATCATTTACAAATCATCAGTAATTAAGTGATTAAGAAGACAACTGCTGTCCCTCCAGCAATGCAGTCAGCCGGAGGTTTTTGTCAATTTTTAAATCATGTGTTGGCAGGACCTTACAGTTTAGTGTATTTCCAGAAAATCCATGTTAAATCAAGTAATAATCAAGTAATCAAATAATAGCTGGGGTGGAGGCTTTTATGCAACAACTCCATCTCTTTATATTGGAAGTTTTTCCATGCCTTTAGCCAGTATTTATCTTCCAAGGTTTCACTTGGCTAAAAGGAAACACATATATAAAAATCTGTGTACTTATCAGGTGAAAAGAGTGTTGCTGGTAAATTCTTCTGTCCAGTTTTGACACTTTAAAATGGCTGGTCTCTCAAGATAGATAGAAAGTTCACTTCAATGTAATTTTAGTTCAAAGTGGTATTTCAGCTATAGTCTTGATCCACTATTATTGTGTTGTGCTGAGAGATTAGTAAGGTGCTTATCTGTGAGAAGTTCTACTTCTTACAAATATAAGGTGCCTTCAGAGGCCAGTTGACAAATCCAGCCCTCTGTTTCCAGCTCTCATCTTTTTAGGATGAGAGAAGGCAGCATGAGATTATTTTATTTGGTTTTGATAGGCAGTTCATTGAGTGATTCCATTTTCCAAAAGCTGGTGTGGACCAATCAGGATACAATCCTTGCTTTACATAAATGGTGGTCCAGATAAGGATTTTGTAACCACAATTCAAAGTCTGCAGTAAAACTTTCAGTTTTAGGACACTGCAGTTCTACTTTCAGAATTTTGGTGATTTAAGCACCTGATGGATACTTGCTCATCACTTTTCTGAAGTCTCCTACTTTCATGTAACTAGCTCTGTAACCTTTTCAGTTATTCTGTAAGACGGTTGTGTTCAAAGTAATGTTCAGGGCAGTCTGTTCAGCATTTCCTCCTTGGCTACCTTAGAGTTTTGCGCCTCTCTGAGATGGATGGTTTTCTATCAGCAACTTTTTTTCTTGGCAAGAAGACACACTAAAGTTTACATCTATTTTATGTAAAGACTCACCAGCAATTTGCATGCTGTTTTAAAATCTGTTTAATCAACCCATTACATACTAGTACAGAAGCTTCAGAGGAATAGCTGAGTTAGTCTGTAATAGGAAAAACTTAAAAAACAACAAATAGTTTAGTAGCACTTTAAAGACTAACAGAGCATGTAGATAGTATCATGAGCTTTCATGGGCAAAACCCAGTTCTTCAGATGACCAGAATATAATGAGTCCAGATCCAAGGATAAATAAGAGAAGGGGAGGGGGGTGGAAGAAGAAAAAGAGAGACAGTGAGTAGATAAAACTTAAAAAAACAACAATTAGTTTAGTAGCACTTCAAAGACTAACAAAATATGTAGATGGTGAGTAGATAGTTAAGGTAGTTACAGGAGTCTGTTAAGAACCATTAGCACCTCCATTGTTTGTTTGGTTGGTTGGTTAAGCTATTAAAAGGTGGAAGATAGTGTGTGAGCCACCCAGTATCCCTGTTTAGATCATTAGCATAAGAATTAAACTTATGAATGACAGTAAGTTCCAGTCCTTTCTTGTGTGTTTGGCTTGTGGAATTGGCCAGAAACAAAACAGCAACTTGAAGATCCATTAATGAGATCTCCATTAATGAGTGTTTGTTATAATAGTACAGAGTTACTTGAGCCACCAGTTCCCCGAAAGCCTTAGCTTGATTAAATGCCAGTTGGATGAAATAGCTGTACACATTTTATACCATTGTATCTCTACAAGTATCTGTTCATAATCCTTATTTATTCTTAGTCAATTTGGCTACGTCTAGACTGGCATGATTTTCCGGAAATTCTTTTAATGGAAAAGTTTTCCGTTAAAAGCATTTTCGGAAAAAGCATCTAGATTGGCATGGACGGTTTTCCGCAAAAGCACTTTTTGCGGAAAATCGTCTGTGCCAATCTAGACGCGCTTTTGCGCAAAAAAGCCCCGATTGCCATTTTCGCGATCGGGGCTTTTTTGAGCAAAACAAATCTCAGCTGTCTACACTGGCCCTTTTGCACAAAAGTTTTGCGCAAAAGGACTTTTGTCGGAACAGGAGCAGCATAGTATTTCCGCAAAAAGCACTGCTTTCTTACAGTAGGAAGTCAGTGCTTTTGCGGAAATTCAAGCGGCCAGTGTAGACAGCTGGCAAGTTTTTCCGGAAAAGCGGCTGATTTTCTGGAAAAACTGGCCAGTCTAGACACAGCCTTTATGTATTGGAATCACTTCTGTATACTTCTCAGCTATGTGTTTGTATTCTTCTCATCAAACAGTTGTTAAAACAATGGGCATTTATATCATGGTCACGCACTTTAGCTGGATTTACTTTGAAGTCTTTCATTTCATACTGGCTATCAACTAAATGTTTTAACCTGTTTTTAATACATACATTGGTTCCTCACATAAAATATATTCATTAAATCAACATTTAACTAAAGGAACATTATCCCATCACTTTGTATTTGTTATTCTAGGAACAGAACTTTCTCTTACCATATTCCTCATCACATCCAAGTGTTCAATAAAATATTTTAAATTCCTTCATTTTCCATATAAATTTCTTACATTTTTGTTTTAGGAGTCCAGACTTTATTTCCTCAATTTTATCACTGCCTAAAATGATATTAATTACTCCAAGGCCAAAAAGGGTATAAAAAGAAAATTCCTCTTTCATAACTGCAACAAGAGTTTATGGTTAGTAAATTAGTCTCAGTATGAAAACTTATCAACTGTGAATAAGAATCATCTTCTGTGTTGAAGTTCAGACATTGACATTCATAATCTTAATATAAAACTAATCATATTTTTGAAATGTCATCTTTAGAAGCTCAACTGATGTATTGCATGATTCTATGAAAGGTGTTTATTTTATGAATGTTGGCCTTACTATTGTAAGACAACTGTAAAATAAATGTTAATATTTTAACAGATATATTTGAAAGACAACTAGGCAAGAACTGGAAGACATAACAGAACTGAAGAAGTATCTGTGTGTGTTATATGAGTGTTGTTCATATGGGAATTTTGAATGGAAGGTCAAGTTCTGAATGTCTGGAGAAATGTCTAGTGATATCATACATGTGCTATGAACAAAGGAAGAAGGACAGGGATTGTAACATGTTCCTTTAATTTTTAGCAGTAGTTAAGGTTCCATTCCAAACGAGATTTTGAAAGGTGTTTAGGTGCCTTTAGGTCAGGGGTGGGCAAAAGGGCCTCTGTGGGCCGGATGCGGCCCACCAAGCATGTTGATCTGGCCCACAGAGGCCCTGCTGCTCCCTCCACCCCCAGGCCAATTAGGACCTGGGGGAGACACCCGAAGTTTCCTCTGCCCTGCCAGGAGCACACAGCACTTTGAAGGGCTGTGAGCTCCTGGCAGGGCAGAAAGAGACTTTCACTTCCCTGCCCCCACACCCTGATTGGCCTGGGGGTGGGAGGAGTGCGCAAAGTTTCCTCCATCATACTCCCGTCCTGCGAGGAGTGTACAGCACTTAGAAGTGCTGCAGGCTCCTGGCAAGATGAGAGGAGGCTTTATGTGCTTCCCTGCCCTCAGGACCTGATTGGCCTGGGGGTGGAAGACCATGGGAAGTCTCCTCCCACCGCTAGGGGCTTAGTGGGAAGGGGGGGCAAAGGGGCTCCCCCACCCCCAGACCAATCACGGTTTGGAGGTTGGGAAGCCTGAAGCATCCTGGAAGCATCCCTTTGAGGTCCCACTCCTTTTGGAGCGGCCCAGAGCCACTGGAAAAGTATTTGAAGTGGACCCCAGAAAAAAAAGTATTGTCTATCCTTGCTTTAGGTATAATGTTTTTCAAAAAAAAGTGCCCAAGTGCCTAATTCTTTCAGAATTTAGGTGCCTAAGTACTTCAGAAAATCCCATTAGGTGATTAAATAACTTTTAAATATCTTGCCCTGATGCCAGATATTGATCTTAAAACAAGACCCCAACTTGAAAGGATTCCTTCTAGGGAACTATGGAGAATTTTGGTTGGGGAACACTGTCCCTGCCACGCTCATTTACAAAAAAGCCACTTTCTATGGTCCCATTGCTTATCAGCATCAACAATTTAAATAACATTTTATAGGAAATGAATCTGTGTATAAATTAATGGTGTTTGTTGTATTGCTAAATAAATAAATCCCTAAGAAAAAGAACACAGCTTTGGGTTTTTTGCATTATGTGCACTAATATAGTTAAGAAATTATGTTAAGATTAATTAAAGGAAACATCAAAGTTATCCACATTATTATTATTATTATAACACTAATATAGCTGCAAATTCACCACAGAAAATTGTCTCCCTTTTTAGAATCCCTTCAGTCCTTTTGGCTGCTGTACCAAGTGCATGTGTTTTGTAAAGATCTGTAACCCTTGCACAGGTCCACTGTGATGATCAGATTTTCACAGTGGGTAAAGGAATGACATATGGGATTATTTTAATGAGTTAGTCAAAAAAGACTTTGGGTACAATATGTGGAAAAAAATCTATATTTGTAAGTTGCATTTTCATGATAAAGAAATTGCACTATAATACATATAGGAGGTAAATCGAAAAATGCTATTTATTTTGTTCATCTTTTTACAGAGCAATTATTTGTAATAAAACTAATATAAAATGAGAAACTTTAGATTTTGTATTCTGTCTTGTAATTGAAATCAGCATATTTGAACAGAGAAATATAAAACATCAAAAATATTTAAGTAATTGGTATTCTGTTGTTTAAAAGTGTGATTAATAGTGTTTCTTAATTTCACAATGAATTGTGATTAATGTTTTAATTGTTTAAAAGCCCTATCATAAATCCCCTTAAATATAAAATCTGTACAGACACACACATAATACATTTTCCCCTACACCATGGACTGGTAGACCCAGGATTAAAGCTAAAGAGTCCTTGGTCCTCAGCTCCATAGTTGTTCCGCCAGTGCACACTGTTCTCCTACTCCTTTGGGGAGGAGACAAGTCTACTTGCCTCTGGTTTCTATAAAGTGCCCATCACTTTGCTATGTGAGCACAGGAGAATATTATTAAGAACTATTATTTTTCAAGCATGCAGAACTATTGTCAAACAGGGAGAAGTACAATTTGACTCCCAAGGAACAAATGAACTAATGGCTTCTCTACATGGCTCTACACTATGAACTGCAGCATGTGAATTGCAGCATGCAGTACTGTGTTATTTAAAGTGATGTAAGTAAAGTTTGTAAACAGACAGCAGGGGAAAATGAGATGAAGGACAAGCATGCAATCATATGATCACATCATCTCATTCTGAGGGAAATGCACATTTGATGGCTCATTTTTTATGGATGGTATTATCAGTTGGTCTTTTGGCTGCCTCTTCTCCCTCAGTAGGTTTTGTAGTAAAAGTGGGCTTTTAGGAGGTATTCGAAAGTGATTATGGCAATGGATTGAGAAGTTTGTCTTCAGCATAAGGAGTAGCATAACAGAAGGGCACAGATAGGCTCTGTCTACACTATTTGTTTTTTATGGAAGAGGAAATGCAAATGAAGTGCTCATTAGCAAATCTCATTCTCTCATTTGCATATTCTCTTCCAATCGTTTTGCAGAAGAGGTTTTTACACACACAAAAAAATCACAGTGTAGACGGGGCCATTTTTTGAAAAAAAAAAAACCCTTTTGTGCAAGATCCTGTAAACCTCATTTTTTTGAGGAATACGGGATCTTGCGCAAAAGGTTTTTTTTCCAAAAAATGGCCCCCTCTACACTGTGGTTTTTTTTGCAGAAACCTCTTCTGCAAAAAGGATTGGAAGAGAATATGCAAATGAGAGCATGAGATTTGCTAATGAGTGCTTCATTTGCATTTCCTCTTCCACAAAAAGGAAACAGTGTAGATGGAGCCATAGAGACATAGTGGGCACTGAGTCAGTGTCATTGGGAAAGTAAAGAGAGCTTGGGGGAACATGAAAGAAGATGGGCTCTGACTTGCAAAATCTTGGAATCTCTGATGTAAGACCATCAAAACAAGAGTAAGAAATTTGAACTTGATACTCAATGCAATGAAGTGACTCAAAGGCTGAGGCGGGGAGAACGGGTCACATAACCAAGCATCAGACTAGAGAGATAATTTTGGCAACAGCAATTTGGATAGTTAGAGAAGGGGGAAGTTACTGTCAACAAGATTAGAGAGAGGGAGATTGCAGTAATTGAGGTGACAGTTGGGGTTAGCAAAAGATTTTAAGAGTAAGATAGCAGAGAACATGTGGATTTGGGAGAATATATCATTAGGAATCACTGGAATAAAAGAAACAGCTAATCTTGGGTCATTCAAATCGTTCCTAGGAAGATTCCCACAATCAGGATTTCACAATTCTGCCTTCATCTCAGAGCCTAAGTTAGGATCTCTCCAAATACATCATAATCCCTATGGTGGCCAGAAAAGTAGTCTCTGATGGAATCCATCCGAAATTTGGTAAGAGATTTGTAAATTAAGATCATGTCTTGAAATACTGCTGTGTGGTGAAGGGTGAGCCCACGGAGTTCACAAAACACAAATCTGTGTTTCAGAGTGAAAGAGGGAGTGGGAGAGGAAAATTTTGTCAGTCTTCATTGCCTATCACTTACACTGCTGCATACTGCACCAATTTCAGCCTTCTTGTGGAAGTTGCAATTAGTAAGGTAGAGGGAGTTGCAATCACCTTGGCTGTGTTCTTACTTGATGAAGAGTCCAGTGAAAATGGCAGAGAGCATTCTTTAATACTGTGGCAATCTGTATTTCTGGGACTGGGGATTTTAGCATCTATTTTTTCAGAACTTGAGTAGTTGCCAATAATTGGAGTTTTACATTTTTTTGCTCTTTTAGCATCTCAATATATCCTCCAATTAGAACATGCAAGCTATATTATATTTTAGAGGTGGATTTCATCTACCTTTAATGAGCTTCTGCAGTGCAAAGCTGGACATTGGATTTTTGGTGTGGGTTTTTTATTTTAAATTGAGTCAGATGCTTTAGACAAAATTCTTCTTCACATTACGGTCAAGAGTGATAAAAAGTCAGCAAAATTAAGCTGAATGCTTTTTACAACTTTGAAATCAATTTGAAGTGTATGAATGAACAGAAGGTGGAAATTGTAACCTGGTATTTGAACAGTGCTGTCGTTGCTCCATCAGTGAATTCGGGGTTTTAAAAAATGGAGTTTTCACCTTCAAAGATATTAGAGAATTAAATCTATGAAAGTCCCCCCCATATGCTTATGTTGTTGTAGAACAGCTCAGATATATTTGGCAACAGAAATAAGTGTCACAATAAAAGTCATATGGAATAGATATATATTTAGCATTCCCAGAGTGAAAGATCATTGATTATTATATATCCATGGCAAAGTGAATTGATAGAGCTATAAACCTGATAGTAATAATTATTAAGGGGTTATGATAAAGTTAAGAAACCAAATCCATTTTAAAATATTTATTTTCTCACAACTGTGTGGCAGTGGAAACAGCAACTATGTTAAAAGTTCACTTCAGTTTTTCTTTTAAATACCACATTTTAAGTAAATAGGTCAAATAAATACACCAAACACATGCATGTCACTACAATCTAGAGTATCAAGAAGCAGAATCAATGAACCAAAGCAGTGTGGGATCACATATCACAACAGAAGGCATTGAAGAAAAGTAACTTGATTTTGGACTTAAATTCTTACTATTGGAATTTTCTTTCCTACATATCTGCATTTGTGCTACCTTGTGCTGTGAGTCCATTAGCTCTCACAAGCAGAGCAAGGTTGGTAGAGTTAGTGTTTGGATAGGACACTAAAAAAATGGCATTTCTGTAGCAAATGATGACAATTTCCCAGACATCTGTGCTCCGGCATGATGCAAAAAGGTGGTGATGTACTTCTGGAGCTGCTATTATTTGGGAAAATATGTAAAACTAATGCTGGATTAAAGCCCCTACTTTTTTTTTTTTTTTTTAACCTTCTGGCATTGAGATTTCTCTTGAAACTTAGAATATGTCTGCCGTGCCCCACCTTTTGGACTGTGAGGGGTGTGAGTTGCAGTGTGCACCAACGTGCTATGCTGTAATGCCCCCTGGGGGAACGCTGCATGTATTAACTGAAAGGTTCCAAATTCATGTTAATGAAGTCTCCTTCCAACAGGATGACATTAGTGAAACTAGGAATCTTTGAGTTTGTGCCTGTACTTGCCACATGGGCATTAGCGTGCAACCTTTTGATGGGCACTGTTACTCACACCTAGTAGACTAAGCTGCGGGGATATGTAGACCTAGCCTTAGGTTCCTCACACCTAAGACAATTTTGAAAACAGAATTTAGGATCCTAAGTCAGTTACATAATTCTGAAAATCTTCCCATAAGCAAACATTTGAGTGTGGTTTTATTTGATCCCTAATTATGTTAATTAGTTAGTGGCAATGTTCTTCTGAAACTGGATTTCTGTCTTGACGGGGTGGAGGTGGGGGGGAAGGTGATGAATCCATCCTAACAGAAGGATGTGTGTAATGATAAGCCATCTTTCCTGCAATAAATTGTCACGTTGATGTCAAAATTTCAAGCTGGAAAACCCAACCCAGAAGTCATTCTAAACTTTTACTCCTTTCACTTAGACAATATAGTATCCCCACTCTTCTACTTCCCACTCAGCTGGAGCATCTCAAAGAAAGGTTATGTCCTACCTAAAGTAATGGCTTTATTTTCTTGCTTTGGCTTTCCTGGAAAGAGGAAGACATTCATTTAAAAATGAAGGAGAAGCAGATTTCTATCAAGTGAAAAGAAGTTAAGGAAGCTTGTCCCATACTTCATTGTACAGGCTGTGTCTAGAATTCTTTCAGGGACATAGCATAGCTCCTTTGTAAATGCAGTATTAAGGATGACACTTTAATTAGACATAAAAACTATGCATTTCAGAGTTAGGACAGTGTTTCTCAACTAGTGGCACGAATACCCTTCAGGGTACTAGAGAGAAGTCGGGGGGGGGGGGAGAGGGGGAAGGGTAATGTCAACACAACTGAAATTTGGAGAAAACTGAATTTTTGTTTTAAGTTTTACAGTGCTTTATTATTTTTGTACTTTTTACACCCAAAAATGTCATCGCTCCCCCAGCTACGATTAAGTTGTTTAAACAAATGTGTTGCAATGGTAGAAAAAAAATTGTGTCTGAAAACTGTATGTACTGGGGGTACTTATAAATTTTTAAGGGGTACTTTAAGATGAGAAACACTGAGTTAGGATGCCCATTGTCTCTTTGTGCATATGTATTGCACAGGGTATTTCATTAAATGACCACATGTATTCTCCAAAATGCTGCATACTATATGTGAGTTTAATGTCAGATAAAATTATGCACTTTATATATAAATCAAGAGCAACTCAAAACTGAGGTTACTTTAAAAGTCACACTGTAGGGGTTTTATTTTTTTAAACTACCTTCAGAACATGTACAGTAATACAGTTTGCATACTTTCAGCTTAGTTTATGCAGGAAATCCCATTGGCAAAAATGGTTATCTGTAACTAGCTAACTGTGCTCAGAACTTTACGTTTTCTCCTCACCTGCTGTTATGATTTGTTCTGAACTGGAATTGTGAATCCTATGTTCTGTAGGCTTTGCTACTGCAGTTTAAAATATGACCAAGGAGAAAACAAAGCAGACAGGGACATTGAATTGGCAGGCTACCAGAATCAGTGCTTGGATGTATTCTAATGATCTGATGTTGAAAACACAGAAGCAGCACTTCTGTGTTTCTAAATAAATACATGTTTCTAAAACAATCAGAAATAATGTACTTTGGTGTAATATCACAGGCTACATATTGAGACCACAATGTTTAGCACATATATAAATTTACTCTAAATAAGGATATCCCTTGTTAACAAGACTGTCATCACACTATGTGATAAGAACATTTTTAGAAAGTCTGGTACATTTGAGACCAGAGAAAAGCATCATGAATTATCAGAAATATTTAAATTCTGGCTCTAGTTGAGGGGCTCTTTTCTGGCAGAATACTAACTGCATTTCTGAAACGTGGATCAGCAAGGCACTCTTATAGCTAGACTTGTAGAAAAAAACCAAGTTTATTGAAGGGCACATTCTGGTAAAAGTTTGGAATTGGAAATATGCTGCAACTTTAATCAGATGATCATAGCACACAATGTTTAAAAGAAACTTACTTAGAGATATAAATTGAATTGTTGGAATAATGCAATCTAGAAATTGTATATTAAAAGCCAATTTTTAAACATAGATTATGTCCACAAAATCCAACAGTTGTATGTGCAAATTGGGTGATTGGGACCTAATCTAAAGTCTGTTGAATTCAGTGGGGTTTTCATTAGACCTTTATGTAGGCAAAATGTTACCTGACTTCTGCATGATAACACCAAATTGCATCCAGAATAGGTAGGTGCCTGTGCACTTACACATTTTGCCATAAAATAAATAGAAATGAAACTTTCCTACAATAATTTTTTTAAATGCAGGGTACTCAACAATGGGAGAAAAATTAGAAAGTTATTATTGTAAAATATAAAATTTTTTTATTCTGCTGGAAATGATTTCTGCATAAAGTAATTGCATTGTAAAAATAGTAAAACTTTACAATAATTGTCGCTAAACTGAAAGACAACTAGAAAAGGTACAATTTACACACAAATTAATATTAAATTCAGTTTATTTGTATCAGCTTTAATATGAAAATTATCTGAAGTCCATTTAATATCACAAAATTTCACATGTAATGTATTCACCTAACTGTGTTAAAGAAAAGTTCACATTCTTTGCATTTTTGTGTTGTATTTTCTCATGAATAGCATCCCACATTATCCAGAGATATGGAATCTGGTAATGAAATATCCTTCTGTAATGGCAAGCAAAAAGCTTTAAAAAGTAGCTGTGTTAGTCTGTAACTTAAAAAACAATTAGTAGTCCTGTGGCATCTTAGGGTGCATCTCCGCAGTAGGGCTTAACTCAAAATAAGCTATGCAATTGAGCTATGTTAATTGCATAGCTTATTTTGAAATTGGGAGCATCTACACAGCACTTATTTTGAAATAAAGTGCTCTTCCTCCAACTTCCCTTACTCCTTGTACAATGAGGGTTACAGGAGTCCAAGTAAGAAGTCCTCCAGCTTGACAGTATTTCAACATTATTTCAAAATAACAGCCTGCTCTGTAGACACAGACTAAGTTATTTTGAAATAAGCCTAGTTATTTCAAAATAATGTTGCTGTGTAGATGTAGAGACAACAAAAATATATAGCATCATGAGCAAAACTCACTTCATTAGATGATGAATTGGAATAGAAATAACAGAAACCAAGTACTTTTAACATGAAAAAAAAAAGTACCTGTCATTTGTAGGTACTTTTTTTTCCTGTTATAAGTACTTGGTGCTAATGAGGCTAATTAAGTGGGCTGGAAGTGTCCCATACTTAACTTCTGATGTAAAATACAGTGTTCAAGGGAGGGGAGACCTGCTTTATAATACAACATTCAGGTTATGTTGGTTGCTGTAAAAAAATGAGTTTTGAGTCTCAGTTTTGTGCAAGTCAAATCTCAAACAATCAAAAATTCAAATCTCAGGAAAATATAAAAAGATTAAAAGGAATATAAAATGGGAGAGAACTATAGAAGCTACTGAAAAGGATGGCAGTGGAGCCATAAGTATATGGAGCCCACATGTCCTCTTCTATCTTGTAAGTGTACTCGTGCAAGTTACCAAGCAGACTCTCACTTGCTTATGAGTTCTTACAGGAACAAAACCTATGTTGTTATGGCTGCAAATTGCAACTATTTCTCATTACAGTAGAACCTCCGAGATACAAACTGATCAGTCAACCACCCACTTTGTTTGCTGCTGCCTCATTGCATTCTTTTGGTTCCAAAGAGCCATAAAAAAAGAATAAAGCAAACATGGCAGAGTACTGTGTAGAAAGTAAAGTATCAAAAAAAGAGGGGTGGAGGGAAGCAGCAGTAAACTTTTGAAAACTCTAATATTTTGTTCAGCATTATGAACATTTACAATTAAGAACCACCTCCATTCCCAACGTGTTTGTAACTTTGAGCTTCTATTGTATTATTTTTACGACCTTCCAGAGTATGATACGACAGGAGCAGGAATCAAACCCATATCTCCCACACAGCACTACAAAATACTTCCACAAAGACACTGAGCATGATGGCTCTTTATTGACCTCCTGTATGTGAAATGATTTCTTAATCTCAGCCTACTTGCTAGGAAAACAAGTGGATTCCTTTAAAATATAGACGTTGCAACTCCCTGGAATAAATAAGCTTGGAGGAGAAGTTTTCATCACTGCTGAAGTAACACTGATTTAATACTCAGGATGACTACATAGTTGGTTTTGCATGTGTGGAGACATGAATTTTTACCCGTACTCTCTATCATCCATATTCAAAGCCGTTAGTGATGTATTTAAATGCATATTGAATCCAAGCCTGTGAGGGAATCTGAGGGGGTATAGTTCAGAATGCGTATTGACTTTTGACTCACCCATTTTGCAGTATATAGGTCACAATGTGGGCCTCAACTCTAGGCTGTCCTCTACTGACATTCCCAAAATTCCTTGCACCTGTGTCTTCTGCCTGATCACTGCCCGCTATGCTCAGGAAGCTATGTGCTGGTTCAGATTCTCTTGTCAGCATTTAATCTTTCATTTTCCAGGCAGACTTCTCCAGTTTTTTAACTCAGTACAGCTCAGCCTAGATGTTTGGTTTACAAGATGCCCACCTTCAAGAGTGCTGCTAAGCTACCTGAGGGTCCCAGCAGGATACTAGTTAATAACTATGCAAATTCAATGGAGCCTGTGAGTGTAAATGTGAAAATGGACGGTAGCCATGAAGGAGAGGGCTTTATTATTCCCTTGTTAATTACATACTGGACTGTAAATTTCTCCAGGCCACTTAATGTCTTCCTGTCATGCAGGTTCATTCCTTGTTAAATTACAGCTTTTATGCATGTGTATTCATGACAAATACATCAAAGTTTCACTAGCTTAATTTTGCTCATAAAATTACCCTTCCACACAGATACAATTCCACTGATTTTGGTCTTTAACTGTTAAAAGAATTGGAGAGAAAAAAATGGAGGATAAGTTTGAGGAAACAGAGGATTTTATAACTACTCTATATTCTAATTTGTATCTAAGTTTGATCACAATGTTTACAGACATAGAAAAACTGCTTTATGATTCTGGATGTAGCTAACTACACTGGGTGAAGAGTAAAGTCTTTAGGATTGATGTTAATCTTCTGATATATAACAGGCTATTAAACATGTGCACTGAAGCAATGGCCACTGTGCTCAAAATACAGCTCCATTAAATGTGTATAAGAAATAGAGAAAGTATTATAAAAGGAAATTTGCAAACTATGTATGTTTCCTTCAGGACAGAAATCAAAATACACTCAAAGGGGAAACATAATAAGCCCTGGAATCGTGACAAAGATTGCGTGGATAGCCCTTCTTTCCGGAAGCATCGTGTTTAAGGCATACAATGCAAATGACAAGGAAAAAGTAGAAATAATAAGAGGTTTTAAACCCTGTAGAAATATCAAGAGTTATTGCCTCAACTGATGGATTTTTTTTAAAGGAACAACTTTAAAAAATTAACACGGGGCAGAAGCAATTATGATAAAAATACTTTAAAAACCACAACAAAAATGACCAGCTGATTCTTCTCTTTCTCAGGGACATTCACAAAAATGGAAAACACTGCAAAGCAAGTGTGCAAAATGTGACTTGTTCATTAGTTACAACAACTGACAAAAAACAACAACTCTTTGCACTTCAAATTTGCCTGTGTCATTACGGGACAGGGAGATTTTTCCATCTAATTTTTTATTTTTTTTTACATAATGAAACAGAGCACTGTCCATGGAGGTGAGACCCCTAATGCTCAAAGTGTAAATATAATTTGTGGCACCAAGAGATCACAATCTGCATCTCTCCTGTATGATTAAGCAATATCAATTGCACAGAATGAGAAGACTTTGGGAGAAGAGGTGTACAGGTGACTAAGAATATAAATTAAAAGGAAATGCTCAAAAGAAATTTATGAAAGAGCAAAAATTAATCTCTTCTTTGGGTTTGAGCTCATGCTTCAGTTTTTTAAAGATTTCTGAACAAAAATAAAAATCTCAGAGGGGTAGCTGCGTTACTCTGTAACTTAAACAAAACCGAGTAGCCTTGTAGCACCTTAGAGACTAACAAATATATATGAGTTTTGTGGCCATCTGAGGAAGTGTGTTTTGTCCATGAATGCTCATTATACACTCTATATATTTTTGTTAGTGCCTGGGAGGAAATGAACAGAACAGGGAATCATAAAGTGATCCATCTCCTGTTACCCATTCCCAGTCTCTGACAGAGGCGAAGGACACCATTCCTTCCCAACCTGGCTAAAAGCCATTGATGGGACTATTTGTTGTTTTTTCAAGAATGGGAATGTTTATGAATGGATAATAGATAGTATAAGTAGATCACATGTGAAACAAGTTGTGCTGTGTCGGCAGACAATTTTAAATGAGGCACATACAGGGGCAGGATCAGTCTGCATAGAACAACTGGCACAATGGAGCCTGTAAGTGAAATGCAACAGCATTGTCTGTAAGATCTGCTGAGTGTTTAACTAGCTCTTCAGGATTCTCTGATATACTACCATATGCTTATCTCTCTTCTTTGCCTCCGATCTTTCAAATCAGCATTACCCAAACTATGGGCCACCGCCCTGTACTGGGCCACGGGAAAAAAATACTGGGCCTTTGCATGCCTGGTGGCTGCCAGCAGGGCCGGCCTTAGGCCGATTCGTGCCCCGCACCCCTGAAACCAGAAGTGCCGGCGAGTTACAGAGCCGGGGGCCCTGCTCCACCAATATGTGGAGCTAGATCTCTCCCCCAGCTCTGTCTGGAGCGGGCCCAGGCCCGGGCCCGGCTCTCCCCCCCGCGTGCCGGTCCCCCCCGTGCATCCTCCCACCCCGCCCCCAGAGTGTCTCTGCCATGCGTGGCTCCTCCTCACCGCCTGCTGCCGTCCACGCGCAGCATTGCACGTGGGCATGGAGGACGCCCAGGCATGACGTGACATCACAGCCCGGGATTTTAAAATTCTCTGGAGGCATGTGGCAGGGCCATGCTGGCTCCAGGTTCAGCCTCCGGGGCCTGAGCGCAGCCTCCGGCCCCGTAATGTGGAAGGCAAAAGGTAGGGAACGGGCTTGGGTGGCGGCGGGGAGGGGAGACGGCAGTGGGCTTGGGCAGAGGTGGAGGCAGAGGCGGTGGCAGTGGCAGTGGCAACGGCGGCGGCAAGGGGAGCAGGAGGGAGGAATGAATCGGCCTGCGGGGAGTGGGACTGACCTGGTCATATGTAGATAACGACGCTGCATCCATTCCCCCCTCCCCCTCGCAAAGCACAAAGCATGAGTTAGTCCAACCCCGGGGATTCTACTGTCCTCCCCCACACACACACCCCTTGAGTAGTTGCGAACTGTCTGGCTGGTAGACACACTCATGCAGCCTGAGCACATTTACCAGCCAGGCAGTTCGAAACTACAAACTGATACATTTACCTAATGTTATATGTCTGGTATTTTCTCAGTTTGTTTTTTATGTGTTTATATTTTTGGGCCACAAAAAGCAGTACGGAAAAAAAAGGGTTCCAACTAAAGTAAAAAGTTTGGGAAACCCTTTCTGTCTGTCTTACAGTCCATTTATCCAATCCATATTCCTTAACTTGCTGGCAAGAATATTGTGGGTGACCATATCAAAAGCTTGGCTAAAGCTGGCACTGGGGGTTTTGGGAGGACCAGAAACAACTTATTTAAATATTCATCATTTGATTAATGAATATGCAAATGAACATTACCGGTCCTCCAAAAGTTCATGAATGGATTTACTGGTCCCCGTGTCAAAAAGTTTGGGAACCCCTGTTTCAAATGATAGACCTAAAATTCGGTGTGGATTGGCAAAAAAGTGTTTATTTTCCAGTTCACAGTTTATGAAGTATCTAAGCTCTAAAAACATCTTAAAATATATTAGCAATCTTCCCATGAACCACCCTTTAAAAGTGATATTTGCTCTTCTGGAGTGACAGTCCTTCCTTCCAAGCACTCACTACCACAATAACAGCTAGAATCTGATTCGCTCTGAGTCAAAATTAGGAAAAGCTTCCTATCTGTCAAGGTGGTAAACACTGGAATAAATTGCCTAGGGAGGTTGTGGAATCTCCATCTCTGGAGATATTTAAGAGCAAGTTAGATAGACATCTATCAGGGATAGTCTAGATGGTACCTGGTCCTGCCATGAGGGCAGGGACCGGACTCAATGACCTCTCGAGGTCTCTTTCAGTTCTAGTGTTCAATGATTCTATGATTATCCAGCCAAACAGTAGAGAAAACAACAAGTAGTCCTGTGGCACCTTAGGGTATGTCTACACTTGCCCCCTAGTTCGGACTAGGGAGGCAAATGAAGCATACCGAAGTTGCTAATGAAGCATGGGATTTAAATATCCTGCACTTGATTAGCATATTCGCGGCTGGTTGCCATTTTAAAATGCCGGTTGCCCGATTTAACTTGCCGCGCGTAGATGCGGTAGTCCGATCCAACACCCTTCCCTTGAATTAACTGTTACTCCTCATTGCACAAGGAGTAACAGTTAATTCGAGGGAAGAGTTTTGGATTGGACTACCGTGTCTACATGCGGCAAGTTAAATCGGGCAACCGGCATTTTAAAATGGCAACCGGATGCTAAGCAAGTGTGGGATATTTAAATCCCGTGCTTCATTAGCAACTTCAGTATGCTTCATTTGCCTCCCTAGTCCGAACTTAGGTGCAAGTGTAGACGTACCGTTAGAGAGTAGCAAAAATATGAATGTTAGTGGGTAAAACCCACTTCATCAGATAAACTTTGCCCACAAAAGCTCGTGATCCTATATATTTTGGTTAGTCTCTATGACGCCACAGGACTATTCGTTGTTTATAAAGTTACGGACTAACATCACTACCCCTCTGAGACAGTAGACCGAGAGAGACAGAGAAGGAAAAAAAAAAACAAAAATCTGTTTGTTGCCACAGGGGTATTTTCATTTGTTCAGCTCAATTTGTTTCAGTATTTCATATTTAATGGTTCACTTACTTATTGTTATTCTATCTTAAAACATTTAAGGATACTTAAATAGGATATATCTAAAGCCATATAGAGCTTTATTATTATTATTAATTATTATTATTATTGGATTAAAATACCTATTTGGGGGATATAACAGGCAATTCTTTGTGATAGGAGGATATGCTTTCAAAAACCTCTCTACCACTCTCTTCTCTTAAAAACTTATCAGCATCACAAGGGGGACTGAATAGCTTTGAAAATCCAGCTTTTACCAAATTGCCTAAATGGGAGGTTAGAAACCTGGTTTTGAGTGTACCTAGCACTTGAAAAATTAGTCCTATGCTCTTTTGAAATTCTAGCTTAGAGGGCCTGCAGGCTCAGACCCTTGGGAACTGAGATATACAAACTCTTAGAATTATTTTAAGAAGTGCAATTAAAGTATATTGTGTAATGGAAAAATTATTCTACGATTCATTACCTATGAGGAAGACTGAAAGAATTGGGCTTGTGTAGCTTGGAAAAGGGGGGGACATAATAGTGGTTTTCAGGTATCTAAAAGGGTATCACAAGGAGGAGGGAGAAAAATTGTTTTCCTTGGCCTCTGAGGATAGGACAAGAAGCAATGGGCTTAAACTGCAGCAAGGGAGGTTTAGGTTGGATGTTAGGAAAAACTTCCAAACTGTCAAGGTTGTTAAACACTGGAATAAGTTGCCTAAGGAGGTTGTGGAACCTCCATCTCTGGAGATATTTAAGAGCAGGTTAGATAGACATCTATCAGGGATGGTCTAGGCAGTACTGGGTCCTGCCACGAGGGCAGGGGTCTGGACTCTATGACCTCTTGAGGTCCCTTCCAGTTCTAGTGTTCTATGATTCTATGATTTCCTACGAGGTTGAAGAGGCATTGTGATTGGGAAGAATGAGCACAGGAATGTTCTGTGAAAAATTTGCACAGTTATTTTTGTTCCAAATATAAAACATTTCACAGCACAAAAAGATCTGAGCATATTTTAAGAAGAAATTTTGAAATTAAATACTTCATAATAAAAAATAAACTCTTCATTTTACCCAGGTACTGGGTCCAATTTTGGTCACCTCTGTATAGAAAGGATGTGGAGAAACTAGAAAGTATCCAGAGGCAAGTGACAAAGATGATCAAAGGGCTGCAGTGCAAGCCATATAAGCGAAGGCTGAAAGAACTGAGTACACTGAGTGTACATCTACACTGCTTTGTCCAGGGAACGCGTTTGCTCTCCCGCTTTGTGTGTGTGTGTGTGTGTGTGTGTGTAAGTGCAATGCGCTCTTTCGGAACCCCTGTCTTCCTCATTCCACGAGGAAGAAGGGATCTTCCAAAAGAGGGGGATTTTCTGAAATTTGGCACAGTGTAGATGGGCCAAATTTCAGAAAAGCCTCTCCTGAAAAAAAAATCAGAAAAAGTGGTAGCGTAGACCTAGCCTGTGTTTGGAAAGAGGAATACTGGAGGGGGACATGATAGCAATCTTAAAATACCTGAAAGGCTGCCATAAAACCAAGGGAGAAAAGTTGATCTCTCTTGCCACAGAGGGCAGGATAAGAGGCAATGGATTTTAACTCGATCATAGCACATTTAGCTTAAATCTCAGGAAAAACTTCCTATGTGTGTGACAACAGTAGAAGAATAGAACTGGCTGCCTAGGAGAGTTGTGAAAGCTTCTTCACTGGAGGTTTTCAAAAGAAGGCTGGATAGCTGTCTTTCTGCGATTGTTTAGACACAACAAATTCTTCATCTTGGCAAGGAGTTAGACTAGATGACCCTTGTGGTCCCTTCTAAACTTATGATTTGAATATTCTGTTTTAATCAATATTTTTAGAACATTTTTTGTGTTGTCCACTCAAAATCAACATTTTAAATTTCAATTCAATGTTTTGTATTTAAAATACATTTTAAATGGAAATGTCTATTTGCAACCTAATTTGTCCAAGTCTATACTTCAAAACCTTTTATAAAAATTTCAGATGGAATTTTAGGATACATTGGTTGATTTAGCTTTGAAGTGCTGCTTAGAAACAAAATGTTTATTTCAAATTTCCTGTTGAAAAATAAACAACTATGTCCCATGAAAAATTTCTGATGGGAAAATGTTTTGGTTGAAAAATGTTGACCACAGCTGCCAGGACTGTGGGAAGTGGCAGCCAGTATGTCCCAGCATCCCTGTTTCCTGCAGGTGACGCTTTCCCGCAGCTCCCATTGGCTGGGAACAGAGTACCACTGGCATTAGAAGCTACAGAGAACATTGCCTGTGGTCAGTCAATGTCAGCAAAATCTCTCAGGGCCCATAATTGGATTATTCTGATGGTCCTCATGTGACCTGTGGGCTGCAGGTTGCCCACTACTGTTCTAACACCAAAAAGGTTAATTGTGATCACATTATCTGATTTCCTGCATAACACACCCAATCTTGATTTGAAAATTGCCAGTGATGGTAATGTCACAGCCTTTTGTAAACTACCAATAATTAATTACCCCTACATTAAAAATGTACATATTATTTCACCTTGCTGCTATTTATGCATTAATATACACTCGTCTGCTAATGCAAAGAGCCCTCTCTTATCCTATTTCTGTTCCCCATGTACTACTTTTAGACTATCATCAAGTTGACCGTTAACCTTCTCTCTGTTGAGCTACATAGATGGATCTTGTTAAGCTACATAGATTGATCTCCTTGTCTTTCACTAAAAGAAATGTTTTCCAATCCTTTAATCATTCTTGCGGCACTTCTCTGAACACTCCAATTTTTCAACATTTTTCTTGAAGCATGGGCACCAGAAATGGATGCAGTATTTCAGTAATGCCTATACCAGTACCAAATTCAGAGGTAAAATCAGTTCTCAACTCATGGGTGGCACAATCTTCCCAAACCGCCCGCCTGGCCCCACCCACACTCCGCCCCCACAACATCTACTGTAGGCATTCTGGGGGTGTAGTGTTGCTGCCCCTAGTGCCCACTCTCCCTGTGCTCCTGGACCAGGATAGCTGGGCCTATGTGCCCATCCCACTTCTCTCACAATGGTGGTGGAGGGTGAACGTGCAGCACTGCCTTGCCTCCCTGTGGTGGGGATGGGTGGAGTGGCAGCTTCGCTCCCATGGGGGACAGGTACCCAGCAGAAGGGGCAGGGCTGAGAGCTGGGCTAGGGACTTGCCTCCTGCAGCCCTACCTTTACCTGCCCATATCTCAACTCCTACTTGAGTTTCCTCTGTTTATATAGTCAAGAATGCATTAACCCTTTTGGATCACAGAGCTGTCTAGGGGCTCATATTCAGTTGATTATCTAACATGGCCCCAAATCTTTTTCAGAGTCACTGCTTCCTGGGATAGAGTCCCCTATCCTGTAAGTAATACCAGTATTCTTTGTTCCTGGATATAGTACTTCACATTTGACTATAAAATACAATGCATATTATTTTCTTACATATAGGTATTCACCATGTTTCCAATTTCTGTGTCACCTGCAAACTTTATCAGTGATAATATGTTTTCTTCCCAAGTCACTGGAAAAAAAGCTATTAAGTAGCACAGGAGGAAGAACCAGTCTCCCAAGAGATTCCACTAGAAACACATCTGCTCAATGATAATTCTTTATTACATTACATTCTGAGATCTACAACTTGCACTATTGTAATATGTTTGAATGATTTTGTATTGTTCTTGATTGTTAATCAAATTGTTGTGCAGTAGTAAATCTTAGTTACAGAAATAAAAAAGTATTACTTAGTATTATATTACTGTTAATTTCTCCATGATTTAATTAAACATACTATTTGAATATCTACAAGTTAATATTTTTTCACGTGTATGTGGCCTGCTCTTAACTAAACACAGAAACAAAAAAGGTATTCTCACCAGAAATAAATGAAAGAGTAGATAGCATTTAAATAGTAAATGACTGAGGGATGTAGCATTCTGGCTTTGTATGTATGAACTGGGTGATGTACTCTCCCTCTAGCATGGTTGTTGCTAAGAGAAGATAAGTGACTACATACTACTACTAGCAGGTACTGGAGAGATCTTTTAGGTTTTCTCTTGGCTTCAGGTATGTGTCATTTTTCGAAGGACAGGTCACATTCCTTTTGCTGTGCTCCTAAGCAGTTCCAATCTTAGAAAGAAATATGGAGATATACCTCTTTCATAGAACTGGAAGGGACCTTGCGAGGTCATCAAGTCCAGTCCCCCTCCCTCAGGGCAAGGCCAAGGTCAAGTATCATACCTGACAGATTTTCCCCAGACCCCTAAATGTTCCCTCAAGGACTGAACTCACAACCCTGGGTTTAACAGGCTAATGCTCCAATGACTGAACTATCCCTCTGTCAGCCGACGGTCAGGGCAGTGAGTCCCTTATGACCGGCTGAAGTTCTTTTAAATTGTGCTTGGTTCTGTTACAGCAACTGAAGGAGTCAGGTTAAAGCTTAAACAGTTACTATTTTATTGTTACAGGGTAAACTTAGCTGTTAAATGCTACTACTGTGTTACAGATAACACAGACACTACAAAGGACAGGACAGAAATTACACTAATAAGTTACTTACAGGTACCATGAAACCCTTTTGGTTTTCTGAGCTTTTATTAAATGCATGCAAAATAGACACATAGCAGGTATATATTCTCACCCCTGCGTTCCAGACTTGGCGTGGCCAGTGTCTTTCTCTCAATCCCTCGGGAAGAAGTAGGGCGAGGTTGGGCGTCCCACAGACCTCGGGAGACAATCAATACCTGCCAGCAGGTATAGATGATTGGAGCTCAAATGGGGTGGGCTGCTGAACCTCTTTTATACCCCTTGGGTCATGTAGGCTTCTTCCTGGGCTCAAGTGGCCAATTAGGAAAAATGGCTTTGAATGCCAAGTTTCCCACGAAGGGTGCAAAGCATAATTTACACCTGGGAAAATGCAGACAATGGGCACCTCTGGTATGTGATGGGCAAAGATTCCTCTCCTGGGACAGTGCAGGTGTGTCAATTACTGGTACTAGCCATCAGGGCGACGGGAGGCCCCGGGTCGTCAGCTAGCCCATTTACTGTCTGGTTTCTGTTTATGGTAGAGTCAGGGACAGGCAGCAAACCTGTGTTCCCAGGGCATCAAAGGCTGACTGCCTTTCTCTTGCTCTCTGGGGGGGGGGGGGGAAACAAGATGGGGTTTTTGTGTCTGGCTACACCCTCCCAAATTATGTGTGAGTAACTTATCAATATGAGTAAAGGAAGTTACAATCAGGCTCCCAATAATTTGCAACTCATGAACTCGTTACAGTACAATGCTTGAATCTGAGACTCCCATAATTCTGTATTTCCTCTTTATTCTGCTAAATATCACCATTTCTGGTCTTTCCCCCTCATTTCATATTTTTTCCTCCTAGTAAATCTTTTTGTTTGTTGTTATTTAACCATATACAACATCACACATCTTAGTCCAACTTCTCTTTCACAACCAAATGTCATTTTTGCATTTAAATTCTGGCAGAACTTCAATTTTTCCTTGACCCTTAGAGCTTTTGAAACAGTCTATGTACAGTAATTTCATCATTCCATTTGTCCCTGAATTCATAACAGCACACAGGCACTAAACAAGGGAAAATGTAGTGAAAGTAACTTAAAATGTTCATACCCAAAACTGTTCAAATTTTTATAAACTGTATTATAAAGATAGCTTGTGATCTTGTTTCACACTGGGTAATGAAAGTGAAAACTGGCATCCATCCATAATAATTCTAGAGGAGATTCAAAGCATTCATCTGTTGAATTTGCAATTCCTATTTCTTACATAATTAATCATGTTACTTATCAAACCGATAAGTTGTTGCTGTTACCAATATGCAGTATTTCATAAACATCTGACTTAATGCCTGATTCAAGGTCACTGTGATTTTCTCCTGAAACATGAAATGCCTTTGGCCTTAGGCAGGTGGCATGCTACATGCACCTGAGATCCAGAAGGCTCTTCTTAGGGATCAGACTTCAGTTTTTCATAATGTGGTGCCCTCCCGCTCTTAGGAAAACCAACCTACCTAAATATGTTGATTTTTACCATGCTTTGGTTACCAGCTCAGAGAATGAAATTACTGTTCACCTTGGGAAGAACATAAGAGTCAGACAATATGCTGTAGAGCAGACACTCACAATGCATTATTGATCAAAGCAGATTCGTGTACTATAGTACAATTGCAAAAACACTTTCAGGAAAGCCAAATTCCCTTCTAGAAGATAAAAGGAGAAATGTGTTTACAAATAGTATGACATTTCCAATATTAAAGCAATAATAACATCTGAAAAAAATCTATATTATAATATTAGAAGGCCTACCTGTGATTTCTTCGGAATTACTGTGACCATGAACCGTTCTCTATAACATCGCAAAGAAAACGCCATGAGACATCAGATAACAACTTTAACAAAATCATCCTGGGCCACAGGTAAATAGGGGTCTCCTATTAAAAAAATAAAGACGCACATGCATTATTAATTATAATTATCATTTTTACCACAGTAAAGTCTAGAGGTTCCAACCCAGATAAGTGCCCCAATGTGATAGGTGCTGAACAAACACAAAGCAGAAGAAAGCCCATGTGTAAGCGGGGGAATGGTCCCACTATTGTGGGGAACTTTCCTGGCTTCTATACACCCCGGTGAAATGGACCAGCGAAAGGATCTGAGTCCCCGCTCCCACTTCCTTTACCCAACAGCCTCCCTGATCCTGAGGGCTCCCCGTCCACTCTCCTGAGTAGCAGAGCCCTCGAAACCCCAACAAGGCTGGGCCCAGGTTTCCTGGGGCTTAATCCCCGACCTTGTAGTCACTAGGGGCAGGAGTTAGGGTGTCCCCACTCCGAGGTGCTCTCTCTACACTGCAGGCTTTCTTGGCCCAGTGATCACTTCATAAGGTTCAAAGCAAATACAATTTATTAAACATCAATTGATTAAAGAGAAAAGAATAAGAAAAAATGAGAATGGTTAAATGAGAACACACAGCCCTGCTCTGTAGCATGGGGACATCAAAACAGCAGCCTGCAGAGTGTAAGGACAGTCCACAGTCTCTTCCTTAGAGGCCCCTTAGAGGCCTTGGATGTGCTGCAGGGGGGGGGCTGCAGGTTGGACATGCTTGCTCTGGCAGTGACCACACAGCCTCAAGCTCTAAGTGGCCAGACCCCTCTCCCAGTCCAGAGCCTCTCCCCACACTTTGCAGTTCCCAGCTGCTCACCACATCCAGCTGCAGGCTGTGCTGTGTGGCCAGTCTCTAGCTTCTAGCGTTGCTTCTCTGTTCCTTTTGGCTCTCTGAGCACTGCCAGTCTGCTGCTCAACACAGGGTCTATGCTCCTTGGGCTGTGTGTGTCTGGCTCAGCTGCTGCAAAAACTGCCCCTCAGCACACAGCTTGCTTTGCTTGGGCTGTCTCTCAGCTCCCTGTTTTTGCAGGACTTCTTCTGCACACTGCTTGCCCCCCCCTTGGGCAGTCTCTCAGCTCTCTGTTTGCTCAGAGAGAGTCGGAACAATCCCAGCTCACAGGGAGGACGGGTCCTGGCCTCTTGCTTTTCTCACTGGCCTGTCCAACTTGTCAATCAGGCTAAGCTGGAGTGGTGGCTGCTTTCTATTGTCTCTGGGGTCTGTAAGTCTCATGGTCCCTTCCCCTGTTGACACTGGGAGCTGGCAAGCCAAAAAACTCCCACAGAGTTTAAGTAAGGGGTTAACAGTCCCCTTACACATGCTCTGAAGAGCTTATTGTTTAAATAGAAGGAAAAGAGAGAAACTGAGGATGGAAAAATATATACCGTCACAATTTTATAAAGAAAGAACATAAGAACGGCCAAACTGGGTCAGACCAAAGGTCCATCTAGCCCAGTATCCTGTCTGCTGACAGTGAGCAACACCAGATGCCCCAGAGGGAGGGAACTCAACATGTAATCATCATGTGATGCGTCTCCTATCATCCCTTTCCAGAGAAACAGAGGCTAAGGACACCGTTCCTAACAATCCTGGCTAATAGTCATTGATGGACCTAATCTGCGTGCATCTATTTAACTCTTTTGAACCCTGTTAAAGTCTTAGTCCTCACCACATCCTCTGGCAAAAAGTACTAGAGGTTGACTGTGCACCGATTGAAGAAAAAATTTCCTTTTGTTTGTTTTAAACCTGCTGCCTATTAATTTCATTTGGTGACCCCTAGTTCTTATATTGTAGGAATAAGTAAAGAATGTTTCCTCGTTCACTTTCTCCACACCAGTCATGATTTTATAGACCTCTATTATATCCCCCCTTAGTCTCCTCTTTTCTAAGCTGAAAAGTCCAAGTCTTTTTCATCTCTCTTCATATGTGTTGCATATGGACCTGTTCCAAACCCCTAAGCATTTTTGCAAGCAAATCAACCTTATTTATATTCAGAAGTCAGCCACTTCTACCAACAGCCAAATCCTACTTCTTTACTACACAACACTGTGAAGGAATGTGGCAGGGGGAAGCGGTAGTAAATGATTTAGCCATCAGAGCCTTCCCCTGCTGCCACCATCATTCCTTGCAGCAGAGGAAGCCTCCAGCAGTGAGGAGCTGACAGACCCTTTCCCTACTGCTCCCATGCTGCCATAGTCTTTTCCTGAATAGGGAAAACACGCTAGCAATCTGCAGGCAGCAGGACGCCACACTGTTTAAAATAGTAGTATAGATAGGAAGGCATGGTTTGGGTAACTAGACAGCTGTGTAAGGTGTTTACTTCAGGCATTTCTTTACTCTGTTTGACAGAGCCACGTCTCACCGGATATGCTGACATTTGAACTCATGCTAGGTGGCCACACACATGTGTACACTATATGCTGATGAACGAAACGCACAGTGTATTCATAACCAGAGTATTTAACATATAAAATTTTAGCACTGTGTTGATTGGAGAATAAAGACAATTCTAATATTTAGGACCCCATTTTTGATATGCCAATATTCGAGTAATTTAAACAGACAGAAAAGACTAGATATTTGTGCCTGCACACAATCATATAGATGAGTGTCTTCTTTTACATTACACAGTTGTAATGTAAATCTCTTCAGATTATACTCAGAATGACAACTGTGTAATGCATTGTCTGTCTTGATGCCAGGCCCACCAACGGGCGGTGTGTGTGTGTGGGGGGGGGGGGGCGGAGAGGGAGAGATAAGAAGGGTGGGAAGAGACAGTTGCCCTAGGGCCCAATGATTTAAAAGGGGATTCCTGGCTGCTTCCATCTCTACTGCAAAGGACAATGACAATGAGTACTCAGTGTCTGAAGAACTGGATTTTAAGTAGGTAACATAGACAGGAAAGGAACAGGGCAAATTTTTTCTCTGAAATTGTTTTGGTTACACTAATATATTGTGCAAATTTTGTATCAGTTCCAATATTATGAAAAGTTACCCAAAAAGTCAAAACATTTCATGTTAATATTTTTTTAAACAAAACTTTTCGATTTTCAATTTGAAATAATGTTTTTTTCTGAAATTTCTGTTGATTTTATTTTAAAAATTAATATTGTTTCTGACTTTTTTGGTTGTTCCTTTGCCATTTTTTAAAAATTGCTTGTGGTTTAATCCAAAATTATTCTCACTGCCATTGTTGGAGAGAAGGCAAAAATGCAACCCAGTATTTTTTCCTTTTCCAATCTTGCTCTTTTATTTTCTGTTTTTTGTTTAATATTTTAATCCTTGCCTATTTGTTATATGTTTAGCTGTTCTACTAGAGCTTGGTTAAAAACTGCTTGCATTTTGGAATAAATATTTTAATTAAATTCAATGATTTTGACCTGCTACAATTATGAACCGAAACACCAAGCAGAAACAATTTAAACAGAAAAATCAGAGAAATAGTTTGAAGCTGTTTAAGAACATTTATCTAGGTACCCCAAAAGCCATAATCAAGAAAGAAGGCTATCCTGGTTTGAAAAAATGAACCTTACTAGAATGGAAAGAAGCTATAACATGTATCTATAACAGCTGGAAAAAAAATGGGGAAGTTAATAGCAATGAATATAACTCAGAAACTACTAACCATAGAAAACTGATATGGGAAGTAAAGTGACACATGAAGAAATCTCTAACCAGCAGACTTAAGGACAATGAGGATTTTTGTAGGTGTAACCCCTTCTGTTGGCTAGCCCAGTGTGAGGTTATTCAGCATAGGGGAAGCTTGTGACTTCTTACAGCACTGGGGGGGGAGGGGGGGGGGCGCGGAGGGCTAGCCTTAGGCTGCTTGGTGTGCTCTGCGTTGTGTATGTGTGAGTGCACCGCAGACCAGACCCACTCCGACAAATCACCAGGAACAGGCTTTATTCTGTAAAAAACATAGAAGAGGAAAACAGTTCCGCAGCCCCTTCTCTCAGCATGCAGCCTGTGTGCTGCTTCTAGCACAGTCCTTGCTGAGACTCTGCTGGGCGCAGAGGGCACATTCTGGCAGGAACCAGGAAGTTCTCCCAACATGCCACAGTTTGTAGTCCACAACTTGTAGTTTCCAGGGCTGCTGCTGAAACACACTGGACCTTGGGCTACATAGGTATATTAGAAACAAAAAGAATCGTAACAATAGTATTAGTTCATTATTCCATGGAAATGGTGAAATCATTTAATAATAATGCAGAAAAGACAGAAGTATGCAATAAATATGTCCATTCTTTACATGGGTAAAAGTCTAGTGATATACCATATCAGATGATGAGGATGAAATAATTTCCATGCCCACAGTAATTCAGGAGGATATTAAACAGCAGCAAGCCATTTTTAAATCAGCAGGTCTAAATAACTTGCATCCATGAGTTTTTAAAGCAGACTGATGAGCAATCTGGACCATTTATTTTAATTTTCAATTACTTTTTGAACACTGGGGAAGTGCCAAAGGATTGGAAGAAAGCTAATATTTTGACAGTATTTAAAAATGATAAAAGGGTGATCTGGGTAATTATAGGCCAGTCCTGGACAAAATAATGGAACAGTTGTTATTGCAGTCAATTAATAAGGAATTAAAGGGGGGTAATATAAATAATGATAATCAACATGGATTTATAGAAAATGAATCTCCACAAGCTAACTGGATGGGTTTTTCATGTCATTTCAGATTTCTTTGATAAAATGACTAATATTGATCTAAAAGTGTCTATAAGACACTTAATTGGTAAGGTACACAGTAAATTGACACAGTTGGTGGGAGTGTTCCTGCAAGGATCAACTCTTTGCCCTATGGTATACAGCACTTTTATCAATGCCCTCCCAGGGCACAGATAAGTAGAAAAATAAACCACTTTTGTCATGTGCAGAACAGTACCTCTCCTACTATACCCACACTTTCATGGTTCTACATGGCATTCTAAATATTTGAGAAAGATTCAGTACTATTGAAAATGGTCCCCAGCTCACACACAGAAAATGCAATTTTAAGAAAAGGAGAAAATAAAATGAAAGGAAGTTTTAGAACACAGCAGCATGGTGGGAGAGAGAGGAAGAAAGACTAAATTGAGTTTAAGGAAATATGATCGCCTTTCCTTGTATTTACTCTTTTAACTTTATGAATACATTGTCAGTCTGTGCATTTATTTTTCTAAAAATCCCTCAACAAACCTCTTCATCTTCCCAGTGAAAAGAAATCCCTCCTCCCTTCCCCCAAATTCAGATCCTCCTAGGGAAGTCTGTCTTTACCAGATCTAATAGCAGGCCTTATAATCAGCAGAGCAACAACTAGAAATGCTTTTAATGTTAAGTATAAACGAGAAAACTATTCAGGTGGCTCAGTATGCTTTTTAATGTCTGCTTTATGCCTGGACTCTGAAAGCACAGTATGAAGTGGCTGTAAGTATCCTGGCCTGCTTTATACTTACTCAGATATTGAATAAGCTGAGTTTTAGGGTTAGTATATCCTAACAGAAATAAAACTGTGAAAAGATACGTGCTGATCATTGCTTTGAGTTTTCATGCTCTCATTCAGTATCTCCTACTGGTTTTCTTCCTTTCCATTCCCAGACTTTTTGCCTGAAGTGTCATATCCTCAGTCAGTTCTATTTACTCTCCATTGGCTCCCCTTCTCTCTGGGCTCTGTCTCAAGGAACTTGATTCATGCACCTTAGGAAGTTTTTCTCTCAATCCATATCTCCACTTTTTCACCTGTTCTCATTGTTTCTTCTTGTTGTTCCTCTGCTGCTACATTTTGGCTGGAGGCAGAAGGGATTAAAATGACACTCCTTTTCATACTTCACAAACCAGACTTGAAAAACTAGCTATATTGTTACTCTTACAGAAATTATTTCAAAACCTTCCATTTAGATTCACATAGAATTATATTTCCCCCATTTAGTCATAGAGCAATAAAAGCATGTTTCTGAGGAACCAATATTTTGGCCCTAAATGTTATCCATTAAAATATACCATTTTAAAAGATGGGCCTGAAGCAAAACACAAGAGCTAACACACCCCTGACATTGAAGGAATTGAAAGCCTTATGTTACTCCAGATCCAATTATTTCAATTGTTTCTTGTCTTTACAATAGATCAAAACAGAAACATAAATTGCAAACATCTCAAAGTTTGGCAAGCTGAAAATCCACATTTGAAATTTGTAGTTTTCTCCCTTTTTACAACCTATAGTCTGGACTTAAAATAATAGAAGTAAACAATTTAGTTAATACTTAATACATAATCTTCAATGACAGCATTCTTTAGATGTGTTAGAGCTGGTAGAAGTATTTGTTTCCAATAATAGCCTTTATGCTGATCTGTATTGTGTTGGCACAAAGTCCTAAATTTAAGCTCTCTCTCCAGAGGCTCTCTCCTTTTGTAGAGGAATTTTTACATGCTCTCTACAGCCTCCACCCCATACTGCCTGTTGTTGGCAGTGTATGGATGGAACTCTTTTTGCCCTAGCAATCCCCGGTTTCTGTAGTGGCTTTTTATGTAGCTAAGAGTTTTTTATGGCTGAGAGTAGAACACCCTCCAGGTGCCTCTTTGCCTCAGTACTGGGAAGCAGAAAAGACATCTTTGTGACTCTCTCCCTTTGTGCTCCTTGATTGCAGCTTATTATCCATCCCACTACATATTGCTAGTTCAGTCCTGTTACCAAATGGTTTGTGACTTGATCCTGACTTACTGTATACTTTCCAAACTTCATTTTGATTATATACTATTAATGGTATCTGAGTGTTTGGATGATATTGTTTGTGCTGCCTGATTAATGACTGAAGTTTTTAAAACCCAATACAGGCAGTCCCCGGGTTACGTACAAGATAGGGACTGTAGGTTTGTTCTTAAGTTGAATCTGTATGTAAGTCGGAACTGGCGTCCAGATTCAGCTGCTGCTGAAACTGATCAGTTTCAACAGCGGCTGAATCTGAACGCCAGTTCTGACTTACATACAGATTCAACTTAAGAACCCCAGGCATCCCGAAGTCAGCTGCTGCTGAAACTGATCAGCGGCTGATTCCAGGAAGCCCGGGGCAGGGGCTTCCTGTAGTCAGCCACTGGTCAGTTTCAGCAGCGGCTGACTTGGGGACTCCTGGGGCAGAGCAGCTGGGGTGCTGCTGGGTTGGTCCAGTAGCGCCGCTGCTCCTCGGCGCTACTGGACCAACCCAGCAGCACCCAAGCTGCTCTGCCCCAGGCGTCCTGATTCAGCCGCTGCTGAATCTGACCAGCAGTGGCTGAATCAGGACGCCTGGGGCAGAACAGCTGGGGTGCTGCCCGGTTGGTCCAGTAGCGCCCAGAGCGGCGCTACGGGACCAACTGGCAGCGCCCCAGCTGCTGTACCACAGGTGTCTGGAGCAAAGTCACGGAGCACGGGGGCAGCGGGACAGCCCAGATGCGCCGTGGCTGTCCGCTGCCCGCGTGCTCCGCGGCTTTGCTCTGCTTTGCCCCCTCCCCCTGGTCTGCAGACCAGGGGGACGGGGGGGGGAGGGGCAAAGCAGAGCCAAGCAGAGCCAAGCCGCGGAGCGCGCAATCAGCTGACAGCCCAGACGCTCTGGGCTGTCAGCTGGCCGGGCGCTCCGCGGTTTGGCTCTGCTTGGCTCTGCTTTGCCCCCCCCCCCCCCGTCCCCCTGGTCTACAGACCAGGGGGAGGGGGCAAAGCAGAGCAAAGCCGCGGAGCACGCGGGCAGCGGACAGTGACTTTGCTCCAGACACCTGTGGTACAGCAGCTGGGGCGCTGCCAGTTGGTCCCGTAGCGCCGCTCTGGGCGCTACTGGACCAACCGGGCAGCACCCCAGCTGTTCTGCCCCAGGCGTCCTGATTCAGCCACTGCTGGTCAGATTCAGCAGCGGCTGAATCAGGACGCCTGGGGCAGAGCAGCTTGGGTGCTGCTGGGTTGGTCCAGTAGCGCCGAGGAGCAGTGGCCCTACTGGACCAACCCAGCAGCACCCCAGCTGCTCTGCCCCAGGCGTCCCCAAGTCAGCCGCTGCTGAAACTGACCAGTGGCTGACTACAGGAAGCCCCTGCCCCGGGCTTCCTGGAATCAGCCGCTGATCAGTTTCAGCAGCAGCTGACTTGGGGATGCCTGGGGTTCTTAAGTTGAATCTGTATGTAAGTCAGAACTGGCGTTCAGATTCAGCCGCTGTTGAAACTGATCAGTTTCAGCAGCGGCTGAATCTGGACGCCAGTTCCGACTTACATACAGATCTACAGACCAGGGGGACGGGGGAGGGGCAAAGCAGAGCCAAGCCTCGGAGCGCGTGGGCAGCGGACAGGGCTGTCCGCTGCTCACGTGTTCCGCCGCTTTGCTTCCTCTCCCTGGTCTGCTGGAGACCAGGGAGAGGAACCCCGTTCGTAACTGCGGATCCGACATAAGTCGGATCCGCGTAACTCGGGGACTGCCTGTACACAATATTGAGTGACAAACTATAAATAGCACATACTCCTACTCATGTGCTATTATGTCTGGTTACATTTAGCTACAGGAACTTTTACAAAGAACAGTCATGACCTAAACTTTTGGGTAAAATGAACCATGTTTATGTGAATGTTTGATTATTAGTGACTAAGAAGGCATACACGTAATCAACTGAACAGCTGTTTATGATCTGAGCCATTTATGTTACTTTACTTCTGCTATTTGACCAGTTCTGATCTCCGTTATTTTTTTCCTAATGCAAAACTTTTACAATTAAATGTAAGACCCAGGTTCAAATACTCTAGAAGGAATATGGCTCTTCCAAATACAATAATTATCTTAGAAATTCTAGGGTGAGGTGGAAAGCCATTCCCAAAAGTCTAGCTATACTCTTTTGAAATGTTACAGTTCCAGTTCGGATTTAGAATATAGGGTATATAGTCAAGGCACATCAGAGATATAATTATTTAATACACATTGACTTACACTGGGAGGAAACTGAATATCAAATGGCAATTTAATACCTTGGAGGGTCCGCTAAGTTTCCTAGGGCTTCAGAAAAAGAAAGCATGTCACATCAGGAGGTTAGCTTGGGGGCAGTGAATACATCTCATGGGATATAGGAGCATATGAGGGAAGCAGCTGAGAGGAAGCGTGTGGGGAGTGTAAGGCCGTAGGCCTGTGGCTGCTAGCTGCATCAGTGCCTGTGTGGCAGAAATAGAAAGGGTTTAGTGGATGGCTAGAAAGGAGAAGAAGGAATAGAGCAGAGGAGAAGGAAACAAAATGTGTGCTGTAGGGAAGGATTAAAGATGAGTGTTCTGTACCAATCCTCTAGGAAACAATATTACAAGACTAAACTTTAATGATATAAATATTCATAGCAGTAACACTACAAACCGCTAAAAGTCTTTTTACTACTTTAAAAATGCAGAATACAGGCATTGTTTATGCTGCATTCAATCATTTCATTATTGCCTTGCAATTTTTCTTCTGTCACCTTTCTCTTTCCAGTCCTAGTATTTCAAATACATTTCTGTTAATTTTCCCCTTCACTGTCTTTTTAGGCATGAACAGAATTCAGCGATGTCATTTTGAGACTTCAATGTAAGGCACAAGAAGAAATCATCCCATGTGAATCATAACTACCTGTTTAGCAATTACATCTGAAGTAAAACCAACCATGTAGAACTAATTGTTCACTATATACTTGCAGGTATCAATAGTGTGTGTTTCCTGTACTGCACTAAATAAGAGTGTAGCAGTTCATTGTGTTTGATTACCGAGGGCAGTGCTACAAATAATGAGGTTCCACCATCTTCCTGCATTGCTTAGCCCCTGAAAATCATCCCAGTTTTGATGAGACTTTATCCAGGTTAAAGGGGGAGAGACAATGACCAGGATTTTCTGAGGCTACGTCTACACTGCAGCCTTTTGTCAGCAGAGACAATGCAAATGAGCACTCATTAGCATTTGTCATACTGTCATTTGCATATTCTCTGCCGATGTTTTTGCAGAGGAGGTTTTTGCGCAAAAACAAGCAGTGTAGATGGAGCCAATCTTGCTCAAGATCCCATATGCCTCAAAAAAGGAGGTATACAGAATCTTGCACAAAACGGGTTTTTTTGCCCAAAATGGCCCCATCTACACTGCTTGTTTTTGTGCAAAAACCTCTTCTGCAAAAAGCATCAACAGAGAATATGCAAATGACAGCGTGACAAATGCTAATGAGCGCTTCATTTGCATTGTCTCTGCTGACAAATGGCCGCAGTGTAGATGTAGCTCTGCGTAACTAGTGATTTTCAGGTAGCTAACTTAAAGGGTTCATCTTTGGCTAACAAAGAACAATTTTGAAAGGGCCAGCACCCCGTACTCTGCAGCGTTCTCTGTATGATAGTTCCCCTTTGAAGTTCAGATTAGGAGACAAAGCACCCTGTTGAAGTAAATCTAACCACCAGTGACTTAGGAAGGGCCTCTGTGGAAATAAAAAAAGGATCTTTTCAAATTAATGAAGGAAAGCTCCCAAAGCATGCTTTTTGCATATGGTTACAGCCTCCAAAAGGAACATGGCAGCTCTGGATGGATGGGCATCCAATGGTAAAACTGATCAGAATAAACAACTCTAAGCAAGGACAACTAAGGGCTGTTTGAAAGGAAAAAGTAAAGTCAATTATTTAAAAATAAATAAGACCCTTTCCATATAGTTCTGTATCCATTGGAGATCATGATATGGATATAGTGCCATGTTATTTTAGATTTAGATGGCATTGAAAACAAAAACATTGTGAACATGTCTATTCTTGTAATGTTTAAAAGTAAAGAATTTTTTTACAGCGTGGTATAAAATTACCTGAGTATTTCTTCCTAAATCCGATTCCTGTAATATGTTTATCTAGATAGATAGACAGACCGACCTTTTTTTTTTTCTTTCAATAAGACACACTCTCATTGTGACCCACACTTCTAGCCTCTGGAGATGTATCACTAGGGCTATGTCTACCCTACCAGATTATTTCAAAATAATAACTCCTAAAATAACTATTTTGAAATAAGCTTATTCTGTTTCACAAGCAGGAGTTACTATTTCAAAATAACAGGCTTGGTAATGTGGACATTTGCCTTGTTATTTTGAAATAACACCCCAGTATTGACATGCTCTAGGATGTCAGCAAGAGCGCCACAAATGATTTCCATGGTCTCTGATATCAATTCCTTAAATCCACTTTTCAGGGGAAGAAGAATTGTCTTATGCTAAAAGCACAGGTCTCTGTCCCAGAACAAGTTAAAGAAGGTGTTTTTTTTTTGAGATACAAAAAAGTAACCTCCTTCAGAGCACTAAGTCCTCTAGCTACTCACTGAAATACATCTAAGCTCCAAAGTGCAGACAGGCTGAGCTGGCTGTGGTTAATTCAGTTACCAATCACAATAAAACGATATTTAGGTTACTAAGCTACAGTACATACAGAGGAACAGTAATATTTCATATTACCACATGATAAGGAGTCACAACACAGAGGAATAGAAATGCTTTATAAAAGCAGCAAAACACAGTGGGAAGGAGATGGAAGGGAGGGGTCTGGAGCTCAATGGCACTGCTTGTGACAGAACTGCTTTGTTGACTTTCGCATGTGTATGTTATAAAGTTAACAATTGCAGAAGCACATAAAACACATTGTTGAGTCTCACAAGGAAATAAAAACGCCACACAGATAAGTGGATTAAAGATATCTGCTGTAACTTTATAGAGGTTTAACAACCTCATAGAAAACAGGTCTCCCCTTTATTATTATGGCAAGACATGTCGGTGACCTGGGCCCCCATCAGCTGGAGACGGAGTATCACAAATGACAAGTCACATCCATAAAAAGTGTCATTCCTGAGACTTGCCTGTAGCATTTACATAACTATCATGGGCCATTTGGTGTAAATCAGCATAGCTACATTATAGTTAATTAAGCTATGTTGATTTATGCAAGTTGATGACTTAGACATACATCCGTTTAGCTTTTCCTGCCTCTCCATTCTCATAGTACAAACCTGGATTTTAGATAACTGGGTTTAATGTTGTCTTTCAAAACAGAACTTGTATACCAAAACATGATTATATCTGAAAACTCATAACATAAGGAATGTATGCATTTTCATACCAGTACAAATCAGCAGTCTATTTAGTCCAACACAGAGTTGTGTATATAAACACAGGCTCTATGAAATATTTTTGTGTCAAATCCTGTATGAAACAAACTATTGTCCATTTTATCTATAATTAAGAGTCCTTTTGTGGTGGGTTGGGCTGCCCCACATACAGAGAGCAGAGGGGTTAACACAGCCTTGGAGAGTCTGTGCAAACCCCAATCAGTGAAAAGGCTGCTTATTACAGAGCCAGTCAGGTGAAGACTTACTGTATATGACAGTGCTGCTCCACAGACCAGAGAGCAGACTCTCCCTGGAAGGCAAGGGAGAAGGACTAGCTGCTTGAGGACAGCATCAAGGACAAAGCCGTGATGGGCATGGTCAGCATATGATAGACTGACTTCCAGATTGGGACCTGATAGAGGGGAAGAGAAGTTGCTAAAGCTACAGGGGAGGTGGCCCAGGGAAACAGGCAACTGCTTACACCCTACTGGCTGATGATTAGAGTGGCCAGTAACCAGACTGTGATGAGGGACTAAACGAGAGCCAGCAAATGGTAGAATAAAGAACTGCTCATCCTCCAGGAAAAGGGGAGAAAGCAGGGTAAGGCACAGCCAGAAGGCTATGCCCTGACGAGGACACCATGGCCTGGAGTTGTCAACTCACAGGGCCAGAGCCCAACAGGATTGTGGATTCGCTTCAAGACAGAGTTGCTTTTATTAAACTCACTACATCACTACTATTACAGGCTTAATACTGCCAGATGGTTACACAGCTACTGCAAAGTAATACAAATCAGCATAGGCAAAGCAATGCATAAAAGAGTAAGAGGCACTTGGAAATGCTTACACCCTTTCAGGTCTGCGAGGAGTCCCGTTCCAGTTACCTTGCACCAGCCACAGTGGACATGGCTCCAGCTAGAGGGATTCAGACCCCTTCGAGGTCTAGGTCGGTGTTGAGACTCAATGGGCATGGGGCTTCCTATACTAGTTATACTACAGAACGTCTACACTGGTGCGTTCTCACGCAAAAACTCTTTTGCGGAAGAGTTCTTGTGCAAAAACTCTTCCAGAAGAGAGCGTCTACACTGGCATGTGCTTTTCTTCAAGAGATGTGCTTTTGCACAAGAGCATCCATGCCAGTGTAGACGCTCTCTTGCACAAGAAAGCTCTGATGGCCGTTTTAACCATAGGGCTTTCTTGCGCAAGAAATTCATGTTGCCTGTCTACACTGGCCTCTTGCGCAAGAACAGTTGTGCAAAAGGGTTTATTCCTGAGTGGGAGCATCAGCTTTCTGGCACAAGAAGCCCTGATTTCATACATTAGAACATCAGTTTACTTGCGCAAGAACACATGACCTATTTAGACAGGCAGCAAGATTTTGTGCAAGAGCGGAGCTTTTGCACAAGATTGAGCCAGTGTAGACATAGCCCAGTTACACATACCTGACTCAATGCCATTCTTATCACTCTTATGAGCTGAGACTGAGGTCAAACTTGTTTACTGCTCAGTAGTTTCCCAGCTCAAGGCATGGGTTAGAGCTGATAAAGCGCAGCTGCTGTTTGGGCTTGCAGCATCCTACGCTATGCTAAGCTAAGTACAGCAGGGATGGAAACTTCCATCCTAGGCCTGCTAAGCTGCAAGACCCACATATGATTTTTATGTGACAGCCTGAACAGGTGAAGACAGCACAGTGACATCGGGCTAGACACCACCCAAAGGCAGCGTACTCAAATGCCAAGCTAACTCCCAGAACAACTGGCAGGAGGTGTTGCCATGGTGAGTCTGTACTCCATTACACCTTCCTTCCAATGTCAGACACATTGAGTAAGATATGAAAGGAATTGTTATACATTTTTAAAATGTCATACAAACAGTTAAATCAACGATGCATTGAAAATGTACACAATTAGGTTTCTCTGAGACACACATCTCTGCATATCATATACCCTCACTACTTCTATAATCTGTTCAGTGAGGTCCACATGAGGCAGAACTGAAGACTCTTGTGGCTAAATATGAAGTTTGCTTAGAATAAATAATATAAATCAAATCAGATGATTCATGTACCAAATTAAAAAAACTGAAATTTATGGATGAAAAGATAAAAAATGTGCAGCTTTCACTTTCAGGAGAACATGAGAACTAGCAAATTTTATTTGGCAGTAAAAGTCACGATGATAGTACTTTAATAATTTATGGCAGTGTGTTTGCTTTGTAAATTTCTAATCCACAATTTACAATCATATCTAAGAAAATCCATTGATCTTCTGTGAATATTGCTTGAATTTTTGAGTTAATTGTCTTTTATAATTCAGTATAGCTATTTGAACATCCACTTAAGAGAAGGGCTCTCTGTGTGTTTCAGGTGCAGTAGTGTACAGAATATGCTTATGGGAATTTCAATAGTACTGGAGTTATGGCTTTTTGTGCTTCTAATGAGGTACATTAGTTGTGTTTAGAGGTCATGTATGGATCTGAGAACAAGCATATTACATATAAAGAATAGCAATGAACACTTCCAGTACAATTTACTTGATTTTTTTTTATGAGAAGAAGAAAATGCTGAAGGACTTCAAGAATGCACAAATGAAGTTAAAGAAATGATAGAGAAAGTAGGACTGTGATTTAATAGAAAGAAATGTAAAACCACAGAAACTGGAGATATGAATTTAAACATCAAAATCAATTACAAAGAGCTAGAAAGGGTAGATTAATTCAAATATCTTTGAAGCACGATAGGCCATGATAAGTGTTCTCAGAAAATAAGAATAAGAGTTGGCAAAGCAAACACAGCTTTTGGTAAACTGAGAAAGATTTTGGAAACTTATCCATGCACACAAAACTAATCATCTACTCAACCATCGTTGTAACCACAGCAACCGACAGGAGTGAAACCTGGCAGCTTAAGAAAATAGATGCTCTGAAATTAGATGTGTTTGCGGAGAATATTAGGAGTAAGTTTTGAGAAAAGAAAAAATGAACGAGGTAAGAAAAATGGCTAAAGTGAGGTCTCCATTGCAAGTAATGTGTACAGGTATGTCTACATAGCAAGCTTATTTCAAAATAAAAGCCCTTATTTCAAAATAAAAGCTTCTACACAGCCAAACCGCTATTTTGAAATAAATTCGAAATAGTGGAGTGCTTATTTCGAATTTGGTAAACCTCAATCTATGAGGAATAATGCCAAATTCGAAATAGCTATTTTGAAATAAGTGCTCTGTAGACTTATTTCGAAATAGGGGGCCTCCAGCCTTCCCAGGGTGTGCTGGTGGCCACTCCGGCCTCAGCAAAGAACACTCCTCTCCCAGAGCCCTTAAAGGGGTTGACTCTGGCCACAGTGCCTGTGCCATCTCGAAGCCTGCCAGCCCAGAGTCAGCAGTCACTGCTCCTAACCCAGTGGCCCCAAAACATGAGCCAGAAAGCAACCGGCAGCCAGCCCTCCACTGCTCCCCAGGAGCAGTCTGTCAGCTCCCAGGAGTCTGCCAGGGTCCGGAGAAGGCAGGCGCCTTCCTGGTCCAGGGCGGAGATCATGGACTTTATTCGGGTTTGGGGGGGAATGCCCCCAACACCCATGATCCCCGCACTAGATGGAGGAACGCGTCCGTTTTTGGTAGGATGGCTGCCAGTCTGGCCACCAAAGGCCACATGGAAACCCAGGAGCAGATTTGCATGAAAATCAAGTTAGTCCCGTGAGACCACCAACCCTGAGCTTCCCCTCCCCTTTTTCCCTTTGCTTCCCCCTTCCAGCTCCCTCCTCCCAGGTGTCCCCCACCCCTCTTCCGCCTCTATTCCCCAGTCTCACCAGAGTTTCATTCCCTCCCACCACTTTTGTTAAATAAAAAGAGTTTGTGTTCATGAAAATATGTGTATTTTGATGTCAGGAAGCGGGATTAGGGACGGATAAGTGGAAGGACATGAGGGAGGAATGAGGCTCGAGCCCCCGGGGGGACAGACCAGGGAGGCTCTTAGTGCTCCTCAGGGTGGAAGCTCTCCCACAGGGCCTCCTGCATACTGGCAGCCCCCCGATGGACCTCCCAGATGGCAGCCTGCAGAAAGTGCAGCCAGGCTCACAGCAATGCATCCACGAGAAGCACCAGAGGGCCCAGAGGCAGCTCTGGCTCCATGTTACAGAGTGCTGTAGTGTTCCGAGTGAGGGTAATCAGAGCACGCAGAGATAAAATGATGTGTGTCCCTCATCGAGGTAGGCAAGCAAGCAGAGAAACCTGAGAACTGGCAGTCCAGGGGGTAGGCTTGGGGGCCCTTTAAGTACAGACCTCAGTTAACCTCAGGCAGCAGCCCCACACAGTAAGTCCTGACCTGATACCCTGCCGGACCTGGTTCTGCCAACCTTAAATGCGATTCAGCATCCACTCAGTGTGGACGCACTATTTCGAAATATCCAAATGCTATTTCGAAATGCATTTTGTGTGTAGATGTGTTATTTTGAAATAAGCTATTTCGAAATAACGCTGTAGTGTAGATATACCCTAAGAGAAGACATCAACGGCTAGAGCAGGGCTACTCAACCTTGGAAGCCCCGGGGACCACAATGATACAGCACATGCCGAGGGCTGCAACTTAGTGTGGTTGCATATACCTGCAAATATATGCAAATAGACTGGTTGGGGTAGACTGTCTGGCTTAATCTTAACCTTCTGTGTGCCTCTTTCTAAAGCAGCAGCAGCAAACAAAAGAGAAAAAAAAACCCTCCAAAGCTTGCAACTACTCAAAGAAAAACCTGTGTCCTTTTAAAATCCTGAGTTCTCAAAATGATCCCATCGCTCTGCCACCATGTCAAGACTATTCCCCACTCTTGCACAATGAATGCAGAAGTGGGGGCCCCGCAAAAGCGACCCAAAACTTGATCTCTACAGGCCTTGGTACAAAAACTGCCCCCAAAATCCTACTACTTGGATTTTGGGGAATCCGCTGCTGCCATCAAGTGCTTTTGAACCCACAAACAGGGGTAGACACTTGAAACCAACACTAAAGCACTCCAAGCTCTTTTCTCCAAAGAGCTGAAAAGAGAAAATGCAAGCTGCAGTCTGTGATTGCTGTCCCCTCGTCAGAGGCATGCAGATATGCACAGACAGATTTTCCAGGATACAGAAATGAACCAATACCAGGTTAAATAAAAAAGAAAGAACTTTTATTATCAATACAAAACCCCAGTTACAAGCATAGCTAGAATAGCTAGATGGTAAGAGCCACCAATTAATATACTCATGGAGGATTCCACCCCGGACCAAAATTTAGTTATGAAAGAAAGGAAAACCCATTTCTAACCACACAGACATCAGATCCAAATTCCCAAACCAGAAAACAATAAAACCCAATGGATTTATCTAGGGTTTACTCTACTTACACATTATGAAGAGTCTTTTTCTGGGAGAGAGACATGTCTTCTATCTCCCTCAGTATCTAGAAAGCAAAAGTGCTCAGAGACAAAGGAGGGAAAAGTTAAAAATCCTTTGTCCCAGTTTGAAATCCCTATCTGCATTACTATTGGCTGAGCAGATACCTGGCTAGGTACAAGGGATATAGTTAACTCCTTAGTCCCCAGGCTGCTGGCCACCCCTCATGGCCATAACAGCCATGTTGGCCCATGCTAGGAAAAGGTCGAGACAGTCGTGACGTTGTGAGACCATGGATGGGAGTGTGCTAGGATAAACAGAAGAGAGAAAAAATGCAGCCAGAATCTCGGTAATAGGCTTAGAAGGAGACAAAGGGCTTTGAAGCACACTACTTCAATGTGCAACAGGGCCTCTCTCTTGATCCAAATGGGTCAGGAGTCAGGGGGCTTCATGAACCATGCCAGACACAAACCATGGAGCAGCTGCCAACTACTAGCTGTGGAAATACAAGTGGATGGCATGAAGCATGAGCATGTTCAAGTGGAGGGCAAACAAGTGGATGGCATGAAGCATGAGCATGTACAAATACTGTTGAAGATGGCCCTGCCTGGGATGGTTCTGGTTGGGGGGGTAGAGTCAGCAGGCCAGAGTTGAAGGAATGACAAGGCCAGATCCTATAAGCAAGAGTCAAGGCCAGTCAGGCTGGGATTGAAGTTGGAAACAAAAGATCAGAGGCAGTAATGGGTTAAACTTGAGAGACAAGAATCAGGGTCAAAGAGGATAGAGAAAGAAACCAGAGATCAGGAGATGAGGTAAGGCCAAGGTCTGTCTGGTTGCCCAGACAACTTCCTGGTTGCCCAGACAACTTCCTGGGGCAAGTCTTAGGGTTATGAAAGGGCACTTCGCCAATTAGAGGGTGGCAGGTATTTTCACTCTGGGTTTGGGTACTTGCTGCTGTGTCTACTCTCCCCAGTACTTGCTGGCTGTGCCTCTGTGTGGGCTCCTGGTGGCACTGTAGGAAAATCAGCTGCCCCAGGCTCTGCAAAATCAAGTTCTTATGGTCATTGAGGGGCAAGGCTTTGCCTGGTTCTTCCAACATTCTCTGCGGAGACATCGATCCATGGGGTAAGAGATCATGCAAATCTCTAACTCCAACAGTTCTATTATGCTACATCATCATGCATATGCACAAGGTGGCTAAGGTAAGGTTGCACAAACTGTCATGTCTGGTACATGGGAGGATGCAGGGCTCATAACAGCAGGTCAAGCTTCTGCATCAGATATAAACTGACTACAGAGCTTACTTTTCAAAGTGACTGAGTGACTGGTTTTTTAATCTTAACTTTTTTTAACATTGTGTGTGTATACTGACATGCTTTCAGGTTTGAGTTCAGTGTATCTTTATATTGTTAGCGCAGAGAGTGCATAACTGATTGTCAGAACTTTTCTTCTCTGTGCTGCTTCCTTAAGAGACTATGGTGTAGTTGCCCAATAATCAGTTCCAGATGGAAGGACTGCTTCTGTTTAAGAAGTTTTTATTTCAGATCAGAAATGAGTACAAACTAAAAAACAGTCTATTTTGAACGAACAAAACATTGTTATTCAAATCAAATGTAAAGAAGCAGAAAAAAATGCTAACATAAGTCCACATAAAATAGGACAAGAGAACACCATGATTAGTAACTATGAAGAATAATGCAGCACCTTAGACACTAACAAAAAATGTAGATGGTATCATGAGCTTTCGTGGGCACAACCCTCTTCAGATGACTGGAGTTTAAGGGGTGGGTCCAGTTTTCAAATAAATAGCAAAGAGAAGGGATGTGAAGAGGGGAGAGAAGAGGAAAAAGTAGTAAATAAGGGGAAAGAAATTGTCAATTAGAATGTCTATGCTAAATGAAGCTGATAAGAATATTTAGTACCCACTTTAAGTACCCTTTGGTTTTTCTTAATGTCATTAGGATGTGGAATGTAGCGGGCCATCCAGCCAATATCTTGTTTAGACTTCTGTTGTAGGAATCAAACTTGTAAATGAAATGAAGTTCTGTAGTTTCCCTGTTGAGCTGGCTTTTGAAATAATATAGTGACTTTGAGATCCATTACTGAGTGCCCACGCAAGTTCAAATGTTCAACAGGTAGATTTCTGTGTGTTGACTTTTCAGATATCTGATTTGTATCCATTAATTCTCTCTCAGAGACTATCCAGTTTGGCCAGTATACATGGCAGGGGAGCATTGCTGGCACTTGATGGCATAGATCACTTGGTGGATATGCAGTTATTAGAGCCTCTGATGTGGTGGTTTCTGTGGTTAGGTCCTGTGATGCCACTGCCTGTATAGATGTGTGGACAGATTTGGCATTGGGGTTTGATAATGAAATATAAAGCCTTTCATGTCTAAGTCATCAGTTAAAATCAAGACCAGCTGGCAATAAAAGTGCTATCTGATGAGTGTTTGGGGTTTTATCTGGACTGAACCTGACTATCCCAGACTAGTTCATTGTAAGTAGGTTTGGCACAATTTGATTTTGATTATTTTAAAAATGCTCAGTAGACAGTATCAATGTTTATTTTAAGCATATTTTCTTATTTTCAGAGATTTAAATTTTCATAGTTGCACAACATTATGGGTCAGCAAAAATAATTGCTCACAGTTGCGGGAAATTATTGGATTGTCAGAGATGACAGATGTTGAGATTCAAAAAGTTTATGCTTTACAACCATTAACACACTAAGTATGAACATCACATGTCAACATATATAAAAGAAATATCCTTAAATCAAACTTTAAAGTTTTCAAGCAGCATTTTTCTTACTTTGTCTATTCATACATTTCATTTATCAATGGAAATGTTTAATTTGTGTATGCACAATAAAATCTGTACTGTCATTTACAAATTAAAATCTAAGCCTTCCCAGCATATTTGCAGGCAATATATTCATTTTGTAAACAAGAGAAACCCATCAAAACCATATTGGCACCCTTTTTGATAATCTTGGCAGAAATACAAGAGACTGAACATGTGTGAAACTTAAACTACCTTATAATTAGAGTTGGCTCCCATCATGACCCTTGGTAAATTCTAACACTTACTTCCTCTCACTGATAAAAATGTACTCATCTTACTTGTCTGGTTTCAGCTTACAGCCACTGAATTGTGTTATACCTTTCTCTGCTAGACAGCACAGCCCATTATTAAATATTTGCTCTCATGCAGAGACTTACAGACTAATCAAATCAGCTCTCTGTTAAGCTAAACAGACTGAACGTCTTCATGCATCTTTTAGAAGGCATGTGTTCTAATCCTTCCCTCTCATGGCTCTTCTCTGAACACTCTTCAGTTTAACATCTGTCTTGAATTGTTGACACCAGAACTGGACAGTGTTCCAGCAGCAGTCACACAAGTGACAAACACAGAAATAAAATATACTCTCTACTCCTACTTCAAATTCCCCCTTTTATGCACTGAAGGATCATAGTTGCCCTTTTGCCACAGTGGTGCTCTTATTTAGCTGATCATCATCACAACCCCAAAGTCATTGTTTCCCAGGATTCAGTCCCACATCTTGTAAGTATGGCTTCCCTTCTTTGTTCCTAGATGTAAACATTTATACCTATTAAAATGCATATTTGTTTGTGCCCAGCTTACCAACTGATCCAGATTGCTCTGTATCAATGATCTGTTTTCTTCATTATTTACCACTCCCCTAATTTGTGTGTCATCTGTGACCCTTCAGTGATAATTGTGCTTTCTTCCAGGTCACTGGTAAAGTTAAGTGGTATAAAGCCAAGAACCAATCCCTATGGACCTAACTAGAAACATGCCCATTCATTGCTGATTCCCCATTTACAATTTCATTTCAAAGTGTATCAGATAGCCAATTTTTAATCCATGTAACGTGTTAATTTATATTATTCTAGGGGGTTTTAAAAATAAAAATATCATACAGCATCAAGTAGAACTCCTTACAGAAATCTAAGTATATTACAGCAATTGACTATTAATTTTGTCAACCAAACTTGTAATCTGATAGACATTATCAATTTAGTCTGACAGCATCTTTTTTCATAAACTCATGTTGATTGCCATTAGTTATATTACCCTCCTTTAACTCTTTCCTTATTGAGTCCTGCATCAGCCATTATCTTGCAATATCTTAAGGAAACTGATTAAGGATTAAATGAAGGCTTCCTACTTGACTTTTTTTGGAAGATTTGAACATTAAGGACCAGATCTTCAACTGGTAGAAGTTAAGAGTAGCTTCACTGATGTTAATGTAGCGATACAGATTTACATTACCTGAAAAATTGGACTGGGGAGATAGATTTTCCTCTCTGTTTACATCCGTGTGACTGCATGTGTTAGAGAAACCGATGGAACTACTAGTTATAACTGGTTGACTAGAATGGCCATAACATAATCATATTTCATAAGATCCTATCAAAGGCACCTTTAAAACCTACAAAAATAGTTTCTTACACAATGTTAGGAATATTGTAAACATTTTTATTGGTGCACTTAGGCAGTTTTAAATAATGTTTACAAACAGTAACTTATTAATCTAGTTAAAAAAATCAAAACAAAAAAAAAGACAGTAGTTTGGCACAGCTCTTTCAAGACAGGAAAAGAATCTCAACTAACCTACAGAAAATCTAGCCATACTACAGAATCCACACACAAATAAAATGTTTATGCTGACATAAAATATTACATTGGCAAAAATAAGTGAACATACTCCAGACTGGTATAGAAAAGTGAATACCATATACACCAATAGGGTATTAAAACAAGCAGCAAAATACTGTTTTAAAAGGGAATCGTACTTTTCAAATTGTTTTGAGTTTGAGTTTTACTGCACACCCCTCCCATAGGCTCTGAATTTAGAGTATTTTTTGTATATACAAAGAGGTATAACAAATTGTTACAGTACTTATTGCAACAAAGTATACCATAATATACACCATTTAAATACCCCCAAGATATATTGGCTTCTTATTCCTCCGGCATGATCTTCTTTTTTCTGTTGATCTAAGATTATTTTTTCTCAATGAAAGGCACATACTTATCTGCAACAGAAGAAAAAAAAGTGATAATTGAAAATCTTTTAAAAAAAGAAATTAAATAATTTTTGTTCTGACTAGTTAAATTTGTTCAAAAACCTAACTTACTGATAAAAGGAGTTTGCCTCACACATAAAATATTCTTCCCTAGACTTCTTGTATAATGATGAAATAGTATATTTTGAAATATTATTGTTTCTCCATGTTAGACTTATCTTGACAAAAAAAATTAAAATACTTAAGACTATATAGTATGTACTGCAAAACATGTATTGTAATTAAGAACCAAAGATTTGTCAATTTGATTTATTGTAAACTCACTATTTGAGTTTCCACAAGATTCAGATACACCAAGTCAGGTTCTTTCAATCCAAACACATTTGCTATTATGAACAACTTAAATGTACTGTTTCTAAGTAACAAAGGATTTTATTTTATTTTTTCTGACTCTCAACTTCAGCTGTAAACTTAATGACTGGCTCACACCAGGATGTATCACCTGCACAAAGCAGATGCTTGCTTTTGTAAATCTTGTTGATGAGGATATTCAGAGGGCTATATTCTAACCTCTGGGACTTTTGAAAATAATTTGAATGCAATCAGTATTCTCCAACACAAGTTGTCAGGTGTTTGTTTTACACAGTGTTCTGCTATTTTAGAAAACCAGTGTGGCAAGTCTTTCTGAAGGAGCAATTTACAGCTCTGTATTTTATCAGTTCTATGAAATAAAGATAAAAACACCTATTTCTCTGTTATTTGTCTACAGCTAATAAAGTGATTGTTACCAGAACTTGGTTCAAGTTTTCAGTGCTGTTAGCTATCTACTTACATGAATGTACAAATTGCAGTTCTAAATCATCCTCAACCAATTCTACTGGCTCAACCATTTGTTTCAGAACAGTTCCAAATTGATGCCCTTGTTCATAAAGTCCTCAATGGACAAATTCCCACATACACCTTCTCTTTATTCTCCTTCCATCTAGCACCAACCTCCCCATGGCCATTTCACGCAAACATGACATAATGAAAGCATCTGAACCCTTGTAGCTCCTACCAGGTAGAAAAATCTGTACCAGCAATCATTTATTTTCAGAAAGTTATTCTCTGACTTCTTTTGCTCACCTCCATTTCTTATTTTAAAATGAGGCAACTAATTTTGGGGGGGTTGTGTTAACAATTTTAATTACTGTAACACGGTAATTTGCCCTGTATCTAAACAGTAAATAATTGATTAATGAATCTATAGAACAGAAAAAGTTGTATTGATTAGAACATTTTTGTACAATTTGGGTTGGAATAACAGCTCTCTATAAAAAAGACTTTGTGCACATCAACAATGATATTGTGCATATTTATCAAAGATAAAAATCTAAGTAAAATTACACCAGTCAGCCAGATATCTAGATGCATCAGGTAGAATCTCTTCCCACTCTAAATCAAATGTCTAAGTCAGGGGCAGGGAACCTTTTTTGGGTCAGGCACTGCTGATCCACAGGAAAAAAAAAATCAGTCAGGGTCCACATACAAGTGAGAACCCCTGACTGGGAAGAAGAAAGATGCCCCACATTCCACTTGCACACCAGAGCCTGGGGTGAAAGGGCCCAGGCTAATGGATTTTGTGTGCTCTAGCCCTGCAGTTGAGTGACAGGGGAGCTGGAATGCCATCATGGACTCCCCAACGCCGAGCTTCGAGGGCCAGATCCAGGCAAGCTGGGGGCCTCATGTGGCTCCTGGGCCTGAGGTTCCCCATCCCTGGTCTAAGCCTTTCAATCATTACCTGTGATTCCTTTAAGAATCATACAATCTTGATAATCATTAAGATTATCTGAAGATCACTGAAAAGTGCGAAGTATCAAAAGATGCAATTATACTAGTGCACATCAATAATACTAGTACATCTAGGTTTCAAAATGGAGAGTTAGCAGTGTCAAACAATGCCACTCTGTAGCAACACTCAGTAAGTTGTGTGTAAATGACAATGTTAATTTATCAGCAAATATTTGAAATTCTACTCCATTTAAATGACTCAAATGGTGTAAATGAACAACTACGGAGGAAAACATTGCATGCACGCTCTTTCTCCCCACATCCACCAAAAGAAGGGAGGGAAAGGAAGGGGCAGAGGATATCCTAAAAAGCAGCTGAATCACCTCTTGAAAGGTTTCAGAGGGGTAGTAGTGTTAGTCTGTAGCTAAAAAAAAAAAAACTTAGAAAACAACAATGGTCCTGTAGCACATGAGAGATTAACCAAAAAAAATATAAAGATAGTATTATGAGCATTCGTGGGCACAACCCATTTCTTCACATGGCAAATAGGACGCAAAAGGCACAGAGGTATTTTCCTCCTGCTTATGGTATATATAATATCATGATCTTTTGTGGGCACAAACCACTTCTTCAAAAGACAAAGATTGAGCAAAGAGGAAAATACCTCTGTATTAATAATACTATATAATTTTTTGGTTAATTTCTAATGTGCTACAGGACCATTGTTGTTTTCCTTCTCCTTCCCTTATTTATTCTTGGATCTGGACTTCCTATACTCTGGTCATCTGAAGAAGTGGATTGTGCCCAGAAAGCTCAGGGTACTACATATACCATGATCAAGAAGAAAATACCTCTGTGCCTTTTGCTTAATATTTGTAATTTGAAGAAGTGGGTTGTGCTCATCGACACGTTTTGTTAGTCTTTAAGGTGCCACTACGCTATTTGTTGTTTTTTAAGTTTTTCCTATTACAGACTAACTCGGCTATCCCTCTGAAGCTGTTGTTTTCTAAGTTCTCTTGAGAAGCTGGCAATGGAAAAGGTTCAGAAAAGGGCAACAAGAATTATTAGGGGTTTGGAACAGGTTCCATATGAAGAGAGATTAAAAAGACTTTCACTTTTCAGCTTAGAAAAGAGAAGACTAAGGGGGGATACAATAGAGGTCTATAAAATCATGACTGGTGTGGGAAAAGTGAATGAGGAAAAGTTCTTTACTTATTCCCACAATATAAGAACTAGGGGTCACCAAATGGAATTAATAGGCAGCAGGTTTAAAACAAACAAAAGGAATTTTTTCTTCAATCTGTGCAGTCAATCCTTGGAACACCTTGCCAGAAAATGTGTTAAACAGGGTTTAACAAAAAAAAAAAAAAGAGTTAAATAGATTCATGCAGGTTAGGTCCATCAATGGCTATTAGCCAGGATGGGTAGGAAGGATGTCCCTACTCTCTGTCTGTCTGGAAATGGGGACAAAGAAGGGATCACATGAGGATTACCTGTTGTGTTCCCTCCCTCTGGGGCATCTGGTATTGGCCACTGTTGGCAGAAGGATACTGGGCTAAATGGACCGTTGGTCTGACTCAGTATGGCTGTTCTTATGTTCTCTACTAAATTATATTGCACAATTTATTTGACAGTATGTATCAAGTTTATGAGTTACATATATTTACAAGATTAATCTTTTCATATATTATTGACTGAAAGAAATTGGAAACCCTTGAAAGCCATTTGCCCTAGACATCGTCAAGATACTTGAATAATGAATTTGAACTTTGTATCACTTTCCTCTGCAAGAAACATAAAAGAACAAGTTCAGTTCTCTGCCACTTTTACCTTAATGTTCCTTAAATATGAACCTTTAACTACTCTCTTTTGGAGAGATCATTTATGTTTTGGCGGTGTTGTGTACATAATACAACTATGATTTTCTAAATTAGTTAACTGAAACTCCAGGTCAGTGATACTCAGACTGAGGCTTGCAAGTCACAAGTGGCTCTTTGATGTGCTGCAAAGAGCTGCAGGAGACATGATATTAAAACAAACTATGATTTAATTATTAATCAATTAAAGTTATTAACCAATCAGGATGCTTTACTATATTATAATTGATAAAATACTTTGTCAGTCATTTTGTTCAGAACAATATATATACGTATGCAGGGCTCAACAAACTGCAGCAAGAGCTACTCGCCAGTCCTGCACTGTGCATGAGCCAGAATGGGGCGCATGGAGTGACCGGCTGAAATCTACTCGCCACGGCTGAGTAGAAACAGCGGTTTGTCAAGTCCTGTATATATGCATGCAGATTCTCTCATGAAATGTTAGCAGCTACATGACTACACGCCCCTAACTCCACTCCTGGGGAGCCCCCTGCCATCCCATGCTGCAGCCTCTAATACAGGGTCAGCATCATGGGGCGGGAATAGCTCCTGTCTGCAGGTGGTGGTGGGGGGGGGTCCCAAGTTCCCTGGGGACAGAGGCTGCTTGTGGCAGCAACCCTTGTCTGCCGGGAGCTTGGGGTTGCCAAAGCAGCTTCTGTCCACAGGGAGCCCACGGACAGGGGCTGCTGCCATGCAGCAGACTCTGTCCTTGGAAAGCCTGGGCTCGCGGCAGAGGTTGCTTTGCAGCAGCCTCCCCTGCTCCTCCCCTCCCACTGATGCCTCTGTTAGAAGCAGCAGCATGGGAGAGTGGGGGGGGGGGGGCTTGAGGGGTAGCCAGCTTTTAAGCCTGCTTCCCCCCCCCACCAGCACCAACTCTTGCCCCACCCCCTCACTGCCTTCATAGGAGGCAGCAAGCGTGGGGCAAGCAAGTCTGCAGAGCCAGCATGCAGGGAGAGTCAGCTTAAAAGCCAGTTCCCCATGTGTATCGTCTCCCGCCTGACCCCCCTCCCTGCTGCCTCTGATACAGAGGCAGCAAGAGCAGAGGGAAAGCATGTAGTCAACAGGATTAACCAATAAACCCAGGGGTTATGCTGCAGGGTAGGACTGTGCTCCAGATCACCAGCTCAGCCCCTGGATGGGGCCAGCTAGGGCTCTCTGATCCAACAATATCTGTGGTCCTTCTGTTGCCAGACCTGAGAGTCCCAGATTTTAGAGATGCAACCTGTATTTAAAAGACTGAAAACAGCCAAGACTGAAAACAAGTATTGCTTTGGGCTTTGCAAGGACATCATTAGTAACACATGAAAACAATTTTTTTTAAACAATAAAAGCTTTTCTAACAAAGTTTTGAATCTCTTCTCATCTCTTTGGCACCTAAATTATCTTAAACTGTAACATATATAAATGATTTCTTAAGTGTGCATCATTTTGCACTTCATTGATAGTACGGTACTATGATTGTTTTAGCATGAAGAAGTCACATTTTGTTAATTTTTTTTTATAAATATGCCACTTCAAAGTAGCAGTGTGAATTTTGCAGCAGATACTCTCTTCATACCAAACCAGTGCATCAAGGCACAATTGTTACTTTCATACCCTAGATATGAAAGTTCCTATGACCACCACTATTTTCTTTAGTTTACTTCGATTCAAACATCATGGTTCCATTTTGTGGCTGAAGCATCATATCAGCAGTAAGGTTTGTTCCCCATTGTGTTACTTATTTACATTAATAGCTGCCAACATGTATAACTGTATAAGCAGATAAATTAAATGTGGGGAACATCTGTCATTTTAAAGACTACAAAATGTTTTTCAAATGAGCAATTTATTTTCAGTCATTTCTATAGTCATCTTGGTATGGTTGAGCTTAGGGATAAGTGATTTTGCTCTGCAGTGCATACGCTCAACTGAAAGACCACTGAATTGAGATTAGACTGGGTTTTTTTCATATTAAAAAGCATTGCATAAAAAGTCTTTTAAATCCCAGGCCAGAAGATGCCAGAGTGAGAGCTGAGGAGGACAAACAGTCAAACAGTTCCAGATTCAGATCTTTCTTGGTTTAAATAATTCAGAAGCTATCTTGCACCATATTTACATTAAGCATAAGTGCATGGATTTCAACAACTGCACCACAAATAATGAAGCAAATGGAAGTGGTCAAGGCATAAAAGTATGGAGTAATTCTCATAGTCCACATGGAGGGTAATTCTAAAAAGATCTCTCTGAATTGTTAAACAGACGGTTCCAGTTACTAACCACTGCACTGGCAAACTAAGTTCCAGAGGTATATTTTGAAGGGGAACCAAATAGGATTCAGAGCACTGAATAGCTCATGAAAACTGAATAAGTCTGAAAGGGATTGTACCAAAACCTAATCAACTGTCAAATTTGTCCATTTTAGTTTTATACCAAATAGCAATACGTTTAGCCTTCAGGCTGCTAAGGATACCCCTACACACTCTTTACATCACAGCTATTTGGCTGGCAAAATGGAAAAAACGAAGGCAACCTTCATTTTCAAACACGCTTGTGTCAAGCAGTTCTCTTCTCCCATGCCTCCTCATTTATTCTGTTAAGGAAGAAAGATACGATGCTCTACAGCAGATACTGCAACCTGCTTTGCACACTGAGGGCATGTCTACATTCCAAAGTTAATTCAAAATAATAGTAGTTATTTCAAATTCACTTTAATAGCGTCTTCACAGCCAAACCGCTATTTCGAAATAAATTCGAAATAGTGGAGCACTTATTTCAAATTTGGTAAACCTCATTCTACGAGGAGTAACACCAAATTCGAAATAGTTATTTCGAATTAAGTGCTGTGTAGATAATTAATTCGAAATAGGGGGCCTCCAGCCCTTCCCAGGGATCCCTGGTGGCCACTCTGGGCACAACCAGGAAAACTTACTCCCCCTTTCCCCCAGCCATGGAGCCATTAAAGGGGTAGACCCTGACCACAGTGCTTGTGCCAGCTCCAAGCCTGCCAGCCCAGAGCCAGAAGTGGCCACTGGGGCCCCTGATCCAGGGGCCCCAAAACATGAGCCAACAAGCCACTGGCAGCCAGCCCTCCACTGCTCCCCAGGAGCAGTATGCTAGCTCCCAGGAGCCTGACAGGGGCTGGAGAAGGAGGGCGCCTTCCTGGTCCAGGGTGGAGATCATGGACCTTATTCAGGTTGGGGGGGGTGCCCCCAACTTCCATGATCTCAGCCCTAGACGGAGGAACACGGCCGCCTATGGTCGGATAGCTGCTAGCCTGGCCACCAAAGGAGCAGGTTTGCATGAAAGTCAGGTTGGTCCGGTGAGACCCCCAACCCTGAGCTTCCCCTTCCCCTCCTTCCTCCTCCCTCCTCCCAGGGTTCCCCCACCCCTCTCTCACCCTCTCTCTTCCCCTCTCCCACCTCCTTTTCCCAGTCTCCCCAGAGGTCCACCCCCGTTTTGTTCAATAAACCAAGTTTCTATTTTTGAACATACATGTCTTTTATTTGACTAGGGAGGGGTAGGGGGGCTAGGGAGGGGTAAGTGAAAGGACATGAGAGGGTAATGGGGCAAGAGACCCTGGTGGGCAGAGCTGGGGAGGCTCCAAGGGCTTCTCGGGATGAATGCTCTCCCTCAGGGCCTGCTGGATCCTGACAGCCCCCCGATGGACCCCCCCAGATGGCAGCCTGCAGCAAGTGCAGCCGGGCCGATGGCAACAACCCCACGAGACGCACCGGCATGCCCAGGGGCAGCTCTGGCTCCATCTGGCCGAGTGTTGTGGTGTCCCGAGTATGGGCAGTCAAGGCACTCCAAGACAGGACTGCTTTGCTGTCCCTCATCGAGGTAGACAAGCAAGCAGAGAACCCTGAGAACTGTCTGTCTGGGATGGGGGTAGGGTCCCTTTAAGCACAGAGCTCAGTTTGCCTCAGGCAGCAGCCCCACACACTAAGTCCTAACCTGATGCCCTGCCGGCACTCACTCTGGCCAGCCTTAACTTCGGTTCAGGGTCCACTCAGTGTGGATGCGCTATTTCGAAATAGCAAAACGCTATTTCGAAATAGTTTTGTATATAGATGCGTTATTTCAAATTACTTTAATTTGAATTAACTATTTCAAATTAACTATTAGCATGTGACATAACATTTAATCTTTTTATGAAGCAGAATCTGAAAGCATCTCAGATTCCTCCTTGCTTTACACAAGACTCGTTTACAGAAGTACAAAATAACTTTAGAGCCACAGATTGCAAGATTACTTATACACCTGAAAAACATTTACATCTTGCCAACTTGTTGGCATTTTATGGAAAGCCTATTCAAGTAACTTCCGAATTTCTAGCTACAAGAGGAAAAATGAAGTTTTTGAGCAGCCACACACAGCTTACAGGGAACACTGCGCACAACCCCCAGCATTAGAAAAAGGAACAGAATTGTGAAGCATGCTTATTCTACATGAAAGTGTGGAAGATTGTGGAACATACATCCAAAAGTAAACAAAATTAGATTTTCTATAATTGTTGCAGTTTCCCCTTTTCGAACTCTAAACTAGGAACAGTAAGATTCCTAAATACAGATTAAAGCGCCTAAGTTTAGCATCTCCAACTCATACTGAAGCCAAGACTGTGGATGTATACAACTTCTGAACGAGAGGCCACTTTAAAAAGTGCCTACATTTAGGCCAGTGATATGCAACCTGCAGACTGTATACAGCCCACTGGGGCTCCACCTGCAACCCACTGACCCCCTGCCTGTTTCTTTCCTGTGTGCCGCTGGCACAGCCTGGCACTTCCTACGCCTCTCCCCCTCCCTCCCAGCACTTTCAGAGGAGATGCAGATTACTGCTCCATGCTTGCTCCTCTCCCTTCCTCCCAGAGCTGGAACACTGCAAATTTGCTACTCGTGGTATTCTAGCACTGGGATGGAAGGGGAGGAGTGGGATGGAGCACAAATCAAGTGAATCACATGCTCTGAAAGTGCTGGGAGGAAGGCGGAGGACCAGGTAAGTGTGGGGCTCTGGGACTCCAGTGTGTGATAGGGACGTCGGGGGAGGGGGGAGGGAGGGAGAAGAAAGGGGCCCAACAAGGGACGCCACAGTGTAAAGGATGGCCACTCATGAGGCTCACCCACTGTTTGTGGTTGCCCATCCCTGATTTAGGCTCCCATTTGTTGCATTTACATTGCTTACCAGACTTTCAAAATGTAAGCTGAGAGTCCAGACAAAGTAATCACAGGTAAAATCCACTGACTACATGTAACACTGTTATTTGTCCTTTTGTCAAGAAAGTGTGATACCCCTGGACTAACTACAGGCAGTCCCCGAGTTATGTGGATCCGACTTATGTCGGATCCCTACATACCAACGGGGCTTTTCTCGCCGCGGAGGACGCAGGTGGCGGGACGGCCCAGACAAGCTGCGGTCCCGCCGCCCGCATCCTCCGTGGTGAGAAAAACTGCTCTGCGTCTCCCTGGTCTGCTGGGGGGGGGGGGGGGGGCAGCTAGTGCGCGCCCGCTTCCTCCCCCCCCCCCCAGCAGACCAGGCTTTTCTCGCCGACGCCTGGGACAGAGCAGCTGCTCTGTCCCAGGCGTCCAGATTCAGCCACTGTTGAAACTGACCAGCGGCTGATTCCAGGAAGCCCGGGGCAGAGCAGCTCTGCCTCGGGCTTCCTGTAGTCAGCCGCTGGTCAGTTTCAACAGCGGCTGTATCTGGACGCCAGTTCCGACTTACATAAAAATTCAACCTAAGAACAAACCTACAGTCCCTATCTTGTACGTAACGCAGGGACTGCCTGTACTTCCTTTGAAATTAGTATGTACTTTTGAGTATATATTGAAGTTGTTTGACCATCATTATAACTCCACTCCTACAAGAGTACATTACATTTCTAATCACTAACCTTCGAGGATGACTGGCATCAAACAATGTTGTATCATCATCGTCATCATCTTGTTCTAATGGTGTCAACTCCATATTTTCTATATTGGTGTCCAAAACTCCGTATCTTCGGGTCTTCCTGTTTCTTTTTCTGAGTCTGAAATACAAAGTTTTTAAAAGTTTATATCCTTAAATTGCTAGAACAGAAAACTGAAATTACTGTTAGTCTTAGTTCTTAAATTATAGGATTTGTATTGATATTCTTCATATTTGCATGCTATTTAATATATGGCAATAATTTTAAACATTTTCTTTATCTCAATGGTATAAAAGTAAAATATCAAAGAGCAACATTCCTGAGAGTCAAGTTCTCAAAGGGAGACCTAAAACTGTACAAAAACATGCATAAAAAAAATTATGCACCTAAATTTTTGTAGATTACAGTAACAGTGGATCAGATAGGTAGTCACCTACCCAAATGTTCCATATTCAGAAACAGGGTCCTACCTCTGAACATTAACGTCTGCTACTTTGCTATTTGCTCTTTTTGTTTGTCTGTCATACTCAGCACTACACCCATTTTAAAAGGAGGATTTTCTGTATTTACAACTAGCAAGCACAACGGCTAGTGAAGAACACATTGTGAGGTTATCTATCTATCTATCTAGAGTGTGTCCATCTGAGTCCATCTGTCTGAGCATCTGTTAGTCTATCTAAGAACTCCTCCTAAACCATAAGAGCTAGACCTACCAAATCTGGTCTGCAGCTTCCTCTTATCATAACTTAAACCAAGGTCAGAGTTTGGTTGTGCCTAAAAAACAGGAAGTGCTGGAATGGAACTATTTTCCATAACTTGGAAAGGAAGGGGGCAGAGAGTGGAGAAACATGAAGGGAGGGGCACGGAGAGGAGGGACAGGATACTGAGAGTGGCCACGGGGGAGCAGCTGCGGCACCAAGAGCGTGACCCACAGGGCTGGGGCTCTGCCATCTTGCCTGCCAGCACATCAGTAAGGAGCTTCACTGCCCAAACCCTGGAACTTACCCCACTCCTGCTGTGGAAAGCCTACAGGTCATGGAACAGTCACTAGACTTGGGATAGCCCACATAGCCTTGCCACATCCTCAGATAGCCTGCAGGCCATGGGTAGGTCCTAAAGGCTTGGGGCAGCATATGGAGCTTGGCCAGCCCCCTGGGTGCCCCCAAAACAGGCTGCAGGATGGAAGAAGCTGCTGGAGGCTGGGGGTAGCCTCTGCAGCCCCATTCCCCTGATCAGCTGCAAGGCAGGGGGACAGCTGAAGTCTGGGGCCAGCCCACAGAATACTGATGCCACAACAGGCTGCAGGACGGGGGAGGGGGGGAGGGAAAATCACTGCCCCAGTCAAGACCTCCCCCCAGAGCAGCTTCAGGACAGAGGGGCAGCAGCAATCAGGGGGCTGCCCCACCACTCTGACAGGCTGCAGTGCGGAGGAGCTGGAGGCTGGGACTGACTTGCAGAGCCTCAACCCCCAACTGACAAGCACAGAGGAAGGAGCACACTTGGAAGGAGCTGCTGGCTGAGGAGCAGTGCCATGAGTCCTTGAGAGGAACTGCTGCCAGAGTGGCACTCTACTACAGGGGGGCCTGGTACAGCCACACCTCCCAGCCGTCTGTCCTGAGCCTCCTTCCAGAGTCCTGCACCTCCCGTCTGCCTTGACTTCTGCACCCCCCCACCTCCATCCCTATGCCCTGAGGCCCCCACGCCCTGCCTTGAGCCCCCTGCACATATCTGCCAATCCTCTGCCCTAAGCACTACCCTGCCCTACCCCCGAACTCTCACTCCAGCCTTCATTTTCCTTAATTTAAAAAAAGTACAATCATTTAAATAAAAGCATGTCCATTTTTCATTTATGTTTTGAAAAAATACTTCAGTTGAAGACCCAAGCAATGCTGGGTACACGTGCTAGTTTAGAAATAAAGTCAAGAAATGGACATGACTTATGCCTGTCATTATCTAAAAATAGTTTGTGTTTTGATCCTCCTTTTGCACTACCTATTTAGGTTATGGTCCTGCAAAGATTTACATGTATGTTTAATTTTAACACATGAAGAGGCTCATTCTACTTCAGGAGATGACTCATCCAGTTATATGAATTTAGTCCCATGCACAAGTCTTTGCAGGGCCAGGAAAATTAACAATGAGCTGATACACATGGAGCATGATACACATGCTAAATTCATAAATAATGCTGCAATAGAATTGCATTTTTTGAAGAGTTTCTATTTTTAACTCCAATAATTATTTGGTTTTTTTTCCCACTATTGTTTGATAGTTTAGTCTACGCTGATCACATGAAAGGTAACAATATGTAGCAAATACAGATAAAGAAAATTGTGCCTCTCAAATCCATTATTAGAATCTGTACTTTAGTGTCACCTGTATAAGCTCCAGGCACACATACAAGCTCTTCTTTATTCTGAAGGGCTTACAAATTAATCTCAACTTCTTTGAGAAGGTCAGAGAAACAATGGATAAAGGAGAAAGGGTTGATCCCATTTATGTGTAATTTTAAAATGACTAACAAAGTCCCACCTAAAAGTCTATTAGGGAAACTGATTATCAATGGATAGAGCCCTGCATGGATATAAAATTTACATTTGCAGATGCAAAGCAGATGTCTGCAGAGCTACGGGGCTCTACTAGGAACCTCAGTGGTGAAAGCAGCAGAATGTCGAACTGCAGCTTGTAGGAGCGGGCACTCCATTTTGGCAGCTCCTCTGGTGTGGCTGTACAGTTCCCAGCCCTGCCCACTGGGGCAGTCACTAGGCTCACTTGCACCTGTCCCTGGCCATGCTAGCATGTGCAAGCTACTTGTACACTCCCAGATATGAGTAGAAGAGTACCCAATATCAGTAAGAAATGATTAAAATCATGGCAAAATTGACATAGAGGACAGGAAAATACCGAGACTTAAGTTTAGAGAGGAGCAAACAGCATATTACAATGAATGGCATACAGATGGTAAGTTGGGAGTTTCTATTTACCTTTTTCAAATACAAGTTAGCATCCAATGAAATATAAACAAATTTAATACTGAAGACTCTTTTTAAGAAGAGCTATACAGGCAGTCCCCGGGTTACGTACAAGATAGGGACTGTAGGTTTGTTCTTAAGTTGAATTTGTATGTAAGTCGGAACTGGTACATATTGTAGGGGAAACTCTAGCCAAACATTTTTTTTAGTTTTGGATAGCATAGGGAAAGGTTAACTCCCCTCTAATGTTTGTTTTGCTATCAGGACTAAAGGAGTAACCCATCAAATACCAAACAGCTCTGCACCATGCTTTGAGCTAATAGCTTTATTTCCACACACCACCCAGGGTTCTAGGAGGAGGGTCCTTTTTTTGCTAACACAATGAGGCCAGCACTTTGTTTGTTTTGGTGGAGTCTTTGTTTGCCCAGGGAGCCAGCATGTATAGGGGGAGGAGGGGCGGAGAGGCTGCTTTTGTCTGCTGTTTGGCAGCCTGTTGCTCAGGGGAGGGGGCAGCATGTTGCTGGCAGGGAGGAGGGGGAGGCGTGCAGGATGCGAGGCCGCGGGGGGGGGGGGGGGGGGGTGGAGAGGCACTTTTCCAGTTGGAGCCGGCCGAAGAGGAGGAGGTGGAGGATTCTAGGACCCAGGTGAGCGAGCCCCGGGGAAGCTGCTGCGCTCAGGGAGCCCGGCATGTATAGAGGGGAGGAGGGGCAGAGAGGCTGCTTTTGTCTGTTCGGCAGCCTGTTGCTCAGGGGAGGGAGCAGCCTGTTGCTGGCAGGGGGGTGGGGGGGGCAGCGGGCGTGGGGAGGCACTTTTCCTCTGCCCGGCAGCTCTGCGGGACCCCAGTCGGAGCCGGCCCGAGGAGGAGGAGGATCCTAGGACCCAGGTGAGCGAGCCCCGGGAATGCTGCTGCGCATGTGCGGGAGTTGCCTCACCCCGTTCGTATCTAGGGATCCGACGTAAGTCGGATCCACGTAAGTCGGGGACTGCCTGTATTGTATTTATAAGCTCCATTGTTTAAGTAAATAAAATCACTGAAAACCAGTGTGCTAAAATGTTGTAAGAGGAAAGTAAAAACACTTTATGCATTAGTGTGAGACTCAGATTTCACATAACTTCTTGGTTAAAGGAGAGGGATACCTTGTTGTGATTGAAAAAAGCTAAACAACTAGTAATTTTTCGAGGACTGGATACCTTCGTAGCACAGGTTTAAATAGCTTAGGTGAGTACAGTTAACATGCCTGTTTTTTCAAGTGCCCATACCAAGTAGGGATGTGAAGGATTAGTCAACTATCCAACAAGCAAATACTTATCGGATAGCTGACTAGTTGCTCTCTCCCCTTGCTGCCTCTACCAGGTAGAGGCAGCAAGTGAGAGGGGAGGAGGGAGAAGAGTGGGAACTTCAAAGCGGCAGCGCCACTTGCAACCTGGGGCCAGACCATGGGCTCCATGTGGCACTGCCATTTTGAAATGCCACATGCAGCCTGGAGCCAGCTGGTGTGTCCCCAGGCTGCACATGGCGTTTCAAAGTGGCAGCACTGCATGGAGCCCAGGATCAGCGGGGGACCCCCTAGCTGACGCTGGGCTCTGTGCAACACTGCCGCTTTGAAACGCCGCACGAAACCTGAGTGCAGTGTTTCAAAGTGGCAGCGTTGCATAGAGCCCAGGGTCAGCTAGGGGATCCCCCACTGATCCCAGGCTCCATGCTACACTTCAAAGGTGGGAGGCCCCCACTGGCTAATCGAATAGTCGATGCATTTTGCATTGACTATTCGATTAGTCAATTAGTTGACACTTAACATCCTTAATACAAAGCGCTTTAAATAAAACCAAAAAAAATCCACCTACAATCTAGAGCTCAGAAAGTTCAAAATTATGGTAGCACCTAATTAATTCCCCCCAAAACCCTCACAAGGAATATGAACTTTGTCCCTTTCTCCCTGGAACTCTGTTCCTGTCTGTCTGTCTGTCTGTCTAATAAGAGACAATTATTACAGCTAGGAACATGTCAAGTGCAAAACCCAGGCTAGTTTAGGCAGAAACTCTGTTGCAAAAGGCTTCAAATCTCACAATGAAAAGTTATCAGAATCATATAGAAAACTAGTAGATATCACTCCCCCAGGGCTCTGCTTTTCCTCATGCCCATCAGAGAAGAAGTCATTCAGCAGGTAACGGATTCAGGAAGGATATGACTTTCTTATTTTTGTGGGAGAGGGTTGTTTGTTTAAGAAAAGTCTAGCTTAAAGAGATATTTGAGAGAAGGACATTTGGAGGATGTTGATCACTTTTCTTGCAGCTACTCTGGTATAATACTGTAAAGACTTCCACTTCAGCTATTTGATGGAACTTCATTGAGACCCAGAGTCTGACCTTCAGTGTTATACGGAAAGTTTATCTAAGGAATAGGAGGCACCTTTAAATAGAGAGTGAGACACTTCAGTACAGGCAGTCCCCGACTTACGTGGATCCGACTTACGTCGGATCCCTAGATACGAACGGGGTGAGGCAACTCCCGCACATGCGCAGCAGCATTCCCGGGGCTCGCTCACCTGGGTCCTAGGATCCTCCTCCTCCTCGGGCCGGCTCCGACTGGGGTCCCGCAGAGCTGCCGGGCAGAGGAAAAGTGCCTCCCCACGCCCGCTGCCCCCCCCCCACCCCCCTGCCAGCAACAGGCTGCCCCCTCCCCTGAGCAACAGGCTGCCAAACAGCAGACAAAAGCAGCCTTTCTGCCCCTCCTCCCCTCTATACATGCCGGGCTCCCTGAGCGCAGCAGTGTCCCCGGGGTTCGCTCACCTGGGTCCTAGAATCCACCTCCTCCTCCTCTTCGGCCGGCTCCAACTGGCCTCTGCCTGCAGCAGCTGGCCACAGGGACAGGGATCCCGCAGAGCTGCCGGGCAGAGGAAAAGTGCCTCCCCACGCCCGCTGCCCCCCCCCCCCGCGGCCTCGCATCCTGCACGCCTCCCCCTTCCCCCCCTGCCAGCAACAGGCTGCCCCCTCCCCTGAGCAACAGGCTGCCGAACAGCAGACAAAAGCAGCCTCTCCGCCCCTCCTCCCCCTATACATGCTGGGCTCCCTGGGCAAACAAAGACTCCACCAAAACAAACAAAGTGCTGGCCTCATTGTGTTAGCAAAAAAAGGACCCTCCTCCTAGAACTCTGGGTGGTGTGTGGAAATAAAGCTATTAGCTCAAAGCATGGTGCAGAGCTGTTTGGTATTTGATGAGTTACTCCTTTAGTCCTGAGTTTGTCACAGGGACAGAAATAGATGTGAAATCTTCTGAACAGGGGAACAGACAGCAAAACAAACATTAGAGGGGAGTTAACCTTTCCCTATGCTATCCAAAACTAAAAAAAATGTTTGGCTAGAGTTTCCCCTACGATATGTACCAGTTCCGACTTACATACAAATTCAACTTAAGAACAAACCTACAGTCCCTATCTTGTACGTAACCCGGGGACTGCCTGTATATGCATGCAACAATAGACCTGAGACTGCTTCTCTTCTGGAGAGGTGTATGGGGAGAAGCAACAGTGACACTTATGATTAGCTGAATAATTAGCAGTCACAGAACTAGAACTACCTAACTATTGTCCAGTGTTTTGTTTTAGGCAACGCATCAAATGTAGGTTTTAAGGAAACTTTTAAATGAGTAGTTTAATATCTTTGCAGATTATTATAAAGGAACTCTTTCTTCATTTAAGGCACAACATCAGGGGTGGGAAAGCACTAAGCTCTTTGCTGAAATATAATGACAAGCCAGCAATGAGGGTCAGTATTATTGGCTTGATGACATACAATGGCAAGTCTAAACTACAGTGCTACATTGGTTCAGCTGCATCACTGTAGCATGTCTGGTGAAGACCAGGGATGTAAGAGAGTAGTTGACTAGCCGATAAGGCTAGGCTCATCAAATAGTCAAGTCGACTACTCGCATTCTTCCCTCCTCCCCCACCCCATCGCTGCCTCTATATCAGAGGCAGCGGGTGAGGGAAGCAGGAGTTGGTGCTGTGGGAAACAAGCTTAAAAGCCAGTTTCTTCCAACACCATATTGCAGGAGGTTGGGCGGGGGGGGGGGGGGGGGGGGGGCAGGAGTGCAGCAGCTCTGCCTTTTAAATGTTGTAAGAGATGCCTGGGGATCTTAAACTAGGGATGTTAAATTGTGGATAATCAGCTAATTCAGTAACTGATGGAATTTTCATTGACTACTCGATTAGTCGATAAGGAGAGGAGCAGCCTGACTCCTACTACATTAAAACTGCAGCACCAAACCAGGGGGTAGTGAGCACCCCTCCACTTATCGACTAATCGAGTAGTTGGTGGAAATTCCATCTAATACTCGATTTAGCAGATTATCGGGAATTTAACATCCCTCATGAAGACACGATCCGGCAATGGGAAAGCACTATCCCCTCCCCTTCACATGAATACTCCTCATCTGCAAGAGGCAGAAGCTGTCACCAGGAGAGCATTTCTCAATGACCTAGAGCCTGTGTGCACCGGACTTTAGTTGCTGTAACTTTTCTTTTTTACACCTCCGACACAAGTTATACTGACGTAAGCAGTAGTGTATATCAGCCCCAAGTCTCAAAAAGTAAGTAAACATTAAGCCACAGAGGACTTTTAAATCAATGTTTCTCCACAAAACCATTAAAAGTCAACATAACAGCTTGTTTCATCAAGGTACTCATTTTCACTAAGTAGCAGACAAGCAGAGCCCTGGGGGAGTGATATCTACTAGTTTTCTATATGATTCTGATAACTTTTCATTGTGAGATTTGAAGCCTTTTGCAACAGAGTTTCTGCCTAAACTAGCCTGGGTTTTGCACTTGACATGTTCCTAGCTGTAATAATTGTCTCTTATTTGAGAGAGAGAGAGAGAGAGAGAGAGAGAGAGAGAAAACAGAGTTCCAGGGAGAAAGGGACAAAGTTCATATTCCTTGTGAGGGTTTTGGGGGGAATTAATTAGGTGCTACCATAATTTTGAACTTTCTGAGCTCTAGATTGTAGGTGGATTTTTTTTGGCTTTATTTAAAGCACTTTGTATTAAGGATGTTAAGTGTCAACTAACTGACTAATCTTCACTAATTTGTAGAAGACAAGTAGATGTGTGCTTGAGTAGACATGTGCAGATGGACAAGGAAAGGAGGTAATGTGGTCAAAACAATGGGGATTCTTACAGCAAGATTCTGATTGGGTTTAAAATGTGACATCGGCACTTGGAAATTAACATGTGAGACTGTATTTATGATTAGGCATTTTTAACTATGCTGTCAACATTTTCGAATGGTACTTGACTTGTTACATTCAGTCTTGGAAGATGGCAAAGAACTGCTCATCCCTTCAAAGTGACTGCCATCAATAAGAAGGCAAAACAGCTTAAGGAATGGGAGATGAGAGGACATGAGAGTGCAAGGCTAATGCTAGAGCAATTACTCCTGCAGAAGATGTACAGTGGGAGATATCTATGTCATACTTAGATACTACTTCCAGAACAGGGTGCCCTACACCATATGGGCCTTCATAACATCTCACATCAATGCTTATTAACAACTAGGGATGGCAGCATGTAGTTGACTATACAATTAACCAAAAACCTGGGCATATCAGTTAATCTTGTCGACTACATGCATTCCTCCCCACACCTCTGTATCAGAGGCAGCAAGGGGGTCAGGGAGAGCGGGAGCTGATGTCTGTAAGGAGCTGGCTTTAAGTAGCACCAGATCCACCTGCCCCTTCTTCACACCTGTGCTGCTGCCTCTGATAGAGAGGAAGCAGTGCAAAGGGTGAGGAGGGTAGGCTGGAACAGATATGTACAGGGAAACAGCTTTTAAGCCGGCTTCCTATGCAGCAGGAGCTGGGGGGGCTCTATCTGCAGCAGGCCCAAGCTCTGCCCAGAGCATCCAATGGAGTAGCCTCTGTCTGCGGTAAGCTGGAGCAGCCCCTGTCCATGGGGAGTCCAAGCTCCCCTGGAGCCTGGGCCCACCATGGGCAAAGGCTACTTTGCAGACGCAGCTCCTGTCCACAGAGGAGCTCCCCACAGGTAGAGGCTGCTCTGCTTTCCACGGAGTAGCCTCTGTCCACGGGAAGATCAGACCCCTGCCAGGACAGGGGTTGCAGCCACCCTACTCTGCTATGCTCTGTATCAGAGGCAGCAGTGCCAGGTGGCAAGCAGCTGGTCCATGAAGGGAGCTGGTTTTTAAACTGGCTCTTCTCACAGATCACCTCCACCTGCTGCCTCACTCTGCTGCTACCTCCAGGGACTATGGAATAGTCATGCAACTGCTATGACTGCACGTAGTTCCACAACTATTCAATTACGTCATAGCTAACGTCACTATTAGCAACCCCCCCTCCCCCAATGTGTGCAGAGAGAAGCCTCCCACCACAGGTGACTCCTGCTGGTACTCGGGAGGTGCAAGTACCACATTTTAATGCCTAAGTGGGGCGCCCCCTCCCTGCGCCCCCCGCGGCAGCAGCCGCCCCGCCGAACCCAAGCAGCGCCCCTGCCCCGCGCCTCGGCCCGGCCCCTCACCGCACGGTCCGGATCACGAAGTAGACGATGAGGGCGGCGCTGGCCACCACGAGCACGACCAGGGCGCGCTGGGTCATGGGCTGGTTCCGCTGGGGCGGGACGGACACGGCGGCCAGGCTGCTGCTGCCATTGCTGCTCCGCGTCGCCTCCCCGGGGCTGCTGCTGCTGCTGCCGCCTTGCGGGGCCGGCGGGTCGCTGATGGCCGCGCGAGCCGCCCCGCACAGCGCGCCCACGAGCAGCCCGCCCACGAGCCAGCGCAGCGGCGGCCGCATCGCGGCGCCTCCTGGGGAAGCCGCCGCGGCCTACGCGCGGCCGGGCCCTGCAGCTGCGGCAGAGGAAGCGGAAGTTCCCATGTCCGGCCGGGCGGCCGCTGCCACGGACGCTCCCCGGCCGCCGCTGTTGCTATCCGGGGATCGAGGGGCGACGCGCCATGCCTCAGCCGCTTTGCGCATGCGCCAGTGACGCTCCAGCGTAGGGGAGGAGGGTTCCCGGCTGCCGAGTGCGGCGCCGGGCGGAAGCGCGTGTCGGGTGATGCGCCGAGCCCGGTGTGTGAACGACAAGGGGGGTGACCCACCCCGCGCTGGGGGGCAGGCAAGAGCCGGAAGTGCCCGTCCTTGGCTCCTGCCTCCTCCCCCACCTAGGGAGCGAGCCTTGCCGCGCCTCGTGCCGCCACCAGCCCCTCCCCCCCCCAGGGCACGAGCTCCGCCGCGACTCCGATCTGCGTCCGCTCGGGGTTCGTGTCTCACCCCGCGAGGCTGGTCCTGGCAGGGACCGAGCCCACAGTTCCAGACGCGCCTGCTGCACCCCAGGCACTGAGACGCAGCCAGCGCATCCTCGCTCAGGGGGACACCGGGGCTACGCTTCTTGCTGCAACTGCTGCAGATGGAAGCCCCGAGTCTCCCCGCGGCCAGAGCTGGATTAGCTGCTCTGGGGGCCCAGGGTTATTAAATCCTATGAGTCTGCCTAGGCTCAGTGAGGTTCCGTGCTTGGGCGGGGGCTGTGGGTTAAGCAGGAGGGTAGAAGGTCTGACTGGGCTCAGATGGGCTGGGGATGAAGTGTTTAGGGTGCAGAAAGGGGCTCCAGGCTGGGGCCAAGGGCACTGGTCTCGGTTGCGGGGCAGCATGTGGGGGAGGTGGCTGCAAGGAAGAGAAGAAGACAAAGAATATCTTACTGCCTCTATATAAAACCGTGATACGCCCCCATCTTGAATATTGCATGCAGATGTGGTTGCCTCATCTCAAAAAAGATAAATTGGCATTGGAAAAGGTTTAGAAAAGAGCAAAAAATAAGGGGTTGGAATGAAAAGAAATTTAAAAACCCTGGGGGAGGCATAACGATCTTTCACAAAAAGTGGTTTTTGCACAAAAAGGAAATGTCCCCACTGCTTATTTTTTCGCAAAAACAGATTGGAAGAGATTATGCAAATGAAACATGAGAAAATGCAAATCATTTGCATTGCCTCTTCCAGCAAAAACGCATCTAGATTGGCAAGGATGCTTCTGCGCAACATTTGCCAGTCTAGACGCATCCATAGTGTAGACATAGCTATGCTGGTCTTTCTCTTCTGTGAACTTCCCATCTGCCTTTTGATTCATATGTAAATGGGGCTTCCATTGTTTCTGGTCTCTCTTTATTTTCATTGGTAGAAAGCTAGAGAACTGCCTTCCCTCCTGACTAGAGAAAACTGTTTCTCTCCCTTTGGTGCCAAACTTTAAAGCTTAAAATTAGTGATTAGTCACAATTTCTTATATAGAGTTAACATACTTTTCACATTATATTAATCATTGTGTCATTAGTTTTTGTAAAAGCCCTTAGACTGCAAACTTTTATATTTTGTAGTAATTTTGTACACACTCAGTTGGTTCAATTACTTCTCATTTGAGATTCACCCTCAGTCTTTATATTTAAGAGGCTATCACCTCCCCTCTCTCCAATGATTGCTTTCTTTGCCTAGTATGTAACTATATCTTCATTGTCTATGCCTGACTATTAAGTTGGAACTGGTTCCACAAATAAATACACATTCCATTGCTGGGCTAATACATTGCTTGCCAAACACATAGCAAGAACATAATGCTAGCACATATCACTAATTCTTTGTGTACACGCCATACATACATCATGCAAGAATATTAATGATCAGCAAATTGTTAGTTTTCCAGTAATATATATAGTCCACCTTTTGTGTTTATATCAGTTTCAGACACTTAGTAGTGAACCATAACTGGGCCTCTGTATCACCACATAGTCTAATCTAAGGCATTTATAACCACCTTTCAAGTGGTTAGCTAAAGTATAGCTAGACTGCAATTGTTAATTAAAGGAAGAACACTAGAGATTAGACAGAGGACAAGGATATCTAGCATACCCACTTCACTTACTGCAACAATACAACTTAAGCTTCAGGAGTAGTGATAAATAACTGGAATGGTCCTTGAATTTATAGTACAGGTTAATAATTAAAAATAACCGCAAAACTATTAAATTTATTGATAATGAAATCTTTGCAATTTGATTTCTAACACACACACACACACACACACACACACACACACACACACACCCTGAACTGAACAGTGTTAACATTTTTAACATTCAGCTATCTGGAGAGTGAAGGATTGACAAATGGTCACAGTATATTTGAATGAGATTTAAGAAAATCTTAAAAGTGAAATTTTAAATGTCTCATTTGAAACACTTTGCAAATTCATTGCTGAAGTGAAAGAATATTGGCTTAAAGCTGAAATGTGTGAGTGTTAAAGGTACGTCAGAGCAAAATATAAAGTTAGCCAAGTTTTAAGTTTGTTAGAAATACTGATTTATTGTTTGGGATCTGAAGAAAGAAAATGAAGAATAAACAAAATGGTGACATTGTGCAGTTATTCTAACATATACAGTTTTTAAAGGAATGTCCTGGGTTTGTGTTCCTCCCTTCCCTGTGTAAATTGTAGAACTCATTTTGCCTTAAATAGAAACAGAACTTTCATATGTCTTAATTCCAAAGAGTGAGAGATCTTGAGTGCCAATAAAAGACCTTGAGACTGCTAAATTGCCTATTAAAATTAATGGAACTTTCTTGACTTTTACCTTTGGAGAAAAACAGATATTTTTAAATTCTGCAAAATAAGTCTTATAGAGTAATTGTAAGAACTGAGAAACTAGATTTCAGATCATTATGTGTCTGTCAAGGATGTCTGGGAAAGGCAGCCTTTCATCAGGAAATGAAGTGATAAGTCAGAGCAAGATAGGAACTCTAAAATGATGCATGTTCCAGACTTTCAATTATCTATGCTAGTTTAACTAAAAGTTTGTTGTGGGCTTTTTAGATACTGGCAGATACAGTGGCCACAAAGAGGAAGACATTTTTTCTTGCCTCTATCTGGTCACTCTGTGGAGCCGGATCCTTAAGAAGTCAATACTGACAGTGTGGCTCCCGAGCTTTGAGCATATTTTACTACCATCCATCCAAAGAGAAGCAACAGTAACACAAGAATACAACTGTACAATAATGAATCTTGACTTGCCCATCTATGAAGACATCCAGAATCACCTGAGATGTTGCCTTATGTCCAAGAACCAAAGCTCTCAAAACCTCCAGACTGTCATTAATAGATATGTGATAGAGACTAGGAAAATAGCGGTGGTAAAAATCCAGGCCTGATCACAGATCCTACAGACCCACTGCTGGCTTTTACCAAGCCATGTCGAATATGGATCACAGCAAACTGGTTTGGGAGCTCATATGGATGTTGTGATTACCTCCTACAAAAATGGAAGAATGAAGGACAACTCAGTATGCAAATGTGAAGAACACATTTAAACTATGAACTGTCTAGCAAACCATTCCCCTCAAGAGCCTTCTTTGGAGAGACAACATACATTCATTTTATGTCTATGGAAGCCATAGAATTGACAACCACCATGGTGTCAACTTACAATTTGCTTTTTCGAGTTACCATATGAATGAAAAAGAAGAGTGAAGCCTTTGCAAAATGGCTTACATGAGACCATGCAAAATGCAGAAGCATGCTGCAGTAAAGGCATTATTCTAAATCTGTGCTGCTACCCTTAGTTTGGATTTGCAGATGCAGGCTCCCATCATAGGAAGAAATATTAGGCTGTGAAATAACAGTACCAAAGTCTATAGATATCTCATCCAAGCTTTAACCATTATTATTTTATAATACCTCTCTAAAGGGTACATCTAGACTACATGCTTCTTTTAAAAGAAGCTTTTTCGAAAGAATCTTTCGAAAGCTTCTTTCTAAAGAGAGCGTCTAGACAGGCACAGCTTTTTTCAAAAAAGTGACCAGCTTTTACAAAAGAGAGAACCCAAGCAATCTGGATGCTGTCTTTCGAAAAAGCCCTGTTTGCATTCAAGAATGCCTTTCTTCAAAAGAGCTCTTTTGATAAAAGGCATTCTTCCTCGTAAAATGAGGTTTACTGCTGTTGAAAAAACCGCTACGTTCTTTCGATTTAATTTCGAAAGAAAATGGCGGGAGTCTAGATGCAGGTGAAATTTTTTTGAAAAAAGGCCACTTTTTTTTGAAAAAACCCTGTAGTCTAGACATAGCCTAAGTTGACCTGGCTTCAGTAACATAAGCTGTATTATGAAAATTCAGTACATGTTTTTCATCTGATTGCATTATATACTTGAGGATATTTTTGCCAAAGAGAGGAGCAATAGGCAGTTTACTTAAATGGAAAGAAACAATATATCTATTTTGTTTGCGTGATATCTGTTTTTTTAAAGACTACTTTAGATACTGTACAAAGCATTGCATCTTGTAAGTGTTCTGCTATTGCAGTGGTTGACGCTTGACCTTACTTCAGTCTTTATTTATTCAGATTCCAGTACACTATTTAGCATTTACAAGACTATATAGAAAAGAATAGACATAAACAAATGATTGGCAGTGAAAGTTCCTCTCTATCACCACTTCCAAAAAAAAATCTGCATTTTAAAAAATTAAAACATTTGGATGTTATACCTATATTCAGTTAAAGTAGCAAAGTGCCTTCAAATTGAAATCTATGGTATTTCAAATTGCAACTACACACATGTGAATCATAGCACATGTCCTATCAGAAATTGAAACACAAGATAATGTTAAATGTATGAACTACAGTATATACATACACAAGGGATTAATGCATGGCTACCTTTATGCTATAGCCCTTCTGCTCACTCCCTTGTGTAATATTAATGCATTTAACTAATTGTCCAAATGGATATGTTGATCCAAATGGATGTATCTCAGACACAATCATGTAGTTTGGCTGTGTGCTGTTAAAAGCTGCCATCTTTCATTCAGATATGACTGAATTTTGGACCCTCCCCAAAACCAGGACTCACTCATCCAGAGTCTAGCATGGCCACAGGTATTCCTGGACCAGGAAGTCCTGGCTGGGAGCCCCAGTGGCAAGAGGGCTGGTGGCTCGGAAACCAGTGTGGCTAGGGCTGAGACCTGCACCAGAGCCCTGGTAGTGCAGCAGACGCCATGGCAGCCCCAGTAGCAGGGTTGGTGACATGGCACTTGCGGCAGCTGCAGTAGTGGGGTTGGGGCCAGAGACATGGCAGCTTCAGCAAGGAGCCAGGGATGCAGCAGACCCACAGCCTGGAAGGGAGTGCAGCTGAGGCTGGCAGCAGGGTGGGAAGGTGGTCTGGAGAGCCGGTAGCAGGGGCCTCCTTTGGTCTGGCAAATTTCGCCGGACCGGTCACGTCTCAAGGGTGCTGGACCAGAGAAGCTCAACCTATAGTGGGTAGAATGATCCCTTCTTTAACTTAATTGACAAGTCTTTGAAGCAAATCTGTAGGATCCTGATTGATGGAAAGAACTATTGGACAGATTTTTAAATATATTTAGGGCTCAGATTTTTAAAGTTATGGAGATTCTTAAAGATGCAGATAGGAGCTTACTGGGAGTTTTCAAAATGGAGCACAATTTACATATCTTCTTCTGATAGATCAGTGTAATGTAGACATAGCCTCAGCTTTTCAAAATAATATCTAAAATAGTTCATTGTTTTCCTTGTGTGTTCTGGATCAGCTGCCTTCAAGCAGTTGGTTCCTATATCATTTTAAACATCACATTATCATGTATATTATCTCTATTAAATTAATGTCTAAATATTCTGGCCACAATAAACTTCCCATTGTGCTCAGCAGAAAGTAAGATATGGTCCTGCTCCAAAGAGAAATTGGATCACTAAGGGTACTTCTACTCAGCATTTTGGAGTGAGCCTCTCAGTCTATGTTGCCTGACCTGGACTGGCAAGGCTCACACTAGTACTCTAAAAATAGGCACTTTAAGTTGAAGCTTCTACTCACCTCCCTTTTTAAGCATCCAGAATGAGCTGCAACTTCAAAAGACTGGCTATACTCCTGGGCTATGTCTAGACTGGCATGATTTTCCGGAAATGCTTTTAACGGAAAACTTTTCCGTTAAAAGCAATTTCAGAACAGAAAGTCTAGATTGGTACGGATGCTTTTCCACAAAAGCACTTTTTTGCGGAAAAACGTCCGGGCAAATCTAGACGCGCTTTTCCGCAAAAAAGCCCTGATCGCCATTTTCGTGATTGGGACTTTTTTGCGGAAAACAAATCTGAGCTGTCTACACTGGCCCTTTTGCGCAAAAGCTTTGGGCAAAAGGGCCTTTTGCCCGAACGGGAGCAGAATAGTATTTCCGCAAGAAGCACTGATTTCTTACAGTAGGAAGTCAGTGCTTTTGCAGAAATTCAAGCCGCCAGTGTAGACAGCTGTTGTACCAAATAAAAGCAAGCAGGATCTTATGAGGGGGATAAAGCAAAAAGCCACATTTATTGTAAAGATAATAATAAAAAAATAAAGAAAAGATAGAAGCAAACAACGTTGTTTAACTACTTAACCCTTATACATATAAACATTCATTCATCCATTCATTCAGGTTCTGTGTATTGTTATAGTTACCAGCCTGGAAGTTGCTTGTGACAGAATACTGGCCAGGTACTCTGTACACAAGTGATGGTAGTGGGGAGCGAAGTCCTGATCAGATGCGCATCTGAAGCTCCTGGTAGGCTGGCAGCAGAACCTTGGACTCTGATTCCATAGTTTTTTAGTCCAGTTCTTATAGGAATTTCTTCCTATGCCAGTCTATGGAAATTGCTGCATCATGCTGATGTCTCCAGGGTGGCTGTCAGGTGCTCGTCAGTGATCTCATCGGGTGGTCCTCCAGTACTTGGTTTTCTCCACTTGACACCTTTTGGTTGCACTGGCACCTGACGCCTTCTTCAGCCCTTTGTTGCTGTATTCTCAGGCTGGCACCTCTCAGAACCATTCATTAATAGTCCAAGCACTCTCTCATACATTCATACAGTATTTTGTATAAAAATAAAAGTTGTAGTTACAAAAGTTTCTGGGTGGTATTGCTTAAAACATTCTCTGAGTGCTGAATAAAGTTACAATGTTTTAAAGAGAACAGGCATCAATTATGTAACAATGCCCTTAGTCAATTACAGGGCTTGGCTCCCATAGCAGAGTTAGTGGCTTGACAATGCATTGTTACAATGTATCTCTGCAATGTCAATTTCAAGCAGCCCCTTGCACAAGCTTGAGCATGCCCTGGGGCACAGAGGGGGTGGGGGGGGGGGGCTGTTTCTGGCTACATAGGATTATATTCTTAACAGTTCTAAGTTACATGACCTAATACATTATATTCTAAAGGGGCAATAATAATAATAAATCTAAACATTTAACAATCTTAACTAATAATAAGAATAATAAGAATAATAAGAATAAGAATTAATAATAAATCTAAACACTTTAAGTTGTGGGGAACAAATTATGGGGAGTCACTTCCATTTGGGGGAATCATTTTCAATACATTAATATGTTATCCCTACACAGCTGGCAAGTTTTTCCGGAAAAGCGGCTGTTTTTCCAGAAAAACTGGCCAGTCTAGACACAGCCCTGCTGTTAGAGCACTAATGTAAGCCTCATATAGATCAACCTGGGCCAGGAGGCCTTGTTCCCAGATACTATATAGACATCAAGTAGACAAAGTCTGCTTCTTGTGCCTTTGATTGTAAAGAATTGTAATGTACTTTAGAGCACACCATAATATTTTTAAGTGTTTTTCAGATGAGTGGTTTTGGAAGATTTGTTCCTATTAAACTGCAACATGCATTGTCTGCGTTTTGCTTTTAGTCTTAAGTATCCATAGAGAGAGTTAACAATAATGCTGCTCTGTTACAGCAGTTTTGGAGAATTGGGTTGCTGAATGCAGTCTACTTTTAATGTAATGGCATACTATTGAAGGTAAGTAAGCTAGTTGTATATGTTGCAAAGAAGAAAACATTTTATATACAACTATAAAAATTCCATGCATTACTACTATAAATTGGCTTAAGGATTGTAGAAATGAATTCTTATAATTGATCTGAACATTTGTAACATTTTCAGATAACACGGTTTCTTCTAGTTATACAGTCAGTAGTCTGTCAATTTTCTCATGTGAACCATTGTACTGAGTTGAAGGAAGAGGGATAAAACAAGGATGCCATCTTTGCAACCCTTTGATCACCCTACAAGTTAGAACAGCCCACCCTGCAGCAGGTGCTTCAAGAGACTACATAACTCCCTCCTCTCCTCAAAATGCACATCACATAACTATGATGAAGTTTCTTTCTAACCATAGCGCTTAGTGGCTGGCTTTCTCCTGAAGCATGAAGGTTGGTACTCCTTATATATTTTTATCTTAGTATAGCAGTGTAACAATTTTCTTAGTGATTTAATTCTTTCCTGAGTCCTACTGAACATTTTTGCATCAATAGAAATCTTAATATTCAGTGAAATTCACCTCCACCACATTGTACAGTGTGGAAAAGCATTTCTTTTTATGATGTTTTATTATGTTACATTTCAGCTTCTTGAATGGCTCCTTGTCCTTTTATTCTGAGAATGTAAACAGGAAGCTCCAATTTACCCTCTCTGTCCCATTCATTGTTTGGCACAGGATATCTCTATTATGCCCCACTCCTGTTTACCTCCTTTCTGAACAAAATTATTCTAGAGTTGGACTCGCCCTAGGCTAAGTTACTTGGAATTAGCTACCCATATTCCTGCTTCTCTAGGGATCTGGAGCAGACTGCACAACTCTAAAGGTGGGCATGGCTGAACAAGAGAGTGCTTATTCAGTACATCCTCTGGGTATGTTCCATTAAAGAGGCCTTTTATGGGACTCTGACCATCTTTTACAGCTGTCTTCCCTTGACAGAGCTCGTGGGGTTTACCAGAGATTAGTATTAATGGTGTAACATCATTAGTTCCATATCTATATTACTGCTGATGGGCACTGGATAGAGACATCACTGTGCTGTGCAAATGCCTCAGAAGTCTTCTTTCTCAATTCTTACCATCCATTTAGCACCTGAAGTATATATATGTAATTCACATATCTCTTGCACTTTGTTGAATTAAATTTATCCTTCACCATGTTGACCACTCACTTAGGCTATGTCTACACTGCATGCTTTTTTCAAAATAAGCTATTTTTTGGGACCTCCTGTCCGAGACAGAACATCAGAAATGACTGCCCGTCGCAGGGAGCCATAGCCTGTAATACCTCTGAGGCTGGTATAGGGGGCTCTGTCTGTGAGGTGGAGTGTTTTCCATATAAGGGCATGTAAATTAATAATCTTCCCCTGCTCGCTCCACCCATTGCAGTAACAGATCAGCCAGTGGGCTGACTGGTGCTCAGGCCTGCTACTCCACCCACTGCAGCAAAAACCAACCTATGGGGTGATAAGTTCACAGGCAATAAAACAGGCAGGCAGCCCCTCTCTCACTGGGGATTCGCATTGAGTGAACGCCTGGCCTGATCACCCAGACGCCTTGCACCCCCCGCTCTTGAGTCTTACTGAGCGTACTCCGAGTTGGTCGACCCGAGTGGAGACAGTTTATGAGCGTGTGACCGGTACTTGTGTTCCTGCTGTCTCCAGAACTGGTATACCCCCCCCCCCCCCCGCCATCATCCCTATCCTAATTGATTTTTTAGTTGTCCTTATTGCTTGCCAAGTGACAGTGGCTAAAAAGTTACTAAGTTAGTTTATAAATAGTTGTGGTTTAGGTTTTTTACTGTTTCCTTGTATAAAGTTGTGTAAATAGTCAGCCCTATGGATAATACCAGTGTTAATTCAACTGTTCCTAACCCCTGGGCAGTTATTGGGAATTATTGTGATTTAGAAAAGCCTCAGGGAATTGTTTTGTGTTGTCTGGCAATCTGTTTAATTTTTATTCTGATGATTGTCTGGCGCCATCAAAATAAAATCAGTTTGTACTTTTTGAAACCCCCAGTTGTGGTCTCATCCTTTCCGGCATCCCTTCGAACCTCGTGTATTACGGGGACTGACATGGCGTCACGAACAGGATGCCGGAACCCGGGAGACCATGACAACTCTGATAGTTGCCCCTGGGCTAAAACTGAGACCCCAGGTTCTGAGGAGGATCAGTTTAATCATTTGCAATATCACCTCCTCTGTACTCGACAGCGTGAAGGGGCCCCTAACACTTTTGACTGGGTCTGTGTCATAGGACACGGCCATGATTGTAGGACCTACACCATTCCTTTGGGGTTGAGTGATGTGGGCTGCTTGCTAACTTGCCATCCCACCTTCAGGGCCACCCCGGCTGATAATAGCCTTCAACCGTGTCTCACTCAAGTGGGTGAGACAGCCCCTAATTCAAACCCTCTTAGCCTCTGGAAAGAGGTGAACAGGGTAATTAAACTCTGTGGGGTAGCCCCCTCCATCTTGGCCCCCGAGCCAAGAGCCCCACATGGATCACCTGCACACCACCTGTTAATAGGATTGGTCCAAAGGTTAGATGGGATAAAAAAGGTTAAAAAACTACGCCCCGATTCTTATAAATCAGAGGATGTTCTGGCTGCCATCTGCAATACCCTAGCAGCGGCCCTTGATAAAGTTACCGTCTACCATGGGGCCATTACAAATTGCGCCCGTGGGGTGGCGCACTCGCAGTCGGAGGGAGAACCGGAGTTTTCCCCTCAGGCGCCAAAGACACCTCCTTTAGAGACACAACTTCCTCCCCCATACCAAGGCTCTCATGACCCACCAAACATTTACCCTGGTTTGACTACCCTGAGTTCAACCATACCCACAGCTCCCGACCTGATTGTACCGGAGGCCCTTCCTGTGACCGTAACCCGATTAAAAATGGATGGTCAGGGGAATACCTCTCAGGTAACTGAGACCCGCCCCCGAACCAAGGCGGAAATGAAGGAGTTCATCACGGATACTGCCCGACGTCCGGATGAGCCTCCTATAATCTGGGTAGGGAGATTAGCCTTGGAACAGGGGAGTGACTGGGTTGACCGGGAGGAAGCCTTAACGTTAACCCGTACCGGGAGTTGGTCGCGGGGCCTTATGGGGGGAGTATTGGCAGCGAATAATCATTGGCCTGTAACGGCCGCAGCTGCCGCGCACCTCCAAATACAAGGGGGATTTCGCGCAGTACAGATGCCACCTGATTGTGTGAATAACTCCACCACCCTTATGTACGCAATCGCTGGGAGTTCTATTCTGCTCTGGGATCCCACCGCACACCCCCTCAACTTAACTAACGTTCAGACGGTAGCACAAAACCCATTTCGTTTTATTGATGATCCCACTCAGATTCCCATAGAAGATGCGGCTGTTACCCTAGCCGTGGACAACAGCCCTAATCTAGACACAGGGGCTCTTCTGTGGCTAAGGGGATACACAGGACAACCTATTGGCCGACTATACGACGCTGTAGAGAGGGTGAAGTGGGCAACACTAAAGGCCGCCCTACTTGCAACCCCCTCTACTCTGGTGAAAGGGTCCAAAATGGAGCCCAAACCCAAATACCCCGAGCGTTCGTTCATCGAGCGTAAGATTTTTGGATTTTTATTGGGTAAGGGACTCACCAAGGAAGCTATTAGGAAAATGAATAGTGATCAACAGAAAGACTTGGCTGTGAAATTGGGTTGGGAAGATCGCCCTATTCCCCCGCAGCCAAAAAACGGGGAGAGGCCGAGTGCCTAGCGGTCACTCGGCCCGATTTAAATGACCCTCGACCCTATCAAAACCTGACTACCGAAAATGAGACAATTATCCCCTTTTTGTTAGACACGGGGGCACAGGTATCCATCATCCCCCCCAATATGCCCCACACCCCCACTGGAAAGATAGTCTTTGTACAGGGATTAAATAGCGTTGAAGCTCGTCCGGAAGTTAAAGTCCGGGCCCATCTTAACGGGAAGGCTGTTACCTTTACTGGTCTCCTGGGAAACACCCCCCTTTTGGGAGTGGGGGAGATACGCCGCTTCCGATTGGCACAGCGGGTGGTCGAGGCGTTGCCTGTTGTGATTGCAGAAGGCAATCGACCCCACCAACCTGTGCTGCTAAATGCTACCCCATGGCGATTCTCTCCCATCCCCACACCTGAAAGAGGTCAATCGAGTATTAGGACACTATTGAACCACCTTTTAAGCCAGGGCAAAGTCCAGCAAATCCCTATCAGTAAATATTTGTCACCTGCCTGGGGAGTCCCAAAACCTCATAAACCCAATGAGTATCGAATGGTCATTGATTATCGGGCCGCCAATCGTCATATCCAGCCTTTAGCCTTTGCGGCTCAGTGGGACATCCCCTCTATAGAGCAGATTTTGGTAAATAACAACTACCAATGGGGCTGCACTTTAGATTTGAAAGACATGTTCTTTCAAATTCCCCTGCATGACCCAGAGGGAATTTTAAATTTTGCTTTTGAAGGAGGCCTGTACCAGTGGAACGTTTGCCCACAAGGGTACCGTAACTCCCCAGCATGTGCTACTACGGCCCTAGCAAAAACTTTAGAGACCATTTTAACTCTCCCTAAAGTTCGTACAGTTCATTATGTTGATGATGTTTTGATATGTGGGTCCGATCCCCTTGATGTCCAACGGGTCACAAACAGTGTCTTAGAAGCCCTTAGCTGTGATGGATGGGACATTAATCACCAGAAAAGTGCTACCACACCCTCTCAAACATTTCAGTTTTTAGGATTTAAAATTGAAAGTGGTTGCCTCCAACATCTCATGTATCACCCACTAACAAGTCCAACAGAAGTAGGATCTGTTCCCATTAAAAAGAAGGTACAGCAGCTATTAGGTATTGTAAATTACCATCGCCAATTTCTCCCCACAGACCTTCTAGGCTCTCTGGCTGTAGTTCAGGCTTATGCGAAAAACACTCGCAGGCCATGGACCACAGAGGCAGATGAGGCAGTAGCTACATTATCCCATTGGTTAGGGTCAGCCCCCACCCTATATCGATGGAATCCTTCAATTCCAGTCGTAATAACTTTTGCAGTTACGGCCACACATGTAGCCATTTCTGTGTCCCAAAATGAACGGCCTGTATACCACCAAGCAAAGAAGCTGTCTGGACCAGAGCACCGATATGGTGCAGTGGGTAAAGCTTTGCTAGCAGCTCAGTTAGCTTTACCCTGGGGCGAAATGGCTCAGCCTAGCCTCCTCAAAGGCCCCCATGCAGAGTTAATCCAATGGCTTACACTTACTCCAGCTCCTGATTTTCAAGGCAACGCCAGTACCTGGCAACGCCTCGTGTACGGTGTCCAACAAAGCCTAGGTCTTTGGCGATTTCAAACTCAGGGATCTGAAAGAACTGGTAGCGAAGCTTTAGCTGAAGTAGCTGGCTATCAGCCATGGATTGTGGCCGATGGGGGAAGCTCCCCTACCCCACGAGCTGGAATGTTATGCTCTGTATGTGATTTCTTTTATCCCGAGTCTCTACCCCTGAACGATTCCGCTCAGAAGGCCGAGGCTCAAGGAGTTTTGCTAGCTGCCACCCATCTCGCAGTCATCCACCCGACTCGTCGAGTAGTTTTGGGCCTAGACTCCAGTTACTGCATCTCAATTTTAACTGGAGAAGGGACTCCTATAGCCCATGAAGAGATCTGGGAAAAGGTATTTGAGTTAGCTACCCGAACCAAACAGCCATGGTTCGTAGTTCATTGCCCCTCCCATCGTGTAGATAGTAATCCCCTCCATTCCCACCTGGATACTTTACTTAGAAGCCATAGTTTTGAGGGTTCAAGTAAGGACCATTGTGATGTTTTTTATGCAGAACCTAGTGATGTTGATCCCTTTACTCAGTGGTTACATGAACAGTGGGGTCACTTACCTGGTCGCGCCTTACATTCTGTAGTGTCAATGCAGTCCAATCAGAAAGCCGAGGTTACCCGACAGCAATGCACTGAAGCAGTTCGCCGATGCTTCAATTGCCAACAAGCGCGAGCCCTTAATCGAAATAAAATAACTACGGGGGCATATGATCCTCAGTATTTCTCTCCAGGGGAAGTATGGCAAGTCGATCTTATTGGTCCCCTCCCAGGAGCCAAACAGTTCCCAAAAGGTCTTGTAATAGTGGACCTAGGAACTCGGCAGCTTTTGTGCTACCCCCTGCGTAAAACTACTGCCCCTACGGTTATCACAGCACTCATGCAAGCCATAGCTGCCTGGGGTCCACCCACGGAAATTCAGTCCGATGGAGGACCACCTTTTACCAGCCAACATCTAGCCCAAGCTGTGTCTCAGTGGGGGATATGTCTTCATGTCCATCTCCCATATCACCCACAAAGCAATGGGGTTGTGGAACGACGTATCGGCATGTTAAAAAACCAGCTACGGGCTGCATTGGGAACTCCTGACTTTAAAGGATGGAGTAGAGTCCTATCCCAAGTCCTCATTTCCTTGAACGAGGCATATTCTAGATGGCCAGAAGTTAAAGCTAAGCCCCGGCCACCATGGAAGCCACAGTTCACAAACTCTCAACTTGTCTGGGTAACCATTCCCAATGCCAAAGGATCTCGTAACCCAGTCCCAGGTGCCATTCTTAATTCCGGTCAGTTTCCTAACACCTATCATGTCCAAATCGAAAACAACAAACAACCTACGTTAGTCCATCACAATTGGCTTTCTCTTCGATCTTAATTAGCCCGCCTTGAGGGCGTTGTTTGTCCCCTTTTTGTTTTTCAGGTACCAACCCATTCGAGCCCCCCACCGGCTGTTTGACTTCCGGAGCCGACGAGAACCATCAAGATGGAAAAAATTTAAGTCTGCCACTGAATCTTTCGTTTGGGGATATGTTACCAAATGTCCCGCAATCTCGAAGCCCTCATTAATTTGACCGCTGAAGGGTTTCGACAAGTCGATTTGGCTCTTACTGTACTAGCTCATTATGCCGAAAAGAATTGTCTCATGATACAGGTTATATTGCAGAAGGACTTTTGTATGGCACTCGAGGACCTTGACCCCAGGTTTAAGGACCAATACTGTTTGCGTTTCAAGCCCGGGTGGAACAACGTTTCAGCCATCACCCAACAGCTGACCTCACTTGCAGTTCGGATTCGCGAACAGCGGGAAGAATGGGACTGGTGGCAAACAAAACTTTCCTCTTAGGGACTGAGTACTTGGGCATCCACCATTAAGCAGTGGTTGATTGTATGTGCTCTTGTGTTACTAGCCTTTTTAGTGAGCATTGCTGTTGCAAAACCTCTTATCCACAGAGTTGTTTCCGCTTTCCCTGTTACTGTTGCTTACTTTTCCCTTTCTCCCCTTTCTGAAGACAGCAGCTCACCAGAACCTCAATTTACCCAATTGGCTTCTTGCTGATTACCCTTACGTGCGCTCTCACCTTAGGCAACCCCCTTACCGCTTGCTCCGGACAGCCACGGGGGCATGTCCGAGACAGAACATCAGAAATGACTGCCCGTCGCAGGGAGCCATAGCCTGTAATACCTCTGAGGCTGGTATAGGGGGCTCTGTCTGTGAGGTGGAGTGTTTTCCATATAAGGGCATGTAAATTAATAATTTTCCCCTGCTCGCTCCACCCATTGCAGTAACAGATCAGCCAGTGGGCTGACTGGTGCTCAGGCCTGCTACTCCACCTACTGCAGCAAAAACCAACCTATGGGGTGATAAGTTCACAGGCAATAAAACAGGCAGGCAGCCCCTCTCTCACTGGGGATTCGCATTGAGTGAACGCCTGGCCTGATCACCCAGACGCCTTGCACCCCCCGCTCTTGAGTCTTACTGAGCGTACTCCGAGTTGGTCGACCCGAGTGGAGACAGTTTATGAGCGTGTGACCGGTACTTGTGTTCCTGCTGTCTCCAGAACTGGTATACCCCCCCCCCCCCCGCCATCATCCCTATCCTAATTGATTTTTTAGTTGTCCTTATTGCTTGCCAAGTGACAGTGGCTAAAAAGTTACTAAGTTAGTTTATAAATAGTTATGGTTTAGGTTTTTTACTGTTTCCTTGTATAAAGTTGTGTAAATAGTCAGCCCTATGGATAATACCAGTGTTAATTCAACTGTTCCTAACCCCTGGGCAGTTATTGGGAATTATTGTGATTTAGAAAAGCCTCAGGGAATTGTTTTGTGTTGTCTGGCAATCTGTTTAATTTTTATTCTGATGATTGTCTGGCGCCATCAAAATAAAATCAGTTTGTACTTTTTGAAACCCCCAGTTGTGGTCTCATCCTTTCCGGCATCCCTTCGAACCTCGTGTATTACGGGGACTGACACCTCCCACCCCTGAAATAGCTTATTTTTAAATAGCACGTCCACACTACAAATGCCCATTGAAATAGCTCTGAGCTATTCAAAATAGAGTGCTCACACTGATTGGCACCTAAAATGGCATTTAAAGCCCCTCAGAAGCACTTTGAGCAGGGCATCAGGACAGCACTCCACAGCAGACACCACAGCACTCCAGCCATGGAGCCGGACTTGCTGTAGTCACCAACTCTTGGACCTGCTGCTGTAACTCCTGGTGCAATTAGTGGCTCTTGAGGAACAGGACCTGCTGCTACCTGTGGAGTACCTCCTCACCTCTCTCCACATGCTGCTCATGCAGCATGGCCCCTCTCACCCTACCTTGCACACTGTGCACAGCAACCTCTAGTGATTGGACACCAGTTCCAACAGGTGGGATTGAATCATCCTAGACCAGTGGGATGACTAGAAGTGGCTCCAAAATTTCTGTATGCAGAAGGACACTTTCCTGGAGCTCTATGAGTGGCTCGTCCCTGCCCTCTGGTGATGGGAGACCCATAGGAGACCCGCCATCCTCCTCCAGAAGCAGGTTGCCATTGCCATCTGGAAGCTCACCACAATGGACAGCTACTACTCGGTCAGGAATCAGTTCAGCATGGGGAGATCAATCATCAGGGCCGTGGTCATGCAGGTATGCTGCTCTTGTGCTGTTGTCCCAAGAGGGCAGTGAACTGCTGTAATGGGGCTTCCTAAGGAAGGGACAGGGTGTATGGAAGCTCCCTACCCTGGAGGGGAGTCCCGCCTTCACAAAGCCCTACTGAGGGATGGGGCAAGCTGAGGTTGGTCCTGGTGTGTGGTAAGGGTTTGGGCCCAGGGACCTCCCAAAGGCCCTGGCAATCCCATGATTCTCTGTTTGACTCCTACAGGTGGTGAGGGCCATCAACATCATCCTGCTGCACAGGGTCATCATCCTGGACATTGTGGACCCAATCATCCCTGGCTTTGATGCCATGGGCTTCCCAATCGTGGGGAGGGGGCACTGATGGCACCCACATCTCCATCTGGGACAACTCCCAGGTCTTGGACTACATCAGCCAGAAAGGGGTACTTTTTCATGGTCATGAAGGCCCTTTTGGATAACCAGGGCCAGTTCACTGAATGTCAGGTGACCGGGAATGTCTTCAGGAAATCCAGCCTCTTCCAGAAGATGCAAGCTGGCACTTTTTTCCTCAACCGCACCATCAGAGTTGGAGACATGCCTATGTGTATCATGGGGAACACAGCCTACCCCTTGCTCCCCTGGCTAATTACCCAGAACACCTGGACCTCATGAAGGAATGCTTCAATGCCAGGTTCAGCAGGGCCTGCATTGTTGTGGAGAGTACCTTCAACCATCTCAAAGGGAGGGTCTTCTGTCTCCTCATCCATCTGGATCTCAGCAAATGGCACGTCCCTTGAGTGGTATCAGCCTGTTGTGTCCTGCACAACCTGTGTGGGAACCAAGGAGGCCCCGAGGGAGAGTTTCAGATAAGGACACCTGTAGGACTCTGTGGGTCACAAGGGGACTCTGCAGTACCCCTCTGTGCCTTTCCTCCCACACTTCTCCCTTCTCCCCCCCCCCCCCATAAACTGGACTTTTTTTGGAACAAGAGACTATTTTTTTAAAATTTGAGGTAAATATAACTGTGGAGGGACTTGGGAAACAACCTGAGAGGAGGGCAGAGGATTGGTTGAGGGATGGGGCTGGGACTGGCACCTGCCTCATGTGGTCCCACCACTTCAAGTGCAGGGCCCTCTATGGCTGGGGGGAGAGGGGACTAGGGGAAGAATCCGAAGGGGTGGGATTGGAAGCAGGGGGGTCTTGGGAAGGAGCAGGTGCAGGGCAGGGGAGGGCTGTGGCTACTGGACCACTCAATCACAGTGACCATATGGTTGGCAGCAGTGCTGTATGCCAAGCACATATCTGGGACAGCTCCTGTCAGGTGATCCAGGTCCACTGACAACCTCTGCTTCTGCTGGTCCAGAGGCTGCTGGAGAGAATGGAGGCAGGCTATGTGTTCCCGCTGCAGGTCCTCATGGGGTCAGCAGATGCTTGTTCCCCACTTGCAGCTGCTCCAACTTTGCTGAACAAAGAGAAGGGCAGTCATCCCAGGAGACAGAGTGCATGAAGCCTAGCCCTCATCTCTGAGATGACACCAAAAGGTCTTAGTTCAGATGAAAGTGATGTGCTTCGAGCAAGGCCATCTGAGACCTGGACAGTGGACCCTTTCCAGCAGGGGCACAGATATCCTGGGGGGAGCCTCCTTACCCCTTCACCCCACTGACAAGCAGGCATGGGAAGGTGCTGGCCAGGCTGTGAGTTTGCAGGTGGGAGGAGGGTGATGGGGCAGCTCAACTTCCCTCTATGCTACATACCTTCTGGGTCTGGCAGTATCGGCATCCCACAGGGAGAGGACTTATTCCCTCCCCCCTCCAGACGGCAGAGGTATGTTAGGGGAGATGTGTGTGAGCAGCAGATGCTGCTTGCCAGCAAGGGTGCTGCTGGGGTCCCTTCCACTTTCTTCACCTCTTGGAAGGCTCCCCTGATAGGGGAACAGTGTCCTCTGCCTCCTGAGATTGTGGGCATGCCTGTGTGCCATGCATGGCACTGCTGTGTGTGTGTCTCTGATCCCATCCTCCTTAGTGATAGCTTGTGGTGGAACACTGTCCCACCACAGAGTCAGGACTAGGGCAGACCTGTGCAGGGATCCTGTGAGCAGGAGTGCAAAGTTCCTGCATGGCAGTCTAATTGCAGCTGTCTGTTCCAGAGTGATACTCCATGTGCACAGGCTTCTGTGTGATCCCCAGGCCAAGAAGGCCGAGCGACGAGTGCATGCCTTGCTGCCTGCCACCTCCCTAGCGTGTGCCTAGGGAAAGTAATGGAACTTACGTGATAGGCCTTCCCCAGCCTTATTGGCCCCTGGGACACATCCTGGGGGACGGGACACAGCTCCAGAGACAGGCTCAACTCCTGGCTGGCAGGTATGGTGTCTGTGCTGGCCTCCTTGTCTTCCTCCTCCTGCACCTCCACCTCGGCCATACCTTCTGGGAGGCTGATGATGGGCATCTCCCACCCACATTCCACAAAAAGTTGGGGAAAGGACTGACCCCACTCCCAGAACATGGTCGAGCTGGTCAAAATACTGGCAGAAGTGGGGTGCTACCCCTGAGTAGGAGCTGCTCTCCCTGTCCTTGGTATAAGCTTGGCTCATCCACACCTGCTCCTGAGTGTGGCTGTGGTCCTTCTGGCTCAGGCTGTTGGCCATCTGGACATATATGTCCATGTTCTTGTGCCTGGTGTGGAGATCCTGGAGGTATGCCTCCTCTCCCCAGACCTCAATGAATTCTAGGATATCCTTACAACACCAGGATCATGCCTTGCTCTTTCACCCCCTGGGGTAGGGTCTTCAAAGCTCCCTGTTGGCACCCTTGCAGCTGTGGATGGCTCAGTAGGAGCATGGGGGTTGCTCATGGTGGCAGGGAAGATAGGGAAGACTAGTAGGGCTTTCCTTGTGCCACAAGCCCTTTCCCCTGAAGCTGCACCTTTAAAAGCTGTGGGGAAGGGGAACTATAGAGTTCTGATGAGTGTGGACAGAGTGGCTACCAGGGCACCTGTGAGAATCTCTGGAGGCCACTGATTCTGAAATAACCACAGCTACGCTTTCTACACACACCCTATTTCAAAATAACTTTTTCAAAACAGGCATTATTCCTCATGAAATGAGAGTTACAGAATTTGGAATAAGAAGCCTGTTATTTTGAAATAACAGCTTGATGTATAGACACTCACCTTGTTAAGAGTAAGGGAAGTCAGGGAAAGAGTACTCTATTTCAAACTAAGTGCTATGTTTTGAAATAAGGTATTTTGAAATAAGCTACACAATTGACATAGCTCAATTTGCATAGCTTATTTCATGTTAAGCCCTGCTGCATAGATGCCTCCTACATGTCCTCTAACAGCCCAGCAGTGAAAGTGTTGGTAATGATGCTAGACAATATTGACCTCCCCTGGTCAGGTCCCAGTGGTGCTTGGTTAGAGAGGTTCAACCTGTAGTGCTTTACTGCAGTCTCAAAAAGTGTTTTGCATTGTCAAAATACCAAGCCAAACAAAAATAAAACATCCATGGTATCTGCTTTAATGCAATCAGAGTTAATGCAGGCAGAGACCATTGTAGCAATAGTAAGAATGCAAACAGCCACAAAAAAATCCACTTTTTCTCTCTTTTTGTTACTGTACATTGCTATTATGCTATGATGCCTGAGTTGTGAATGCTTAAATGTGGACTGTTCAGAAAAAACAAGCAAAGTCTGTAGGGATCAGTTTTCAAGGGATTTTAGATGCCTAAAGATACAAATAGATACCTAGGCTCAGCCTCTCAATCTATATATACACCTAAACATACTTTTGAAAAATCTGTCTCTAAAATTAATCAAGACAATGTCACCATTCATAATTAAATTATCATTATAATGCATATAATTCCAAAATAAACAATATCTTTAAAGACACACAATTTAAGAGCTTGTTGGTTGAACAATGAAAATGAGATACTCGTAATACAGACTAGCATAGCTATTCCTCTGATAATTTTAACAAGTTGTTGAAATTCTATTAGTAAGCCAGGGCCCTGTTTGTGACCCAGGCTACACTGAGTTTACTTTCCAGAGAGAGTGTGCTCTAGTGACCACAGCCCTTTTCTCTAGTCACTGCAAAATCCCCATTTTCTCTCTGTCCCACAGTCTCTCTCTGTGCTTGAGTCCAATAAATGTATTCCTTGATGTCTTTTTGTTACAGAGCTTTCCTTGTGTCTTTGATTTGTTTTGCTCAGCCAGCCAGCCACCCCATAGAAGATAATTATAATATGATTGCTTCATTGTTTAGTAATTAGACCCATTCAGCCTTAATGGATTGGTATTGCAGGACTTTTGATTGACATTGCAAACCCATACAACACATTTGAGATAGAGCTCAGTGGTAATTACCAAGCATCCCCACAATTCAGAGTTGTACAACATTTGGAGGGTAAACATAGTATCCTTAAAGGAACTGTGGACTTTCCATATGTACAATATTAGCATAACTAAAAATGGTGCATTAATGGTTGAATTGGGAGCCAACTTAAAGTCAGCTTAGATGAAGAAATGGTAGTCTGCAAAGGTTAGCCACTGGTGGGCTGTTGCTGGTATATTTACCTACGCCTCTACAGGTATCAGATGATCGCAGCTCTTGTTGGCCGTGGATCACCATTAGCAGCCAGGTGGAGCATTGGGAAGCAGCATGGACTGGGATACCATAGGTAAATATATGTGTGGTCCCACCAGGGACTAACTCTGTGGACTGGATCCAGTCTGCAGACAGGAATTTGCCCACCCCTTGCTTAGACAAATATTAGATTTTTTGGGTGGGATATGTCCCTCATGTACTAGGACAGCATACTGTGTCACTGTAGCCATGTCAGTCCCACTCTATGATAGAGAAAAAGTGGGTTAAATAATATCTTTTATTGAACCAACTCCTGTTGGTGAGAAGCACACGTTTTTGAGCTTGCACAGAGCTTTTCTTCAGGAGAAGCGACAAGGAGTCCTGTGGCACTTCACAGACTAACAGATGTATTAGAGCATAAGCTTTCGTGGGCAAAGACCCACTTCATCAGATGTAAGTAGTGGAAATTTCCATAGGCAGGTATAAATATGCAGGCCAGAATAAGGCTAGAGATAATGAGGTTAATTCAGTCAGGGAGGGTGAGGTCCACTTCTAGTAGCTGATCTGGAGGTGTTAACACTAAGGGTATGTCTACACTACCCCCCTAGTTCGAACTAGGGGGGTAATGTATGCATACCGAACTTGCTAATGAAGCCTGGGATTTGAATTTCCCGGGCTTCATTAGCATAAAGCTGGCGCCACCATTTTTAAAAGCCGGCTAGTGCGAACTCCGTGCCGCGCGGCTACACGCGGCACGGACTAGATAGTTCGGATTAGGCTTCCTAATCCGAACTATCTGTACGCCTCGTTCCACGTTCCTTGTTCCACGAGGCGTACAGATAGTTCGGATTAGGCTTCCTAATCCGAACTATCTGTACGCCTCGTTCCACGTTCCTTGTTCCACGAGGCGTACAGATAGTTCGGATTAGAAGCCTAATCTGAACTATCTAGTCCGTGCCGCGTGTAGCCGCGCGGCACGGGGTTCGCACTAGCCGGCTTTTAAAAATGGCGGCGCGGCTTTATGCTAATGAAGCCCGGGAAATTCAAATCCCGGGCTTCATTAGCAAGTTCGGTATGCATACATTACCCCCCTAGTTCGAACTACGGGGGTAGTGTAGACATACCCTAAGAGAGGAGAAACTGGTTTTGCAGTTGGTTGAACAATGAAAATGAGATACTCATAGTACAGACTAGCATAGCCATTCACAGTCTTTGTTTAATCCTAAAATGATGGTTTCACATTTGCAGATGAACTGTAGCTCAACAGTTTCTTAGTATCCTTAAAGGAACTGTGGACTTTCCATATATATAATATTAGCATAGCTAAAAATGGTGCATTAATGGTTTAATTGGGAGCCAACTTAAGGTCAGCTTAGATGAAGAAATGGTGGTCCACCAAGGTTAGCCACTTGTGGCTGTTGCTGCTATATTTACCTACGCCTCCTTATTTTACCTTACTTTTCTTCAGGAGATAGTCAGAGAAGATACATGATACATGGATCTTCAGGAACACGAGCCTATACACTACAGAAAGCTGCAAGCAAAGACTCTCTTTCCATATTTATCTGTGCCTCCATATGTATTGGGCGATCACGGCTCTCGTTCGCCATGGATCACCATTTGCAGCCACTTGGAGCGGTGGGAAGCGGTACATGAAAAGATTCCAATGAGGAATGTTGAAATGCCCAGAATGATCCTGAGAGACCCCGAATATCCCTTACTTCTGTGGCTCATGAAGATTCTCACAGGAAACCTGAACAGCAGCAACGAACACTTCAACAAAAGGCTAAACAGGTGTTATATGACCGTTGAATGTGTGTTTGGAAGATTAAGAGCTTACTGGCATTGCCTTTAGGGAAGATGAGACCTAAATAAGGTAAATATTCCTGTGGTTATAGCAGCCTGCTGTGCACTTCGTAATATTTGTGAGGCTAAAGGTGAGAAGTTTCTCTAAGGGTGGAGCACGGAGGAGGATTGCTTGGCAGTTGATTTTGAGCAGCCATATGCCAGGGCATTCAGATCAGAGAGGCTTTGAGGCACCATTTTGACAAGAAGCACCAGTAATGTGTCCTAGAAAGCATTCTGCCTTACTTTCTTAATTTTCATGCAAGGCAGCAAATTTTGATGATTGCTTTTTGATTATGATTTGTAATTTAGCAGCCTGTGTGTTAATTCCAGTAGCAAACACAACATTTTGGACACAAATAATATCTTTCAGAGAGCATTTTTATTAAACAACAATAAACAATACACTTGGTTGAAATGGCCAGGACACTGGAGGACACTCTTCTGATAGAGGTGCTCACAGCTGGGTGTAATTCCAGCTGTTATTTTTGGAAGCTGTTCAAGAGGGTGGAATGAACAGCATATGGCAACAGCTTGGAAGATGCAAGGAATGTAGAGGAAGAGTTTGGGGAGGTCATGGAGAACAGTTTTGTATGGGCCATGGGGGATGAGGGAACAGGTGGCAAGCATGCCTGTATCCTGCCTGCAGCTTGATTAGGCACTTCAGCATCTCTGTTTACTTCCCCATCAGTTTTATCATCTTCTCCAGGACCACTAACATTCATTTCTGGCCTTCTTCCATCTCCTGCATATCTAGTTTTAAATTTTCATGAACTGTCTCTCGCTACACCCTTTTCTTGTTTTTTGGAATCAGAGAATTGGAGTACCTTTTTGTTACTTCCTTATCAGGTGAAGGTGCTCCTCTAGTGAAAGTCACATCTGCAGTAGCATAAGAAACAGTAAACAGAAGCATGACTGCTAGTGCAGTCAAAGCACTGAATCATAATAGTATAATACACCTTTTTGTCAATGGCTGTTGGCAAGCACCCACAGCTCAAAGAATGCCCTAAATATGATTAATTCAGCCTGATAGTAGGCGTGGGTAAGGAAGGTTCAAGATGGAGCAAAGTGTCTTGGGGTCTTTTTAAGGGGAACACTAGGACAATATTGAAAATGTTACCACCATTTTCCACAGACTGGGGTCATTGAAGCCATTATCTCACTCCTGAGGTATGCAAAGTTGTGTCTCCAACATGTGTGTGGCTTCAGACCATGTCCTTATGCTGCTTGCCAGTGTGCTGCTTTGGTCCCTGCCCACGTGATTGCCTATTGGCACAGGAAAGTTTCCTACAATGTGGGAAGGAACAAAGGTGCTCTGCCAAGGAATCTTAGGCAGTGGATTGGAGAGCACACACAGGAAAGTTTTGTCGAGTTCTCACTTGAGGTCTCCCTTGCTACCCTTAATCCAATATGCCATGCCAAATTTTACTAGGTATCAAAGTTACTCTGGCTGTAACAGAGCAGGACTACACAGCCTCCTCTCCCCACAGACCTTTCCACTCTGGTGTGCTCCAAGTGGGAGAGTATGCTGTGTGCAGTTGCTGTGGTCATCTCAGAAGATGTGATATGAGCTCTCCATACTAAGCAAACAGGAAGTGGAGTTAAAAAGAAACCCCAGTCCTTTAAAGGCAGAGGAGTGGATGACTATATACCTGGGTACAGAGCAGCAGAGTTCAAACTGCAGATGAGAGCGATGAGTGTGGGCATTGTGGGACACCTACTGCAGGCTATTTACAGTGACATAATCAAGCACAGTGTCTATGCTGACACTTTTTTCAGTCAAAGGACACATCTACACTGTGGGCTAAAGTCAAATTAAGATATGCAACTTCCGCTATGTTAAGCTATTTTGACTTCAGCTGCGCAATTAACTCGGCTTTTGGCGCTATCTACATTGTAGGAAGTCAAAGGAAGAACACTCTTCTTTTCATTTCCTTTACTCCTCTGGAAATGAGGGTTACAGAAGTCAGAGTAAGAAGCTTGTTATTTTGAAATTATTTCAAAGTAATGGGCTTGCTGCGTAGATGCGCACACTGTTATTTCAAATAATGTGAATTATTTCAAAATAATGCTGCCATGTAGACATTCCTTAACTTTGCCATAAAAAGCCCTATGCCTTTCCTTAGGGTGATTTTATTTTATCAGAAAGGAAGGAGAACTTTGCCAAAGGGAGCAGCAATGTAGTGTGTACACCTTTACTGTTTTGTCAACCAAAGCTGACTTTGGAAAATTCAGGCTGCGGCATCTGGAGCAAAGATCATGTTGCTGTCTGACTGCAACTTCATCCGCCAGCCAGGTTTGCTTTCTTGTTCCTATTTCCATATTGTTTTCCTCCCTTATACACATGAAAGAGGTGGAGAACATCATGTTCAATTCTCAGTGTCTTAAATACCACAGAGAGTAGGCATGGAAAACAAAAATATCTGGTAGCAGCACACTGCAGTCTGGCCTACTGGATAGTGTTCGGCTGAAGTCCATCTGTTGTGGGCAGTAATCAGTAAGCAAGGGTTGGAGGAGTTCCTAGAGTCAGGTTCAATAGGATAGAGTCAGTTTCAAAATCAGGCTAGGGTCAGAGATAGCACTAGACTCAGGAGTCAGAGATCAGGAGGCAAGAATATGTCTGGAACAATACAGTCACTTGAACAGAGCACAGCAAGGAGACGCTAATGCATACTAAACCAACACCATATCTCCTTTTTACTAAGGTTCCAAGAGCTGGAGAGGAATCAACCTTTGTGGGTGGCATGGAAGTCCCTTGATTACCTACCAGGCCAGGGGGCTGAGCAATTTTGGCTCAATTACCACATAAGAGTATGGAGGGACATGCATGGGGTTGGGTTGAGGATTCCTGCTGAGGGTTTGGACTCTGGAATAGGGCTGGGAATGAGGGGTTTGAGGTTCAGGAGGAGACTGAGCTAGGATGAAGGGATTTGGAGGGATGGAGCCTATAGAGACAACATATTCAGACTTCATGTGATGCTTACATCAAGCAGCTCTTGGAAGCAATGCCATGGTCCCTGTGATGGACAGGAGGAGTGCTGGCCAGTGCCCAGTGACTAAAGGGTTAAACTCTGATAGCTAGCTGGTGTGTTGGCAAAAAGCCAGGAAAACCAATGGGAAAGACTGTTGAAATCTGAATTGTATATAGATACCTAGCTGCTTCTTCCTTTGTGTGAGTTCTAAGTTAAGGGCTGGAGGGAGAAACATGTAGCAATCAGAATTACCATGCCTACAAGACAAGGAATGTTGGGCATGGGAGTAAACTGGGCCTTGAAGAATGGACCAGCATGGATCATGAGTAGAGAGAGGAATATATGTTTAGTCTGATCAGGATATTTTTCTTTGTTTTGGTTGTTTGACTAAGCTTCTCTGTGTAAAATCCATGTGCTCTCCCCCACTGTCCATTCACTATATTTAAGCTGTACCCAGAGATATTATATTCTCTGTGTTTTGATTTGTTTTTTCTGAGTTGCTCTGTACACCTAGAAACCAAGTATGCTTTATTAAGGATAACTTTTTGGTTTTTGTTAATAAAATCAACTTTTTAAAGGTGATGATTTAATTCTTGTGTCCTGGAAGGTAGCGGGTCTGTGTGTGTGCCTGACTAGCCTGAAATGTCAGGTATCAAAGACACAGTTTATTTTTTGTTTTCTTTTGTTTCTTTTTTCAAGATCTCTTGTGGCAGAAGAGCTTGGGGTACCTCTGGAAAAGGTATTCAAGTGTTCCTTCCCGGTTTTTCAGGGTTCTTAAAAATCACTTGATGATGGCAGCCTTTCTTCCAGAGTCGATGCATCTGTAACTCTGGGGAGTTTTTTGTAAGCAAAGCCTATAGAGACAACATATTTAAGGCCTCTTGGGGGCCCCCACCTTCTGCACTCAGAGTGGGGAACAGACCTGACAGACCCATGGCTCCTATCTGGAGGTGCTTGCAGGTGGTTCTGCACTCTGCCTTGTCCATAGCTGCTGCCCTTGTAGCTCCCATTGGCTGGTAACCACAGCCAATGGGAGCTGTGGAAGTAACATTTTGGGATAGGGACAGCATGTGGAGCACCCTGATTTCCCCTATGCCATAGCAACATTCAGAGAAGGGCAAGCCCCATCTCTTGCTCCTCAGCATGAGCTTGAGGGCTGGATTAAAAGGTCTGATGGGCTGGATGCAGCCTGTGAGCTGCAGTTTGCCCAGGCTGTTTCAGCTGTAAGCTCCAGTCTGTCCCTTGAAGGGATAATGTCCCTTGAAGAGATAGTACTAGTCTGTCTCTTGAAGGGATAGTACCATCTTTCATGGTGCATAATATCAAATACTTATAAAGGAAACTTGACATTTACATTTAATATCTGTGATGTTGAGGCACAGATCTCATTATATATCCATAATCAAACAAAGGGTAGAGCAAATATTTGACAATATAACAGATTGCTCAGTCATAAGCTTACAGGCATTAATTTTAAGATCTGGATACGTTTTTCTGCCATTCAAAGGGAAAATATACCCTCCCCCAGATTGCTTCACTCACTTTTATCATGTCCCCTCCCCCACAAAAATGTTTGTTTTAATTGCATTTAAAATGATCATATTACAGTATATTATTCAAGTACGCTTGCATGCAATTAAACTACTTGCCTACAGTTACTAATTGCCGCATTTTGTGTCGCTGAAGTAGCATTAAAAAAAATTGTCCTCAGCATACATATGGATTTTCATAGTTATGCAGATCATATAAAGATCATTAGCAAAAATTACGAATACTATGGTTTTCTGTGGTACTTAATTTCTGAAGGTATAGCAGTTTTGATAAGTATGAACCACCATCTTTATAAAACCAGAATTAAATCATTCACTAAAAAAATAAGTACAGCTGTTTTATTGACAACAGTAGATAATCATATCAAAGTTTTACACAAATAAACATTGCACCACCTGAACCTACATGGCTGTTCCCTGTAATCCTAAACAAATGAATATGTGCTGATGGACTTGATAATGAATGTGATTATTTACCAAATGCTCATTAAAAATATATTTAATATCTCCAATATCTGAAATAAGAGCCTGAATGGTTTGGTATTTTTAAGGAATTATTTTCCCAAGAATTCAGACACACAGATAATACTAAGCAAGTTTATTAGCAATGCATTGGAAGGGCTCAACAGCAGCTTCCAAATAATTATTAGCTGTACAAGTCTTATATATCAGTCACATATGTCATACATATCCTTATACCAGTGACAACTAGTTTATCAGTTCTTCTTCAAGAAAGAACAGATCTTTGCACAAGAATATGGGGCCAGGGTAAGGGAGGAGATAAGGAAAGACAGAGCAGAGATAACAAGGTTTAACAAAACAGCTTCTTGTAAACCTGTGAGAATTCAGGAGGAGGTTAAAATTTTAACAAACGCAGCAAAAATTTCAACAATGCTCAAGGTCCTGTTGCAGCTGTGCTATTATCTTAGTCAGGCCTTGAAACCCAGCACAGGAAATCAAGGCTTTGTCCTAACAGTATGATACCATAGATTTCTTTCAAACTCTATGAAATTAGATAATTCTCACTAATCTCCTGTATCTGGGGATTTCAAGAGGTTTTAAAGATAAATTAGGGTATGTCTACACTACCACCCTAGTTCGAACGAGGGTGGTTAATGTAGGCAACCGGAGTTGCAAATGAAGCCCGGGATTTGAATTTCCCGGGCTTCATTTGCATATTGCTGGGCGCTGCCATTTTTAAATGTCCGCTAGTTCAGACTCCGTGCCCGCGGCTACACGCGGCATGAACTAGGTAGTTCGGATTAGGCTTCCTATTCCGAACTACCGGTACACCTCGTTCCACAAGGAGTAATGGTAGTTCGGAATAGGAAGCCTAATCCGAACTACCTAGTTCGTGCCGCGTGTAGCCGCGGGTACGGAGTCCGAACTAGCGGACATTTTAAAAATGGCGGCACCCAGCAATATGCAAATGAAGCCCGGGAAATTCAAATCCCGGGCTTCATTTGCAACTCTGGTTGCCTACATTAACCACCCTAGTTCGAACTAGGGTGGTAGTGTAGACATACCTTTACATATTTCAGACTCTAATTTTTGAGGGAATTTTTTCTTTACATTTAACAAATGTGAGTCTTTTATTAAAACAGTAGGAAAGAGGAGCCTAAAAACAGTCTATGGGCCAATTTAATAAATCATTCTTATGTAAATTAAGTGTCATCAATCAATTGACAGTCCTTAAAAGGAGTTACTATTTTTCACTTTAGCCAGATGACTGGAATTATATGAGTTTGAGCCTGACCTTCAAAAGAATTTTCAGTTGACGTAGGGTTTGGTATCACTGAACCATGATGTTAGACCTTCCCATACAAACCATCAAAGGACTGAGAGGGGCTGTGGCCACTGTACACCGTGCTCTAGCAATACCTGTCTGCTGAATTGCTGCATCAGGGCTGTTGTAGAAGGACATAATTTAGAGCAGTCTAAGACTGCTCTAAACTATGCTTCTGACCCAAAGATTAGGGAGCTATAACTAGCACATTAGAGTATGTCAACTGATATATTAATTTAGATGAAATATAGAGGCCTACTTCAAAGAATAAGAGATCCTCCGGAAAAGGGCTTTATTCCAGAGGATCGCGCCAGTCTAGATGCTTTTTTCCGGCTTTTCCCCAAGCCGGAAAAAAAGCAGCGGCCATGTTTATTTAAATCCTGCGGGGGATATTTAAATCCCCCGCGTATTTCCCTATTCTGAAGTTGGAAATTAACATGCCTCTTCCAGAGAAGGAGCCAATGTAGACATAGCCATGCTGTTTTTAGTATGTTAGCCCACCAGCAGGAGAACCAAGAAATTTCCTGATGGCAGGCAGGACTGCCTTCAGAGCTGACCCCCTATGGTGGTGTGGAGCTCAGAAGGTCAGCCTCAGCCCTGCCACAGGTGGTATATGGCATAGTGGGTCATCCACAGTCCCAAGCAAAAGAGGGCTCAGAGGTTCAGCCTCAGCATGGAGAGGGTAATTTTGGCAATCCCTGTGCACAGGGTGAAAAGAAAGGGGTTGGCAGCTTGGGTGAGCCCTTGGTCATCTTGTTATTTTAAGAAATATGTTCACCCTACTGTTGTTGTGCTTTGCTTCAACAATATTCCTATCAAAGGGATTATCCCCACAGCCTTGCAATTTGGACAATGAGGGATATAAACAGCAATTTGCACTAGCATACTGTGATGTAATTACCTTGAAAAGGATGCTGTTGGCATGAACTAAAAACTAACTAGTTCTTGTCAGCATAGTCCTCTTTCAAACAAAACTTTGTTAACGGGAACTGGGTACCTTTTATCTCATGCCAGGACCATCCACAGTTTAATGGGTGCTGCAATTCATACTTCTTGTGCTTTGCATCATGGTGTAGTGTAGACACAGCCAAAGTCTCTTTTATATTAAGGATCTCAAAAGGGAGTTGTGGGAGGAACAGCCAATCCTCTTACTATTTTTTTCACCAGTTAGGCGTAATTTCTGACACACTGCATTTGGATCGTTGATTTGTGGTTGCACACTTCTCTTCTTTTCCAGACATAATCTTAACATAGTGCTTAAGTTCTATTAATACATATTTTTGCTTGTGTTCATTTAGTTTCTCACTCCATTTTGTACATTTTTCCCATTAACATTTATTACCATAAGATATTATGACTCTTTATGAACTATCACTCACTTTTCACAATTAGGTTCACAATTAGGGTAAAATTGTAAGCCATTTATCACAACAGTACACCACAAATGGGAGGCTCTTTCATTTGTGGTGCAGCAGAAGTCTGAGTTCTTTGCTGTAGCCAAATATTGTAGACTAATCAACGTAGTTTGAAAGCTATCAAATAAATCTGATCTAATCTGATCCATATAAAACAAACTCTACTCATCACTATGAATTTAGTATTTATGCATCTTCAAAATGTGACCTGAATGATTCATAACCATTATAGCCAAGTCAGTAAAGTCTAATTCCACTATAGTTTCTATTTGCTAAAGAACACATTTGTTTTAATGGCATCTCTACATGGTTCATCCTCAGTTAACCTACACATTATTCCAGTGCTTTAAGGGACTCTTCCACTATTGATCCTTGTTTTAATATTGTACAATAGAATAAACTGTTCAACCTAGAGATCAAGGGAATTGTTGCCAATCAGTGAAATCAGTGATTGTTCATGATCATTCAAATGCTTGGTGGAATTTTTCCATTCAATAAAGCCTGACAGAGAAAATGTGGTTCTTTTCTGAGACATGCTAAGAGATGTAGAAAAACAAGCTATTTGATGGGGGCATAAATCAACCATTCTCTCCATCTACATTCCCCTTTAACCATTTTTCAAAATGAGAGGTACTTTGATAAATAGCAGTTCTTGCCGCTATGAGACACACTGATGTTGAAAAATTGCTGTCATTCTGGTCAACTGGATTTGCAGTTAAAAAAACCCAACAGTCCTTAACTGTGTCATTTCAGTACATTTGTATTAACAAAGTTGGATTCTAAACAACCCTTCCTAACAGCTATTTCATTAATTTACTTCTTTGTACATTTATTCTGCCCCATGACTGTTATCTTAAACATTTGGTCCCTTCTCCAAAGAGATTACAGCATAGTTAGACAAACTTTGAATAGGAAAATACAGAAAAAAGTATGTGTGTTTGTGAAAGACAGTAAGAGAGAAAAGTCAACCTGAGAGTTAATACACAGGGATGTATTTCTGAATCTGTTTAATCTTTTCTTGTTCAGCTTTTTTGAAAAATTAATCAATTTAGAAGCTTTCTCCAAGTAAGTGTGTTTTCTTTCATTTGTTTTGCTCATGTAATTTTCTCTTGCTTACCCTTTCTGACACCATCCCAACTAGCCTATTGATCTAATAATGAAAAATTAAGAGACAGGAAAAGTACTGAACATTTACAATGCAAATGCAATTAAAACAGTCAACTTTTTCTTAAATAGCACTGCTTAGATGTCTGCATGTTATGCCTGCTTCTGCTCTCACACACTTAAAAAAAGTAACTCTACTGAAATCAAATGGAATAATTCCTGGTTTATAACTATAAGAGGAAAAACTGGCTTTTATTTATTTGAAATCAATGGAGTTACAGCAGAATAAGACAGTTTAAATGGGAAGAGCATCAGGGCCCATAGCTCACTTTATAAGTATTAGAGTTTAGATCCAGCATTAAAGTTCACTTCCAAATAACAAGATTTGAGAGTATGTCCCTAAATATGCATACAGGGTATATGGATATGTGCAAGTATATGTAAATTTGTGCAAAAATTTTGTCAATCTATTATACCATATACTGTTCCACAACTAGAAAAACTTCTTACCAGTTTATATTGCAAAATGATTTTTTTCTTGAATAGCATCTATGATGTTCTAACAAGATGAAGTAATTTCCTTGTTTTCTTCAAACTAAATAGATGCCAATGACAACTCAGGTTAGACATAGACCTCAGGTTTAAATGTAGTGATTTTTATTCAAATACACAGTTCTGAACAGATAAGCTAGTTTGAAGGGAGAATGGAATTTCTTCCCATGGTACATTGACTCAGTGAGAGGAATAGATGTTGGGCAATTCACATTTTTCTGAAGCACTGAATGAAGTTATTCTCAGAGGACATGGTGAATTTCTCAGTAAAGTATATCCCAAATAAATTTTCTCTAATTCAGAAAAGTGAGATTAGAGGATATCTGTCATAAGAACATAAAAGCATAAGAAGAAAAACATAGGAAGAAGTCCTTCCTCTCCCCAATTTCTGTATAATATGATCCATGGAAGAAATAAAAGGAGAAGAGAGAAAAAGAAATGCTCACAGAGCTATTTTATTCAGAATGATGTTTGAGATTTATGGGCCTTTACATATGGGAAATATTTTCCCTCTCTCCAAACTGCTGTGAATTTTGACATATGACTGCACACAATTAAATTACATTTCCTCTATAGCTGCTAATGCACTGAATAAATGGCATGTGGCTACCCGAGACAGCAGTAATTCTTCTGCTGGCACTGCTGTCTTTTGCATTCACTGCCCTTCTGTTTAGCTCTCCCTGGCTCTGACACCTGATGATAATTTGCCTGAATTTGTTGTAGAATATTCTTAATTATTTTTTGATACTATCAATGTACATTACATATGAAATTGACACCTCTCTGCAGGCTGAGAATTTGTCTCACTTAGGAAGCATGTTCAATCCTAAACCAACAAATTGCAAAATAATGTATTCAGTCACCATTTTACTGAATTGTTAGATGATCTGAAAAATCCTTGAATTTACTTGTTATTCAAAATGAAGCACAAAGTTATTAAGCAAATGATTCTCAGTTTGCTGTCCATTGCAAAGATTTTCATTTTCCACTGTACTGGTTGATTTTATAAATCATTTGGTATTATGTCTGTTCTCTGATTAGTAACATAAAGCATCCAATCAACACGGAACAAACTAAGAACTGAAAATTTAACCACTGGGTATATGTGCTTTGTGGATTAGTTACATATAAATAACTCGTGTTATTGTTTCTACTCCCTGACTAGATGACCCATTCAACTAACCCAAAATCCAATCCCTCAAATCGTGTCTTCGGGAAAGTGCTGAACATCTAATTCCCAGTGATTTTAATATGTGCTGAGGGTGCTCAGCAATTTAGTAATCAGCACCTTGTTGGACAGGACCCTAACACACAGGCTGTGAAGCAAGGGTTCCACAATCTAACATAACACTCAGAATTTGCTTTCTACAAATATGCAAGCATCCAAGCTTAAAACTAGCATTTAATGTGTATTCACATCAATAAATCTCAAGGATTGAAATGTTCAAAGCTGTGAAAGGTCATTAATACGGTTGAATTGAAATTCACTTTTGAAAAATATTCACAATTTTTTCTAATATTAGCTCAGCTGTAGTCAGAAACAGATTAATTAGTACTTGATTTATCCATCATTGCATGCCAAAAATGAGATGCCTGCCTCTTGAAACTTTATACAACTTACTTGATTATTTTGTTTCTTTAAAATGAATGACTAAGGAAGTACCTACATATTTTACTTATGTTTTCCTTTATGTGGAAAATGGTTATGTGCTCAGGCAATCTGATGCAACGATGTTTAATTGCCCAAAGACAAAAGGGGTGTGGGCAGGGAAAGCTTTTTTCTTACATATGGCAAAATACTGTTGTTGGGATATTTCACTCTGTGATATTAAAGAAAGTAACTATTTTTATAAAACTTAAGACAAGGGACTGCTCAGGTGCTAAAAGTTAAGTATGCAAATATTTGCAGGCTCAAGGGCTTTATTTTCCAAATAAAACCCCACAGCTGAATGAACATTACATGTTTTCTGCCAAAGATCAGAAGTGTTACTATTTGTATAATGGAGTCTGTCAGGATGGCTTTTTTGTTTTAATAATATAACCCCATTACAAATTTACTTGTGATTCTTGAGCCAGATAAGAAATAGAACTCTTAGTCATATAAAGTCATATAGTCTTACAGTCTTTTTCATTAAGTTTTGAATGTCTCTTTCTCTTTCTTTACTAGAACTGAATATATTCAATTTATTTTTGGAAAATGCAATATAAATTCCAAAGATTAAATCTCTCTCATGATTGTTCTCCAAAACTGCCTTTTATTTTTATCTCCCCCAGTTCTAATAGAATGAAGGTTTATTCATATAACATTTTAGTTTAAGTTATTGAAAGATATCAGCTAGTATAGCAGCTTTTTCTTTTATTGTATGTAATGGAATAATCTTATTGTTAATAAGCTTTTAAGCTACACTGAGATGTCATGTTCTTTTCAAATGAGGTAATATAATGTTGAAGCATCTGTTCTTTTTCAGAGTAGAACTGTTTTTAAAAGTGAAGGTTAAATGTTCCCATGCTACTATTTTATGGCTAGTGTCTCATTCTTGTAAAATGTTTTTCTAAAATGGAGTTGTTTAGTCCATCTAAATCCAAAGAAGTCAGGGTATGTCTACACTACAAAGTTAATTAGAAATAACAGCAGTTATTTCTAATTAACTTTAATAGCGTCTACACACGCAAACCGCTATTTCGAATTTATTTTGAAATAGCAGAGCCCTTATTTCAAATTTGGTAAATCTCATTCTATGAGGAGTAACACCAAATTTGAAATAGCTATTTTGAATTAAGTGCTGCATAGGCACTTAATTCGAAATAGGGGGCCTCCAGCCCTTCCCAGAGAGCCCTGGTGACCACTCTGGGCACAACCAGGAAAGCTTACTCTCCCCTCCCCCAGCCCCGGAGCAATTAAAGGGGTAGACCCTGGCCACAGTGCCTGTGCCAGCTCCAAGCCTGCCAGCCCAGAGCCAGCAGTGGCCACCGGGGCCCCTGACCCAGTGGCCCCAAAACATGAGCCAACAAGCCACTGGCATCCAGCCCTCCACCGCTTCCCAGGAGCAGTGTGCCAGCTCCCAGGAGCCTGACAAGGGCTGGAGAAGGCGGGCGCCTTCCTGGTCCAGGGTGGAGATCATGGACCTTATTCAGGTTTGGGGGGGATTGTCCCCAATGTCCATGATCTCCGCACTAGATGGAGGAATGCGGCCGTCTATAGCGGGATAGCTGCCAGCCTGGCCACCAAAGGCCACATGCGAACCCAGGAGTGGGTTAGCATGAAAGTCAAGTTGGTCCGGCCAGACCCACAACCCTGAGCTTCCCCTCCCCCTTCTTCCCCTTGCTTCCCCCTTCCAGCTCCCTCCTCCCAGGTTTCCCTCTCCCACCCTCTCTCTTCCCCTCTCCCAACTCCTTTTCCCAGTATCCCCAGAGGTTCACCCCCCCCCTAGTTTTGTTCAATAAACCCAGATTCTATTAAACATACGTGTCTTTTATTTGACATCAGGAAGGGGGGTTAGGGAGAGGTAAGTGGAAGGACGTGAGGGAAGAATGGGGCACGAGCCCCCAGTGGGGAGGACTGGGGAGGCTCCAAGTGCTCCTCTGGGTGGATGCTCTCCCTCAGGGCCTCCTGGATCCTGACAGCCCCCCTGATGGGCCCCCGAATGGCAGCCTGCAGTAAGTGCAGCCGGGCTGATGGCAATGACTGCACGAGACGCAGCGGCGTGCCCAGGGGCAGATCTGGCTCCATGTGGCCAAGTGCTGTGGTGTCCCAAGTTTGGGCACACCTCTGCATTCGTTTCATTAATGAATTAGACCAGTTGTTCAGGTCATTAGAAATTTGATAAAGCAATGGAAAACAGAGGCTGCTAAAAACAATCTGCAACCTTAAGCAAAAATTTAGTGTACTTTCTCCCTCTGACAACCTAGAACTGAGATTCTGAGTTGGAGAAGGAACCTGTCCTGTGCTGGTCCCTCACCTTCTCCCAGACTGATGATTATTGTAGATGGGGAGTAGAGGCAAGCTCCAAATTAGATTAGGCTTGGCATGGCTGCCCTTCCATAATGATGGAGGGTAGGGGGGATGCTGGACCAAATCTGAGTCAGTAGCATTGGGTCACAGCATCATTCACATTTGGCCTGCGTGCCCCTGCAGCCTTAGAAAGAAAGTGCCTGTCATGGATCCACAGGATCAGTGATTGCACTTGGTCCTTGCCCATTCTTCAATGCATAACTCAGAGAGATGGTACTCTAATGGATGCCAGCTTGCATGGCGTTTTGGCAGCAGCCAAGACAGTACTCTGCCTGTCTTGGCACTATGGCCTCCATTATTCAAAGCAGCCCTAAGAGAAGTTTAAAGGAGTGCCCAATTCCCCAGAGAAGCAACTGAATCATACACAAAGATAAAATAGAAAACTAAACCATTTTGTACTTTCCGATGGAATCAGAAAAAATGCACAGGAGAGAAGTGAAGTCACTATTATACATGCATGCATACATGTGCACAACCCCTTCCCAGGGGATTCCTTTTCTGAGGCCTGTCCGTTGCCTCACACAGTTTTGCACTATGAAAAAAAGAACAGAGTAAGTGGTGTTAGATAGAGGTTACAGCAAATCTACCTCAACTCCTAGCTACAAAACAAATCCCACTTACTGCCCCATGCAGCAACAGCACCTGCTCATTATCTCCTTAATGCTCCCTCACTTCTCCCTCTCTGGAGGACTGATCCATCCACCATGGCCTTAATACATTATATGTGATTTGGTTGTGAGAGGAAACTTGTTTAGAGAAGGTTGCCAGAAAGTGTGCATGAGCCCCTTCGATATCAAAAAGTGGAAGGAGTCACCTCATGGAGCTGTCCCCAAGGTATGGTGAAGTGGGGTGGCTGCCCCAGACCCTGAGCTTTGGTGGCACCACATGCTGGGGCCGGAGCAGCCACTGGCAGCACTCCTACCAAAACCTCTCCTTACCCCCAGCAGGCCCTGCTGATCAGAGCTCCCTCTCAGCCCTGTCTGCCTCATGTCAGATGTTCTGTGTCATTAGGAGTCACTGTGAGGGAAAGTAGAAGAGTGAGGCCACAGTGCACTTGGGGGAAGAGGTAGAACTGGGTGGGGAAGAAGCGGGACAGGGACAAGAAGTGGCAGGGAAGAGGCAGGGTAGCGGAGGAGCAGGGGCAGGAGGAAGAGGGTGCCTGAGCAGAGATGAAGGAACATCCCTCCAGGCAAAAAAGAAACTTGATGCCTATGTCATGGGACCCACATTCCTTAAGGATAGCCCTGTCACCTCAAAAGTGATAATACCTCTCAGAATTCTTCCTAGGACAGCACAGTGCTGCAGCCCCCACCCTCCCATCCAGATTAGAACCTAAATGGCACAAATTGGTGTCTATTTTATTACCTGCCTGCCTTCTTCATATAGCATGTGATAGTTTTAAAACCAGGAATATAAAAACATTTCAATTCCCTTTGGCATACTATTTTAAGTACTTATATGGCACTCATTACCACAGCAACTGAGCACATCACAATCTTTTTTGATATATTTATCCTTACAACACCTATCTGAAGTAGGGAAATATTATCCTCATTTTACAGATGGGGAACTGAGACTCAGAGAGACTAAATGATTTGCCTAAAATTATACAGCCAGCCTGTAGCAGAGCAGGGAATTGAATGTCCTCTGAATCCGAAGCTATCCCTCCTCTCTACTGGGTAACCAATACTTTATTTTAATAAGTGATCACACACAGGTCTCAGCTTATCATATATATAAACGCTTGTGAGATGTTTTATTGAAGTATAGGATCTGTTTCTTAAGCCATTGAGTTTTTAAGTGCATATAGTCCTGTATAACCAAAGCATCTTTGTTTCTTCCACAAAATCCATAGAAGTAGGAGATGGTATCTGATTACTTAGAACAATCTTTAACATGTAATATGTACAGTAGCATCCACTGCATACTTTTCTCCAGGCCAGGTTATCTGGAAATGTGAACTACTTTCAATTGGCCATTTTCAAGTACTTCCACATAGTGAGCTGATTCATCCCTCATGTAAACTGCCCTGAAGTCAGTTCCTTTACATCAGGGATTAAATTAGATTTGGTAAATAGTTTGGGCCATTTATAATCTTTCGAAGATCAGAGTCATTATTCAATCCATATGCAGCTTTCATTTTATATCCCTGATTGTAACAGTCTTTGAAAATGTAGAACTTCACTAAAAGCAATTTATTTTTGACCTCCAAAAGTGCAGAAATATTTTAGAAATTTTCATTCCAAAGGCCCACTCATTAAACAAGACTGAAAGGAGGTACATTAAGGCACAGTAGAGGTTCTAGAACTGGAAGAAAAAAACCCAAGTGCCATTGTTCTGTCTCCCTAGAATGTTGTATTGGGTCTCATTCCTGTAGCATAACCTGAGGTAAACAGGAGCTGCTGGTGAACATATAGCTGATCATATCCAAAGGCATTCAGACTGCCTGTCCACTCTGCAAGAAGAATGCCTACAAGGACTGTTTACCTGCATCCCGCTGATGGAGTAGCAAGGGCAAAGAGGGCAGTTGCCTTGGGGCCCAACAATGCAAAAAGGTTGCCACTGTCACTATGCAGATGCAGAAGTGGTGGCACCTGGAGCCCAGGCTCTTTAAATTGTCACTGAAGCACCATGAGGAACACTCCGGGTGGCTCTTAGGGCTGCCCGGGAAGGTGCAGTGGTACCGTACGGCACACTTCAGGCAGTGCTGGGAGCTGGGAGAGTGTGGTGCCTCAGTGGCACTGAGGGCCAACTGCTCTAGTCCCGCTCCTTCTGCCTAAGGCCCTGCCCCTTCTGGGAGCACAGAGCCACCCCTCATCTTGGCCCAGCAAGACTGCTGGCTCTGCTGTTTGCCTAACACCTTGGCTACGTCTACACTGGCATGATTTTCCGGAAATGCTTTAACAGAAACGTTTTCCATTAAAAGCATTTTCGGAAACGCGTGTCTAGATTGGCAGGATGCTTTTCCGCAAAAGCACTTTTTGTGGAAAAGCATCCGTGGCCAATCTAGACGCGCTTTTCCGCAAAAAAGCCCCGATCGCCATTTTCGCAATCGGGACTTTTTTTGCGGAAATCAAAACTCTGCTGTCTACACTGGCCCTTTTGCGCAAAAGTTTTTCGGAAAAATACTTTTGCCCGAATGGGAGCAGCATAGTATTTCCGCAAAAGCACTGACAATCTTACATGAGATCGTCAGTGCTTTTGCGGAAATTCAAGTGGCCAGTGTAGACAGCTGGCAAGTTTTTCCACAAAAGCAGATGATTTTGCAGAAAAACTTGCCAGTCTAGACACAGCCCTTATGTATCCCTCCAGTATAGCCAAAATAGAGCCCTAAACTTGAAGTACAATTGAACCTCAGAGCTGCCAACACAGAAGGAATAGAGACTGTTCATAACTTTGAAATATTCATAACTGAACAAAACATTATGGTTGTTCTTTCAAAAGTTTGTAACTCAATACTGACTTGATACAGCTTTGAAGAAAAATATTGCATAATTCTACTATGCAGAAGAAAAATAATGCTGATTTCTCTTTTTTTAGTACTTTAACATAGTACTGTACAGCATTTGCTTTTCTCTCTCTCTCCCTGCTGTAGCCTGCTTACATATTTCCAGTTCCAAATTAGGTGTTCCTGGCAGCACTGAGGGCAAGGGGGTGCACCGTGATCTGGAGGCACTGAGGACTGGCTGCCAACAGTCCCACCCCTTCCACCAAGGCCCCAGCCTTTCTAGGGGTGTGAAGCCACCTCTCCCACCTTGCCTGATAAGGCAATTTGCTTCTCTGGAAAGCAGCATATGACCCTTCTTGCCCCTCTCCCTTGTCACCTCTGGCTTATATGGGAAAAACTCAGTATAATTTATACAGGCTCCTTGAACAAAATGTGTTATAGTGGCAAAAAAGTGCTTACTCACTTGTGCAGTTGTTGGTATAGAAATGCAATTAAAAATATAACTCTGACATTACTATACTGGAAAGAGATCCTCATGCTGACAAAGATGCATCATAATCTGGCTATGAGTAGGGTCTCTTGCACGTCTCCTATCCAGACAGATGGGATATGTCTATACTACTAAGAAGCACCCACAGCTGGTTCTCCCACCTTGAAGGGTCCAGAGCTAAGGCACCAACTCTGGATGCCAGTGATGCAATTTTAGAACCCCACAGTCCAAGCCCCAGGAATCTATGTCGGCTGACACAGGCCAGTCATGAGTGTTTTATTGCAGTTTAGAAATACTCATAGAGATTAGCATGTGGGCATGCCTTGAAGGTACACAGGGCAATCAAAATAGAAAAAGAGAGAGATTTAATTTGGAGAAGGTGGCAGGAATATTTATGGAGTGCTGTAATACTAACCTATGGGATAATCTTTTTGGTGATAGACTTGGAAGTTTGTACTGGTCAGTGCTCACTGGCTCAGCTGAACCAGTTTTGGAAAATAACATGAGAGCTTGTTTGATTCTCAGACCATATCATAAACTCAAATTCTGGGTATCAGGATCTCTGAATTACTCAACATCTTTGTATAAAGCCACTCAAAATCTGTCTAAACTAGTTTAAGTTAAGTGAATTTCATTGCCAGTTCACTTGAGTTAACGTGATTGTAAACGCTAGTCTAGACACACCTAAGAGAGCAATATGGGCTGAAACACTTGCTGTCTGAGTACAACACTCCTCTCTTTATCTGCTTTATATTGAATATAAATATAAATATAATGGTCTCTCAGCTTTCTAGCTTTCTATAAATGTCTAGCTGAAGTCAGTCAGTGCCAGTGCCAGTAAGAAGAGCAGCTGATTGAAGCTGAATCAAGACCAGACTCAAGTGATACTGGTAGAAAGAGGGAAGCACCTCAAAAAACTGATTTTTCCATAAAGCATCACCCACTATTTAGAGCATCCACTTGCAGATTGTTACATCAGCTTTCAGGTTTTGGGGTCTTTTTTGGAGTCCTTCTGTTTATTGAATAACTTTAGAGATCTTGTCAGGAAAAAAATCCATCTGTGACTGAGGTCTTGTCACAGAGATCCATACATCAGTGACATTCAGCTTAATTATTATAATTAAGGGTTTAAAACTAGGATGGACTAGGGATGGCACAAATTCCCCCTTCTCTGCTAAAGCTTCTCTTCCTTTGGTGGTGAGATGAAAACTCCCACTTCTTTTGCAAACTCCTTTACCTGCTGTCAAAAGTCAGATCTGTGAACAAAGCTACCCTTTCTGAAAAAGCTCCAACCAGTAGAAAGAACAGAGGGGCCAACTGCTTGACAGCACAGCTCTCTGATCACATCACCTCAGTACTCTGTTCTAATTCAAGATCTTGATATTCAAAGCCCCCTATGGGATTATATCTAGCTACCCGAGGGATTGCCCTTCTCTCTGAAGCCATGGCTCCCCACAACAGTTATGTTGTACTCGAACTATAAAGCTGTCAGCCAGTAAAGAGAAATTCAGAAGTACAAGAGATGGACTAAGAGAAGCAGGTCCTAGTCTTTTCAACTCATTCCAGAAAGAGATAAGAATGCCAGTGCATTAAGTGCAAAACTTGCCTCTGGTTTCCAGCTATTGAAAGCTGTGAGACTGTATTGTGGGCAGGGGCAGCATGCGGCACTTTCTCTCACCATGGGGTACATAGTGCAAAGATACACATGGCCCCAGCAGCTGGGCTCTTTGAGCAGCATGTGGGGATACAGCAGGTAGGGAACTTGCTTGAGGGTCCCACTGGGCTGCAGGATGTTGGTGGCCTAGAGGATCATGGTAGGCAGGATCTGAAATGTTTGGCAGGTCAAATCCAGCCCATGGGCCATATTTTGCCTACCCCTGTCCTAAGGCATATGACCTTCAAATGTAAATAAAATTAGATGTATATGGATTGAGTGAGTTCTCCAGATCCATTTGGTATCTATTGGGCCAGCATGTACTAAGTAACCAATATTTTAAGTAACCAATATTGAATGTTAATGGATATAATGTTACATTTCTAACTGCTATATTGGTAAATGTGATAGATATTATGTTGTATGCCTGACTGTTACATTGTTATGGAGTATTAAGTGGATGATTACATTGTTAAACTGATGTATCCCATACATGTAAGTGGAATTCTTATTTCAGTGTTGTTTCTTCACTTACTGTGCTGCTTCCTTTTACTGTGCTGTTTTCCTCTATTTCTCATCTTTTATTGTAGCCTTTCATTTGTAATTTTTTTTGATGAATTTACTTTTTGTTGTCTATTCTTGATTGGAGGTCTGTATCTATGTCCTTCAAAGGGTATGTTATCTAATGTTGCTTAGCAGCTTTTCACTGGAAAATCCTTGGGGAAGGCCATTTGTGTGCCAGAATATACAAAATGAAACAGAAGTGTTTTAAATTAAAAAGACAGATGGGCTCAAATCTTCCAGTAACATATTTGACATTCCTAGCTATCTAAGATAATTGGTTTTTATTCTGATAAAGAATAAAACAGACTAGGAAGGAAGAAGAGAGTGATATATTATTATTGCTATAATTTTAAATGTTTTGGAGGTCCCCAGATTTTATGGTTTTTTTTACTGTACAGACAGTGAGGGATTATCTACACATGAACTTTCCAGCCATGTCTACACATGATTATAGAAGCATAGCTACAGCGTATAACCAGTATAACCCCACAGGGTTGACATAGGCTACAAAAGTAATGAAAGTTTTTCAATCACTGTAAGAACATCACCTCCTTGAGTGGTCTCTAACTGTGTCCATGCCTGGGTTAGCTCAGCATAACTATAATGCTCAGGTATGTGGCTTTTTCAACCTAAATTTTATGTAAACCAGGCCTCAAGAAAACGAATGTGAATCAATTAAATCTGTGAAGTCAAAATACATTAACCCTCCCTCCCCTTTCCTTATGTGAATAATTTGATTAAGGAGAAATGTGGTCTTAGCTCACCATTACAGGATCTAAGGACACTTTACAGACGAATGAGAGCATCCACATGGGGGAAGAGGCTTAAATGTTCTTTGAGGTAATGTCTTTTAGTTGATTCGCCTTAATCTTACATGATTGTCCTCATGTAAACAAACCCATAGATAATTAAGGATTGATTTGGGAAGAATCAAGAAGCAAAGTCTTTATTTAGGGGTGAAAGGAAAATGAATAAGAACAAGATATTGGGAGATGGGAGAATTCAGATCATGTCAAGTTTTAATTAAGCATTTGGAATGAATCTTTAAATTGCTGTGAGTCCAACATGACTGTCTTACATGTGGGGTGATAGAAAGTAGAAAGACAACAAAAACTGAACATTTGAATTGCCTTTAAATGAGGTAAGATTCTAAAAAGCTTAGCATCTCAAATGTCATATACAGCTGGAGGTGTGAAAGAAGTATTTTACCTCATACTGTGGCATTGTTGATTAGGCCAGTCTAACTCCACAGCGCTTTCATTTTATGCAAACCTTTCTAAAGCTTTCTTCCTGTTTGAAAATCCATTTTCAAAGAATGCTGCATAGGCATCTTTACTACTGGATGCTGATGGAAGGAGATAATGTAACAAAGCACAAAGAAAAATGCTAACCTTTCCTTTTATCAATGTAAGTCCAGAACCTTTTTTCTTTCAAACACACTTGAAAAAATGCCCAACTGCCTCACCAGCAAGAATATTGCTAAGTTTTTGTTTTTCAACCCCACTATATATGCAACTGTAACTGTCCTTAAAAAACAACAGTTTCAGTACTATAATTTTATTCCCCCAGAACAACTGATTTGATTATAGATTTGTTCACTGAAATCAGTCTGCAGCAGCAATTTCTCTCTCTCTCTTCAAATATTTTAATCTTTAAAAATATGTAATAAGTATCTGACTTCAGTTGGACTACTCTTGGGCATAAAGATTACTTCTATATGAGAAAAGGTTTGCAAAGGCAGTTGCTAAGCTGGTACATCGTGATAACTGGAGCACAGCTGGCAAACCATTATGGTGTAAGGGGAAGATACAGACAGGCAGAAATACCTTGATATTGTCAGAAATATACATTAAAATTTTATTTTTTAATTTCTGCTTTTAATAGTATCTGGAGGTTCTAAAGTGCCATGTCAATGTGTCAGGCTGAGCAAAACTGCCAGACAGCAGTGCCTCTAAAGAGATTATAGACTCCATCCTTTGCTGTTGTAGATGGACAATGATTTCAACAGAGCCATGCTTAGGGCTAGTTTACACTACAGCACTACATTAGTACTGAAAGCATGTTCCTGTTTCATATTATTATCTACTATCTGAGGGAAAGTAGTCATTTAATTTTGGGGCCATACTTAGTTTATTTTTAATCTCCTTCCCACACAGGCCCAGCCTCAACCTTCCTTATTCTCTTTATATAACTAAACACTTATTACTTTTAATTTCTTCGCATCTTGACTTTTAGCAATTCTTACTATTTCTAATTCTCTAACTTCCACATTGTAGTTCAAGTGCTTTTTCCTTTCCTCAGACTATTTGCTTGCCCCTAATAACTTTCTGTAGCTTGGAAAAACTTACAGACGAACTTGGCTACACTTCTGAAGTTATTTTAACTTGTAATTCATTCACCTAGAATCATAGAATCATAGAACCATAGAACTGGAAAAGACCTCAGAAGGTCATCAAGTCCAGCCCCCCGCTCTAGGCAGGACCAATCCCAATGAAATCAACTCAGCCAGGGCTTTGTCAAGCCGAGACTTAAACACCGCTAGGGATGGAGACTCCACCACTTCCCTAGGTAACCCATTCCAGTGCTTCACTAGTCTCCTAGTGAAATAGTTTTTCCTAATATCCAACCGGGACCTCTCCTACAACAACTTGAGACCATTGCTTCTTGTTCTGCCATCTGTCACTACTGAGAACAGCCTCTCTCCATCCTCTTTGGACCCTCCCTTCAGGAAGTTGAAGGCTGCTATCAAATCCCCCCTCACTCTTCGCTTCTGCAGACTAAAGAGACCCAGCTCCCTCAGCCGCTCCTCATAGGTCATATACTCCTGCCCCCTAATCATTTTGGTTGCCCTCCGCTGGACCCTCACCAGTGCGTCCACATCCTTTTTGTAGTTGGGGGGTGGGAGGGGGAAGAACTGGACACAATACTCCTGATGTGGCCTCACCAGACCCGAATAAAGGGGAATAATGACATCTCTGGATCTTCTGGCAATGCTCCTCTTAATGCGACCTAATATGCCATTAGCCTTCTTGGCTACAAGGGCACACGGCTGACTCATATCCAGCTTCTCATCCACTGTAACCCCGAGGTCCTTTTCTGCAGAATTACTACTTAGCTGGTTGGTCCCCAGCCTGTAACAATCCTTGAGATTCTTCCGTCCCAAGTGCAGGACTCTGCACTTGTCCTTGTTGAACCTCATCAGATTTCTTGTGGCCCAATCCTCCAATTTGTCCAAGTCATTCTGGGCCCTATCTCTGCCCTCAATCGTATCTACCTCTCCCCCTAGCTTAGTGTCATCTGCAAACTTGCTGAGGGTGCAATCCATCCCCTCATCCAGATCATTAATAAAGATATTGAACAAAACCGGTCCTAGAATCGAACCTTGAGGCACTCCGCTGGAAACTGACTACCATCCTGACATCGAGCCATTGATCACTACCCGCTGGGCCCGGCCTTCTAGCTAGCTTTCTATCCATCTTACTGTCCATTTATCCAATCCACATTCTCTTAACTTGCTGGTAAGAATATTGTGGGAGACCGTATCAAAAGCCTTGCTAAAGTCAAGGTATATCACATCCACTGACTTATCCATGTCCACAGAGCCAGTTACCTCATCATAGAAGCCAATCAGATTGATCAGGCATGATTTGCCCTTTGTGAATCCATGCTGACTATTTCTGATCACTTTCCTCTCTTCCAAGTGCCTCAAAATGGATTCCTTAAGGAATCCTTCCATGATTTTTCCAGGAACCGAGGTAAGACTGATCAGCCTATAGTTTCCTGGATTGTCCTTCTTCCCTTTTTTGAAGATGGGCACTACATTTGCCTTTTTCCAATCATCTGGGATCTCTCCCGATCTCCACGATTTTTCAAAGATAATGGCCAAAGGCTCCTTAATGACATTTGCCAACTCCCTCAGTACCCTGAGATGCATTAATTCCGGACCCATGGATCTGTGTACATTTAGCTTTTCTAAATAGTTCCTAACCTGTTCTTTACCCACCAAGGGCTGTCCATTTTCACCCCATCTTGCGTCACTTAGCACATTAGTCTGGGAGCCGACCTTGTCTGTGAATACAGAGGCAAAGAAAGCATTGAGTACTTCAGCTTTCCCCACATCATCTGTCACTAGGTTACCTCCTTCATCCAGTAGGGGGCCCCACACCCTCTCTGATCACCTTCTTCTTGTTAACTTGCCTGTAGAAACCTTTCTTGTTATCCTTCACATCCTTTGCCAGTCGCAATTCCAGTTGTGCTTTCTCCTTCCTGATAACCCCCCGGCATTCTTGAGCTATACATTTAAACCCTTCCCTGGTCATTTGTCCAGTTTCCACTTTTTGTAAGCTTCCTTTTTGTGCTTAAGTTCATCAAGGATTTCCCCCGTAAGCCAATCTGGTCTCCTACCATGTTTGCCTCTCTTGCTACGCATTGGGATGGTTTCTTTTTGTGCCTTCAATAAGGCTTCTTTAAAATACTGCCAGCTGTCCTGGACTCCTTTCCCCTTCATGTTAGCATCCCAGGGGATTCTGCCCATCTTGTGTCTGAGGGAGTCAAAATCTGCTTCTCTGAGGTCCAAGGTGTGTATTTTACTACTCTCTTTTCTTCCTTTGGCCAGGATCCTGAAATCTACCAGCTCATGATCACTGCTTCCCAGGTTGTCATCCACCTCTGCTTTCCCTATTAGTTCTTCCCTGTTTGTGAGAAGAAGGTCAAGCTGTGCACAATCCTGGTCCTCCCTTACAATCCTTGTGCATGCTGATTTTAACCTGAACAGATTCTGTTTGGTCTGTATTAGCCCTTCTTATGTCTTTATCATTTTGTTGCTGTATAGCATCATTTTTGCCTTTATTCTTCTCTCTCTGAAAATGAAGTTTCAAATCAGCCATTTTATCTTAAAAGAGTTAACTACATAATGATGACTGTTACATGTTGTTTATGTGTTTAACTTTTGTCTGGTGTGTATCCTACTGTCTTTGATGACATTGAGATCATTTTATACCTATGCCCACATGACTATCTTGCCTTTTTTGTGCTCATAGATGCAGAATAGGGGTTATAAATACCTACTTATACTTTAGATTCAACATCCTAAAAATGTTTCTGCCACTATAACAGTCACTCTGCATCTCTTGGTGGAATTACAGTGGAATATTAATCATTTCATCATGTCCCAGTGGCTCAAGGTCATTTTATTACCCTCTAAAGAAAAATCAATAAACCAAAGGAATTGGGAGCTGTGTGTTCTCTATCAAGACAAATAGCTGAACATCTGCAATGTCCAGGATAATAGAGACAGCTAGGAAGGAGAAGAGTGTCAGAGTCTCTGGCTAATCTGGTCTAAACTAGCAAATTGGGAAAACCTCCAAGAAGAATGCTACAGAGTAGAATCAGTGAAGGTCAGGGAAATGAGGTTGCAGTGCTTGCACATAAGGTTTGTTGGCATAAAACATGCAAGCAAATATAATAATATTAAGCTGCAAAGTGCTGAGAAGAGAATGTGTCAAGATAATGAAGGGGACTGTGAAAGTGCGAGTAAACAAGGAGTTTCCAAGTACATCAGATCAAAAACTTACAATATACATCAAATGACCAAGAATTTGACTTTCAACTTGTTCTATAGGGTTACATATTACCTCAGTCTTAGCAGCTATGCATGATATTGACATGAGAAAAGCATTTGTAGAACACATTGAATTCAGTTTGTAGTTTGCCTACAAGAAATAAAAATGGCAGAAATCTTAGAACTGGATTTCAAGCTTGCTGATCCTACCCATATTTATGTTTCAAGAATAAAACAATGAGAATTGTGTAGCTGAAGTCGAATTGTGTAGCTGAAGTTGATTGTATACATCAACTGTGTAGCTGAAGTCGAAATAGCTTAATTTTGGTACTGTCTACACACTCTTACTTTGACTTCCCTTATTTCTCATGAAATGAGGGTTATAGGAGTTGGAGTAAGGAGTTCTCCATCTTTAAATTAATTTGAAATAATGGCTTGCTGTGTATGCACTCTATGTTATTTCAGAAGAACGTCAGTTATTTCAAAATAACGCTGCTGTGTAGATGTACCCCAAGAGAATTCATCTGACCAAAATTATATATATCAAAACATTTCTGGACAGGAAAGGAAACAATAGAAGATGAAATGCTCTGATATTTGCAAAATAGTTGCTGAAGTTTCTGAACAAGCTCGTGACTGGATTTCTGAGTTAACTCTCCCTCTGACTCCCCCTCCCCCCTTTCACTCTCCATGAGAGCACCACATGAAAGCCTCAGAGATCTAGCCATCTATTTTATTATGGCAGGATCCCTGGATCTTCTCCCTCCAGACTGGTGCTTAAGCTGTAGACTCCAGCAATTCACTTTGATCACCTCAGTAGATCTGACTTATTTATGTACTTGCCGTTCTATTCTTTCAGTTGCAATGGCAGTCATTTAGTGAGCAGCCAGCTGTCATAAAGCTATTCATTCAGAACAAAAACATTTAATAGAAACCATATCTTAAAAACAATAGCTTATATGTATGACAAGCATATGAGAAAGTCACCCATGCACTGGATGGCACCTCTGGTTGGTTTTAAAAGACTTCAGGTCCTCCTCAGGACTGCTTTCTTTTCAGCCAGAATCAATAAGCTGTATTGTTTGACCTAAGAGAGTCTAGATGGAGTTATGAGAACCTCCATGAGGGGAAACTGAGGCAGTAACAGGATTCTAGACTGAATATGCCCCAGTACAGTGCATAGTGGACCATTTACTGAATGTTCAAAAAACCTCCAGAATGGAAATATTGTAGGCATATTTTAAAATGGAAATATTGTATGCATATTTTACATAAATATAAATGGCTTCACAAGGTATAGAGAAGCAGGTTTCATATGTCAAATTCATTTGGCATGTCAAAGTTCTTGTTCTGAGAGGCATGCCAAGGTATGTGTTGTCAGCATACATAATGCTGCAAAACTCACTTTGCCAAGACAACATGTTTTGGACACGATTCTAGTTTCAACTTTGCTGGATTTATACTGGATGGTCTGGATCCTCAGTTGGTAGAACCAGCGTCACTCCATTGATTTCAATAGTCATGCTGATGTACACCAGCTGAGACTCTGACCTGGTGGCTTCAAAAACTTTTAAGAGAGTGATGCCTGGTTTATCGCAGTGTAAGTGGCCAGAGCAAGACCTTTATATTAACACCAGAAGACACTTTAGGGTGGCCTGAAAAATTTGGCTAGGAAAGTACAAAGGCATCTGAGACTATCAAAGTGGTCCTAATAGAAATCTGATTGATCAAACTGGGCACCAGTAAGATATTGACTCATTGATATATTCTTAGCAAGTGACTTTCCTTCACAAGGAAAACAACAGGAAGACATATTTCATCTGTCAGTCATAAATAATCAGTTAGCCACTTAAATATAGAAATTTGTAGTAACTCGCAGAGAGCAGGTACTCATTGCTATGTCAAGAAAATGTGGATTAACTGAGTAAGCTGATAAAACAAACCTCAGTCTACCAGTTTTGCAATATTATGATTTAACTAAGCCAGCTTCACTGTGAACTACTTTAAGTTCTGTTGTATGCTTTATTCAGGAAAGACAGCCAGATGTGTTTGCTGCATAAATACACTGTAAAAAGAAATAGGGACCCTACACCTATAGTGACAAGGATGAGGCAGATGATCTCATATCTCATTGTTTCACAAGTTCAGCTTCTTTTGGAGACTGGTGTAGAAGGGAGTCTGGAGTGCATGAACCAAATTCTCATGAGGTAAGTGATAATAGTTCTTCTAGTCTTATGGTGTTGGCAGAAACAAAGTACCTATACTACGGGGCTACATCTACACTGCATGAGTTTCCGGAAATGCTTTTAACGGAAAAGTTTTCCGTTAAAAGCATTTTCGGAAAAGTGGGTCTAGATTGGCAGGACGCTTTTCCGCAAAAGCACTTTTTGCGGAAAAGTGTCCATGGCCAATCTAGACGCGCTTTTCCGCAAAAAAGCCCCGATCGCCATTTTCGTGATCGGGGCTTTTTTGCGGAAAACAACTCTCTGCTGTCTACACTGGCTCTTTTGCGCAAAAGTTTTTCGGAAAAATACTTTTGCCTGAATGGGAGCAGCATAGTATTTCCACAAAAGCACTGACAATCTTACATGAGAGCGTCAGTGCTTTTGTGGAAATTCAAGCGGCCAGTGTAGACAGCTGGCAAGTTTTTCCGCAAAAGCAGATGATTTTGTGAAAAAACTTGCCAGTCTAGACACAGCCCAAATGTTTAGATAAACTGTAGTGCTCTATACAACACATCATTTCTCTTTTTAGAAGCTGGATCACCACAAGCTTTACATTTTTAACTTAACTCCATAGTTTAATTGAAGTGAAATGGCCCAATACGCTGTCTTGACAAAGTATATTACATCTTGTTTCTTGCAGATCAAAAAGAGCCCTGACAATAACTACTAATGGTATGTCTACACTAGCCCCCTAGTTCAAACTAGGGAGGCTAATGAGGGCAACCAAAATTGCAAATGAAGTGCGGGATTTAAATATCCCATGCTTCATTAGCATGTCCCTTGGTGGTCGCCATTTTGGAAACTAACTAGCCTGGAATAACTGCCCGCGTGTACACGCGGCAGAGAAGCGCGATTCTGAGATAAACCCTTTAGTTCGAATTAAGAGTTAAACCTCATTCCATTAATTCGAACTAAGGGGTTTATCTCGGAATCATGCTTCTCTGCTGCGTGTAGACGTGTGCAGTTATTCCGGGCTAGTCAGTTTCCAAAATAGCGACCGCCCAGGAACATGCTAATGAAGCATGGGATATTTAAATCCCACGCTTCATTTGCAATTGCGGTTGCCCTCATTAGCCTCCCTATTCGAACTAGGGGGCTAGTGTAGACGTACCCTAAGAGATGTTCAGGTACTCTTTTAAAGTACCTGCTAATGATTTACAGGTGCTGTAGAAGCAGTTGACTATTGCTGATCCCTTTTCAGTCAATAAGGCTACGTCGAGAATGCAAGCCTCTTTTGAAAAAGAGCATCTAGACTATAAGCAGTACTTTGGAAAAAGCAAGCTGCTTTTCGAAAGAGAGCACCCAGGCAGTCTGGATGCTCTCTTTCGAAAAAGCATAGTTTGCATTACACAGCATCTTTTTTTTGAAAGACCACTTTCAAAAAAAGGCGTTATTCCTCATAAAAGGAGGTTTTCTGCGGTTCAAAAAAACCTGTGCGTTCTTTCAATTTACTTTTGAAAGAACTCAGCAGCAGTCTAGATGCAGGGGAAGTTTTTTCGAAAAAGGCCACTTTTTTCGAAAATACCCGGTAGTCTAGACAAACCCTAATTGTATTAGTTCAATATACTGAATACACTTGTTACAACAGAAAAAAACATGAGGGGTAACAGGACTTCTGCACAGAAGATTAATTTTGGCATATTAACGTACACTTATCCCCAATTATTCCTCAAGCTGCTAAAGCATTTTCTTTGCATAAAAAAATCCCCTCAAGTTTACTTTAAAACAGAGACATATGGCATCCTAAAAAACCAAGGGGAATAAATAAACTTGCACATTTGAATCAATTTTTCAAGAATTTTCTGAGAAGATGGTTTGAAAGCAATGTACACAAATCCTTCTGAGTGCCACAATTGTAAATGTACTTTCAAAGGCTGGATTTGAATGCAGAGAGTATCATATCTGTAAAGTGTGCACACTTGTGTGTGCATACACACCTACAGACACAGTTGTTGGTATGAAGGTACATAGGGTAAGTCTATTGCTTCCATTAGACTATTGCTTCCAAAAAGTGCTAACATGTAAGGAATCTGTGTTTGTAGATCAGCCTTGTAATGCCAATGTCACTGGTAATGGGCACATGAAGGATCATGTCTTTTGGTACTTTGCATACAGATGTTCTATATCTATGAACATTTAATTTGACACCAGAGGATACCTTGTCAATGATTGCATGGGGATTCAACTATGTGACGCACATAATTTTCAATTTATCCATTTCATTTTAAATACATGTTGGTGGTAAATTCTGTACTTTTTAATTCATATGCAAGATATGATTCTTCCTGCTTTTTCTTTTTGAGTTTCAGGCAGCTGAATATTCAGCATTTTAAAAAGCATTTAAAATACCAACTGTGTTATCTAACACTCTATATTCAAATTTCAATGTTTAGAATTTATTTACAAAATTAGGGAAAAATCTATACAAGTAAGTGTTTCAAAGATGTTGGGCTGCTGTCCGTTCTAATGGTGTTTGAAATGTGAGACACCACACAAATAGTATACTCAAGAGATGTCCATTTGCCACTCTTCTGCATTGAAATATACTGATACAGGAGGCAGAGCCATTAGGATGTAGTCCTCATAGGCTGTAACAGGTACCAGATCTAACAGCATTTCATCCTTAATACTAGACCCCATGGACTGATATGATCCCAAAAGAAATCTTGGCTATGCCCTTTGCTTTTGTGTTGTGATAAATGTTCACTGTGTGCTGAGCTAACCCTACAAATATTCAGCTCATATAAAAAAATCTATTTTATTATTATTTATTCTTCCATTCCTACCAGCTGTGTTCCTTTGGAAAAGCAGCAGATATATCTCCATCCCTGTACCTTCATTTCTCTTTCCCTTCACCTTTCTCAGAAGAATACAGTGTGGCTGACACTAAATACTAAACCTGCTGACATTTTCATGATAGGCTAAGTTATTTTCTTCACCTAGCAATGTAATATCATGGTGGGGTAAGCTCAGCACACTGTCCATAAATATTCATTGTAATGTAAAAGCAAATTTCAATTTGACTGTATTCACAACCCTTTTGTGGTCACTAGCCATGAATGTTTGAGTGCTTGAACTTTAATAGCATGAATACACACAAAAAGAGAATGTTGAGCTTGAATATTCATAGAATCATAGGACTGGAAGAGACCTCAGGAGGTCATTGAGTCCCAAAGCAGGACCAACCCCAACTAAAATGATTTTCAAATTGTATATTTGATTATAAAATTGGAAGTTTTGAAACTGATCTTTTATTGATGAGCCATATGGACATTATCCAATCAGAAAACAGAAAAAATACCATGTGGCATGCTCATAACTCACTGACCACAGTATGAATTGCAAATTGCAGTGAATGGTCTGCAGATCAAGAATTATTCTTTGAAGAAATGTGTACATAATTTAGAATAGCAACATGTCTGAAAACGTTCAAACCTTTGTGAGAGCAATTTGCAAACAGAAAAGGAAATGTGGAAAACTGAGAATATTGCAAGCAGACTCATTAGCTAAAAATTGCCTCTTGGCTTAGTTAACAG